>NC_088200.1:75461414-75761414 GCF_028769735.1 Zonotrichia leucophrys gambelii
ATGTGCAGAGTGTGACGTGTGGTGTGCCATGGGCTGTGCCATGGGCTGTGCCATGGCTGTGCCATGGGCTGTGCCATGGGCTGTGACATGGCTGTGCCATGGCTGTGCCATGGGCTGTGACATGGGCTGTGCCATGCAGCATGTGCAGAGTGTGACGTGTGGTGTGCCATGGGCTGTGCCATGGCTGTGCCATGGGCTGTGCCATGGGCTGTGCCATGGGCTGTGCCATGGGCTGTGCCATGGGCTGTGCCATGCCTGTGACATGGGCTGTGCCATGGGCTGTGCCATGGGCTGTGACATGGCTGTGACATGCAGCATGTGCAGAGTGTGACGGGTGGTGTGCCATGGGCTGTGCCATGGGCTGTGACATGGCTGTGCCATGGGCTGTGCCATGGGCTGTGCCATGGCTGTGCCATGGCTGTGCCATGGCTGTGACATGCAGCATGTGCAGAGTGTGATGTGTTGTGTGACATGTGACGTGATGACGTGTGCTGTGACACGCAGCAGGTGCAGAGCGTGACGTGCGCTGTGTCCGGGCTGTCCCACGTGCTGTGACACACGCGTGCAGTGCGATGTGCCCCAGCTGTGCAGGGAGAGCTCCTGCACACACACCGGAGCCCCAGCCTGGCACGAGGAAAGCCTTGCGGAGCCCACCCTGACACGTGAACCAAACGCAGACGAGTGAATTCCCAGCGCCAAGCAGCCAGCTGGATGGAACCACGGCCACTGCCCACGAACCCACCAGCTGCCCCCTGCTTGATGAAGCCTTGCTCTGAGGTGCTCCTGGCTGGTCACATCCAACATCAGTTTCCACTCCTCTGAGATTGGCAGGGCATACTTTTACTCTTTCTACCACTTTGTGCCCCACAGTGAAGCGCAAGCGTTGCAAACCACCAAAGGTTGCGTTTGCAGCTCAACAAGACCAACGTGGCCTGGCTCTGGGAGCAAAACCCATTCTCAACAGCATTTCACAACTTCCTAGAGCCACTGCAAGGCGATCACTGAGTGAATCATCACGCGCCGTGACTGCAGGCTGGAGCTGGGCACAGAAAAGGTCACAGCAGCTCCATCACGGAAAAATATACATTTACTTTACCCTACAAATTATCATAATCTACTGGCATGCCAGCTGAAACAATGGCAGGTTAGCATCATTCCCTTATATTCCAAATTGCCAATATAAGGTATCATGTAATATTGTAATTATACCCAGGGTTTTTGTTGTTGTTATTTTCTTTAACCGTGTCATGCACCCAGTAGACTTGCATTCCATTGGGTAATTCCTTAATTAGGCAGATTTTTGAAACAAGTATTATGTACACAACAGACCGGAACGTCTCCTTTGGAGTCTTCCCAGTCTATCAGGTGATTGCATCATTAAGCCACACATGCTACGTAGTAAAAATCCTTATGAAAATTCATGAAAGAAACACACTGAGCTTGGTGCATGCTAATAACCAAGAAACATACAAATTTAGTATTTTAACTTTTAATCCCACTAAACTCCAAACAATTACAAATGAAATAATTTCTTCACTGAATTTTATTTCTTTTTTTCAGCTATCTAATAAAACCTTTCTCTTCCCACAGGAGTTGTGGAGGTCCAACCTGAGCATCTTCCCACAAATTACGCTTTACTAAATGTGCTCATGACATTTGGACATCACCAAAACACAGTGAAATAACCAAGAAAAAAGTGATCTCACTTATCTTTTAGGGTTTTTTTCCTTTTCTTCCTTTTTTTTTTTTTTTTTTTTTTATTAAGCCGTGATACACATTAAATTACCAGTTAATTAATCAAATTTTAATTTTTGATTGTACAGTCTGGGAAACCAAAACCTTTCCCAGAGGAAGAAATTTAGCTTGCCCGGTCCACAGTATGAGCACTGTGAAGTGATCTCTTTCTACAGAAATAAGACATTTCTACAATGCATTTTAAAGAGATGCAAATAGCATCTACAATTGACTGTGTGAAAACGCTAAAGGAAGAGACAAAACGTACAGTATTATGTATTTAAAATAAATGAATGCAATCTTTTAATACTCTCACAAGCAGAAGAGAAAACCCTAAAATATTAATTCAAAAAGTCTTCTCTACGAAACGGACAAAAACCCCTCAAGTTCACAGAGAAAATGAATGTATGCAAGATAGTGAGGATAACAACAATACAATCCCTGAATGCCTCAAAATCTTCATGGTTTAAAAGGCATCCCAATTTTCTCCAAAGGTGGTGGCATCTCTCTAGCCGTCCATGGCTAATTTTACAGGGAATGCAAAATGTTATTTAAAAACGATGGCGCATTAAACACTAACTGTTCCTGATGTGGCTCTCAAACTACAAACCTATCTCCCCTTCTATTTTAATTTTAAAGTAAGTTAGCAAACACTTCGTTCCTAATCCCTGGGGACTATCTGTATGGTGACACAAACGCACAAATTTATGACAGTAACATAAATGCTCCTCCGAAGTAATGTGCAACATTAAGTGAAATCGTTTCCTGGAAAGATATTATAGGTATCTATATTTTATTTGCCATCTTAAACATATCTGGGTCTTTATGACCTTATTTTTAAAATGTATTTCCTTTTTACATTTCCTGGTGCAAATGGACTGCATAAATAAGCAATGTGCTATGAGGCTTCAGACTAGCCGATAAACCCTTTCAATTTTCATGCCAGCTTCTTCTTTTGTAATTCAAATCTGGCTGAAAACTGGCAGCTCTGAAAACTGAAACAAGCACTGCCACAAATACCTTGTAATGCTATCGACCTTGTCTGCCCATGCAGTGAGAAAGGGGGATGCATATGTGTCTGCAGTCATCCAGATAACACAACTCATTTTTTTGGGGGGATAACAGAAGCTGGACCCGAACCGCGCACCCAAAGCAGTCATTACCAGGCAGGCTGGAGAATAAGTCTCTTCAAAATACACAGCGCATTTAAAAACCATATACAGGGCTCAGCCACTGCTTTCATTACCAATTTTAATTTAGCTCCTTCAGTTTGCTAGCCAGATAAACTCTTTAGTGCTGTTTTTTAATCTATTTGCCACATTTTATGTTTAAGATTATAGTAATATGGGACAGGAGAAGGAATCACTTTTGGAGGAAATAAAGAAATAGATCCGCTTATCGGCGCCCATCAGAAAGTTCATTAATCAGCCGGGCTTTGTGCCCCCTAAATTGAAAGGTTAAATAATCCTCTCAGGAATATTTCTCGGCACCGCCGCCAATTGTCCGGAGAGAAGCTGCCATTCACCGTGCTCCAGATCGGTGACAGGGTATTTTACCACCGTTTGGGCCCCAAACAATGACGGACAAATGGCCTGGCTCACAAAGAAACCTTTTAGTACACGGATGGAGAAAGGACCACAAGCTTTGAAGTGGGGTGGGGGAGGTGGGGAGAGCCTTGCGGAGAGGGAGGAGGAGGAGGAGGAGAAGGAAAAGGAGGTGCAGGAGGAAGAGGAGGAGGAGGGGGAGGAGACTCATGCACTGGGACATGTATATTTTATTGGAGTGTTTGTTAGGGGATCGCCCAAATGTTTATGTACATCGCTATATATCTATATATCTGCCAGGGCACGGCAGCGGCTGCCCCACGCTAAGCATATGCATAGTTACACATACATTTATACATTAATCTAAAAACAAACATTTGCAAAGCCTGTAAAATCAGAAGATGAACAGAACTGAAGCACAGTTATATTTATTAGCTAATACACGGGGGAGCATGACAAACCTGAAGGTTTTAATTTTTACTGTCATTCTGGATGAGTTACAGCTTCCTTTCTCCCCCTTTAATCTTCATGTCATCTACTGATGGTCTCTCACCACTGCACCCAAAAGGATGAAGTACCATGTCTGAATAAGTTTCTTAGGGGAGCACTCCTAATAGGTATTCCTTGATAAATAGACTCTTAATTTTATTTTATTTTGTTTTTTGGAAGTGGCTTCTAATCACAGCTAAAATGAAAGTAAACGTGGGAACACCTTTCAGTTCTGCTGAGGAATATGAGATGCCAAGTAAGCAGTCATCAGTTTACTAGAAGTGAGTTTTGGGGTACGTTTTAAATAGATAATAATTGAACCTTTTCCCTTTAAACTCCCCAGCAGCTGGACTTCAGCATGCAGCATCCTTCACTAATGACAATTTCACAGAAGCACTTTCCTTACATTACCAACATGCCAACTGCACGTGGTAATGTTTATCCATTTTCTCATAATTTTTTCATGTGCCCTCCATTAAAGAGCATCATATTTATTCAGGAATAGCAGTTATTTGCACTTAGATTCATGACGAGTGACATTCATCCCATATATGCCCTTGTGGAAATGTGTGACAGCTTGTATACAACCACTGACAAACAAAAGCTTCTCCATCTCCCTTTTGCACACCAATTTTTTAAAAATTGTTTTCAATTCCGTGCAGTTTTTACTTTAATGTGACTTGGGACTTCCTGAATAGTATACAACTTCTAAAAATGGATCAGAGCATATCAGATTTCTGCACTCTCACACCATGTAAATATGCTGTTGACCCAAACAGTTTCCTCCAGACCAACTTTTGAGTATCTCAGTGCAATCATTTTTCCTCTCCTTCCTTCCTTTCTGAGGCTACCATCAAGAAATCAGAATGAATTTAACCAGGTCTCATCTGGCATCCAAACAGACAGAAACTGGGTATCTCAAGTAATTTTAAAGGAAGAGATTTTTCAGGGTTATTGCACAGTCCACAGAAACCCTTCAGTGTCTGTACTCCCGCACAGGTGCTCATCACTCCATTTTTTAAGTGCCAGAAGAAGTTATAAAAATTAATTAGAAACATAACTAACAGCATAGTCCAGAAACAACATAAAAATAATTTCTATTGGCTACAAGGTGAGCAGAGACTACAGGTGGAAAACCTGCAAGTTTGAGGGGAGCAAAAAGAAAAAAAGGAAAAGAAAAAGACAAGCCACTTTTGGACCCCAGGTGTTAGAAGAACTGACCGTGTCAGTGAGTGTCCTCCCCTTGTGAAAAACAAGGCTCTGCCCAGCCCACAGTGGGCAGCATTGCCACCACTGCACTGTGGAGACAGCGAGGAGCAGGGAAAGGGTAATGTAACCCAAATTCAGCATTAAAAAAATGAGTCAACACCAAAGGCCCGGCTTCACTCCCAAAACTCTGTGGGAGTTTTGGGAATTTGCAGCCCAAAACTGTGTGGGACGCCTCCCTCTGTGGCCCTGGGTGGGTGGCACAGGGTTAGTGGTGCCTGGCCTCCTTTAATTCCCTTTATACCGGGTTCTTCAAGACTTGAAATCAAAATCAGGATAATTCTGTCACGGGGATAGAAACTTTTCTATACACATGACAGGACCTAACAAGATGTATTAATATCATTGACATGATAGACCCTCTTGGAATTAAATCAGTGAATATTTTTAGGGAACCCTAATCCGTAGATTATTAACATGATCGAGCATAACTTGAGGAAGTTACTGTCTTACCACCGGGCTGCTGTGACACACGAATCACCAGCAAGATGAACCACGCAGTGCAAGCAGATTTACTGACTTTTTATACTTTTTCCACTTTGCAATACAGAAACGCACAAAAATCCATTTTACGGCATTTATGCGTATTTTTATGTACAACTGTGGATTTTTTCACGTATTAAAATGTCTGTTGAATTTGCAGACGAGATTTTTGGCTTCCCACAGAATTTTGACACTGGTTCAAAGGTCTAACAAAACTTAAAAAAGACACCTTATTATCAAGTTTGGAGAAATTTTCAGGATGTAGGAACTTTAATATGAACATTCATGATAGCACTGACAGCAGAAAGAGGGCATAGATTTTTTTTTTTCTCAAATATTTTTAAAACGCATTGGAAACCTCATTTTAGCTTAAAAATTCTATTATTTAGATGGTTAATGCTTTGAAATCATGATAATAATTTAAATGCTTGCATAAGTTCACCTTTTCAAATGAAAGAAAAGAGAGGTGAAATTTTTAAACTGAATTTGTAAGCATTTTAGAAAAAAATAATCTTAATCCTTTCCCTTAAGAGAACTGCAGTTGAGCATATGAAGGGGAAATATTTCAGCAGCAAACCTTCCCTGATTATTCTCTTTGATTAATTACCCACTCACCCAACAGCTTTGGTGCATCACAAAAATAACCCAAACCTCTCTGGTTTTGGGTGTGCAGGGCTGGAGGGACACAAGCCACCAAATGTCGTGGACTGCACAAAGAACGTCCGAGGCACACAGGAGTGAGCTAACCAGAGATTGGAAATAGTAAGATACATTAATTTCCATCCTCTGCTCTCCTCCACTTCCCTTTCACAGTGAAAGAGGCTGCTTTTGCAGCAAACAGGGCCCTTGACACCACCCCAACACTGAGGTGGAGCCGGGGCTCTCTGAGCGGCGCCGCTCTCCAAGGCAAGCACCCCAACAATGCCAGTTCTGGAACCCCAAAATCACAGAAATGGTCAGCCAGCCCAGCTCTCCATTCCACTCTCTCCCCATTTCCACACTGCTTCCAGAAATATACAGAAATACAATTTTCCGTCAAAATATAATCTCTCTTTAACCCTCAATTTTAAAGCACCTTTTATTTTGTTTTCTGGGGAGCAGGTGCAGAAGAGCAGGAGACAGATAAAAGTCAGAGAAGCAGGACACTTCCTACCATGGTTACTACATGATGAAGGTGAGTGGCAGGTGGTACCCATGCTGCTGAAAGATTCTGCATCCCACCCAAAATGTCCTTGCAGAAAATTTATACAAGGTTACTAAAGCTACTTCTTTTCCCCATCATAATCTAAATACACCTTTCAAATAAAAATTGGGAAAGAACTTTTAGCTAGCATTTGTACTGAAAGGCTATAGCATATGCTTTGAATTCATAAACTTAATAGTTATTTCAGGACTTGAAACTGTCTTTGATTTCTGAAAAAAAAAAAAAAAAGCTATCAGACAGAATATCTTTTGTGAAATATGATTGCTCTGCAATATATTTGGGGTTTAGGTTTCTGATAGCCTCAAAAAAATCTGAAACTTGAAAGAGAGTGGGAACACAGCAAATTACAATTAGCAGGAGAAAATAAGCTGTAAAATTGGTTTGCTCACACACCAAGCTCCTCTGAACTGCTGGCTCTCTCCAGGAGAGCTGTGCAGGGCTGGCAGCATGTCAGCAGCACCCCAGACACTCAAAACCTCTTGCAAGATGGGTCAGGTTTGGACAAGAGAGACTTTAAAACACAGAGAGTTTAAAACCAAAATATCTGCCTGTTGCTGGCCAAGGTCTGCCCCAGCTCCTCCTCTGGCTATCAGGGCAAGCAGCCTCTCAAAGGACAGGAAACCTTCCCAAACCCAAGCACCTCCCAAGCAGGTATGTGGACACCGTCATGCTCCAGGTGTTCCTGTGCCCTGAAACCCTCAAGAGTCAGAGTCATTTTTACCCTAAATCCACAACGCCGGGAATTTTGAGCTGCCTTTCCTGTAAAATATCCTGCTGAATGGATACTGAAGCAATGGCACGAGGGCCCACTCTGAGATTCCAAAATATGAAAAATACATTACCAATTTCACAAACAGACCTTTTTTTTTTGGTTTTTTTTTTTTCCCTAGAGCTGCTAGAAATAGCCATGACACACCTGGAGAGAAACTGGCCAGATGCTGAAGCATTCCAGAGAAGCGCTGACCCCATGGCCTGTGGCTTTGTGTCATGGCCAGTGGAGCCAGCCCTGCGGCCATGTCACAGCCACAGCTGCATGGAAAACAGGCATTAACCTCCTCACCAAAATGCTTCTAAATCCATCCCTTCCCTCACTGTTCAACACCTAAAACAATTCTGGAAACCAAATGTCCTCTCTCTCTCTCTGTCGCCTAAATATTTTTTTGCCAGGGTTGTGTTATTTTTTATTTTTCCTTTCTGGAAGTCACAGCGTAACAGAGAAATTGACTTCCAGGGATATGGCTTACATTTTCACTTCAGAAAAAAAGTAGCAGGCCACGAGGAATTTTAATCATGCACACAAAGAAACCTGAGCGCAACATTTAAACACAAAAGACGAATGTCCCTTCGTGTCCTTCATACACGAGGCCAAATCAGCCAGTTTCTGGTTCACCTTCCTTTATGTAAGCGGATTAAAAGTAAGATTAACAAACTGACAAAAAGTGTGTTAAATGGTAGCTTCTGCTAATTAAAAATTCTGATGGTTCTAAAGCTCTGTTGGTGGCCATCTTGCTTGGTGAGATTTCAAGAAGAAGAGGCTGGTGAAGGCAGGGCACAGGGGAACGGAGCCAGCGTGGCTGGCTGGAGCGGCACCAGGGCACGAAGGGGCTTTTAAAAATGAGACATCCCTACAGAAAGAAAACACTCCGTCCCAGTGAGATTTATGTTTTAACACACATATCAACGGCGAGAAACACCTCAGGAAAATAAAAAACTTGCTCTGCTCATTTTAGGGACAGAATTTCTTTACTCAGTTGTTATTTACTGAAGACTCTAACACTTGCACAGTTCACTCCTGTTTGACTGTGGTGTCCTCATCCTGGCACTGGGCTGAACTGGCCACATCCCCTCCTGCATGGTACAAACCACTCTGACAATAAGATGTGGTGAGATTGGAGCCGGCCCGTTTCCATCTGACAAAACACGAAACACGCTGAGCACCGTGCCCATGGCTGGCTGCTCTGCCGGCGCTGCCATCCACACTCTGGGCCTTCACGGCACAAGTGCACCTCACACCCAGGGCAAAACACGGTCTCTGGGCACTGAAGAGAAATAAATTTCCTCTTTTTCTCCAGTGGTGTCATCTGCTGGATGGGTGCTACCGCTAGCAGCAGCTTCAGCAGGCCGCTCAGGCCACAGAGGCCACGCAGGCCGCGGGATGGGGCTGAGGCCGCAGCCGCTGGTCAGCGCGGGCAGCCCGGCCCTCGGTGCCCCCTGGATGGCCAGCACAGAGCCCCAGGCTGCCCACAGCAGCAGCAGCAGCAGCAGCAGCAGAGGGGACAAGGGCTGGCCATGCAGAATGTGAGCCCCAGCGCTGCCCCCTCTGCAGCCTGGGCCCACTGAGGACAGCAGCAGCCATAGGCCGCACCGCCGCAAGGTGCACGGGCAGCAGGTCAAACTTGAGGGGAAATAATGTATTTTTTAAAGAATACACTGCAAAACTGAAACAAACAAAAGACAATCATTGGGTGCCCTCTCACAAGTTTTTCCATTGATATTTTAGTGTGATTTAGGGTTTGTCTTTTTTGTTTTTTAGAGGGCCATAAGATGGCCTCCACCTAAAATGCATAATAAATATCACTACATTTATAGCTTAAATCTGAAGTGACAGGAGAAAGGGAATGAGAAAGAGGCCAGTGCTCTGAGGGTGAAATAACACTGCAGAGTGCACCCCTGTACCCGTAGGGTGCAGAGGGGACGATGTGACAGCATGTCTTGAGGAACATGGGCTGTGCTTCTCGGGATTTGTGGAGCACCTGGCATTTAGAAAGTCACAGCTGTAAGCAAAGCTTCCTCAAAACCCAGAACAAAGAGCTCAATAAGGCCTCCAAATGCCTTGTGCCCAAAAAAAATCACATGTATCATCACTGACACTCCAGCAAGCTATGGTTAAAACTGTTTTTCCTGACTCTGTCAAAGAAGTCTTTGTCCTGTTATTTGATTGACAATAACCCCTTTGATAAGCCTTAGTGGGTATGAACCAATTCACAAAATACACGAATAAAACTTGAAATGTATTTTGACAAATATAATTGCCCTTCTCTGATACAGGAGAAACACGGAGTGTAGTTGTGATGAAAACGATCTGTAAAAGTTTTAAATCCCCGTCTTAAAGAGATTATTAAATAGTATTTTAAACCGCAGTGGGAGTTGGATTTTTCTGCTGACTTGGATTGGCTTTTTTTTCAGAATAATTTTAGTTAAAAGAGTTGAAAGAGTAAGTTCAAAGAAAGTACTTTCAGCCACGTATAAAGCTCTGATTATCACACAGCCCTTAGATTTAAGCTTCACTGCATGCCTTATGATAATCTTTTTTTCCATCAAAAGGCAAATTACAATATTCATTTTACAATCCTTTTTGCCAGTTCTTCATAAGATTCCTTGCGCTGGCAGTCTTTTTTGGCTGGAATAAGATGTTTCTGCCCATACAACAAATTATTTGCAATGTGCTCAAATTTGTCACCATGGCCAACGTCAACAAACCCCAGCACCATGCCCAAGAGCAGAGAGGGTTTGTTATTGAGTCATTGTTTGAGCGGCCCTGCACGCCATGCAGGGGCTCCGAGGAGTCAATAGATGGCAGTCCATCTCCTAGGAAAGTGACCCAAAATGAATGAAATAACCAACAGCCTCATGAAGGACTGACGGGGAAGGCCGGGTGGTTCCTCACCAGCATTCACAGAAATTAACTAAGAATACTTTACAGGAGGCAAAACACTCAGACAAACTCTGTGACAGCCCTCTGTGAACGGTGCCAAAATCTGGTGTATTATCACCAAACTGAACGCCCCAGCTCCTCTGCACGTACATGGACCTGCACATGTGGGGATGCTCGCCATCAAGTTATCAAAATCAGTTTAACTCCAGTGCTTGTGCCCCTGGCTGAAGGGCAGGAAAAGCTCTCCTGTGGCCCCCAACAGCTGGGCAGCCTCTGTGGACCATGACAGCATCAACACCACTTTTCTGTTAAACCTGGTATTTTTCCTAATGCTGCTCCCCTCTTTGTACCAAAATATGCAATTTTCCTACAACAGGAAAATTGCAGGATAATTTCTATGGTGAAATACTACAGTGCTGATATGAGAGTAAAAAAACTTGGCTTTTTGTTACAATCCTACAGCTACATATATATATATATAATATATTTAAACATAATATATAATTCTAATTCTAATTTAGAAGTTTTGTTTCTTGCCAGAACATTATTTACTTCTGCTCTGCTTCAGGCGCAAAAGAGAAAATTTAAAGGGAACAAGAAAACATAAATTGTAAATAATTCAGATAACGCAGATTTTTTTCATTTACTTATTGCAAATATCAGCCATGTCTTTTACATACAAATTTTTAAATTCCAGGCTTATCCAACTGCCAATGTAACTTTGAGCCAAAGGTACTCTTCCCATGCAAGAAATGAAGGGGTGCAAAGCATTTCCCACATGCCAGAAATGTGTATTATTTGCAGATAAACTGCAATTCACTGCAAAGTAAAAATCTTATTGGAAGTAAAAATTTATTGGAAGGTAGGGCCTGATTCAATACCAATTAATCTGTGAGTGTGCCTATTTGACCACATTTCAAAATGTACCTAGAATGCACCACAAATTTCCAAAGGGGTATTTTTAATAATATGCCCATATTTGTAACCACTACATTTTCTAACAAGAACTTGTTTTGACACCTTCTCTTAGTTTTACTTTACATTAACTGTAAACCCTGAATGCTTTCTAAAAAATCCACAGAAATAATTTCCTATCTCAAGATACCTCAAATTTTGTCCTGGCACGGCGCTTGGTCAAGTTTAAGCTGCCCCCTGTTTTTTTTTTTTTACAGACAAAAATATTTTATAAGTGTTGATGGCAATGCACTTTTTGAGGAATTTTCAATTCAGGCAGGTAGGATTAATATTAAATTACATCTTTTATCTCAGTAAAACCCAGAACACAGGATGTTACTGCACCAAATATTTCTATTTGATTATTAAGTTCCAAGTGTTATAAACATTTCAGAAATTGTTTTTACATGCACCCTTAGGGATTAAAATGAAAGACAGCATTTACCTTTTTCCTTCATCCATTTTAAAACCAAACCAAACCAAGACAAACAAAAATACTCAGTGAATGCACCTTTTTTTGGCTTACAATGTTTGAAAAAAAAAAAAACCAAAACAAAACCAACCAAACCAACAAAAAGTCTTTACCAAATCTGTTTAAAAGTAAATTCTCAGGAAGGGTGGAGGATTTCCAGGGCAGATCTTTGTGTTAAAATCATTATGCACAAAACACAAATGAGAGGTTTAAAGTGCAGATTTCTTCTATTCATTGAATTTTGAAGAAAAAAACAGAAAAAAGAGCATTCCACTGCCATGAAGAGGTGGAGGCACAAATTATAAAGCACATCCCATCTACTGTTTCAGAGAAAAAAACAAAGATCCAAAAAGAAAAGTAGTGGAGAAACTTTTCTACTTTGTTGAGAGCAGAGAACAGGGGTTAATTATCTGTAACAGCGAAATTCGTGTGAGGCCGATCTGGGGAGCAATGAAAAGTTCAGGGGAACAACAAACCCCTGATTTTTTAAAGGTGTTTTTTGTCTGTCAATTTTAGAAATTAATATATTTAAGAACTGTGACACCAATGCAAGAATTTGTTTTTACTGGTTAAATACTGTCCGAGGTTTCACTATTAACCAAATTTGTATGCATTTTGTTGTATTTTTATATCTATTTTACATACGAGGAAAAATCCTAAGTAATAAACTGGTACAGTTTCACAAAGTTTTATTTTCTTGTTTCAGGGATTAACGATCAACTAAGGCAGGCCAAACAAGCAGTCACAGCTAAATTCTGACTAATTATAAATTATCTGCAAAAGTTTAAGAGGTGTTTTTCCTTAAATTCACATCTCCACTCTAACTGAGATTTATTTCACTCATCTAAGAAGAAAGCTTTGTCACACAGAGTGACAAATTACCAGCATCTGGGATATCTGAGATGGGATTACAGCTTCTGCTGTGCACCCCAACTTAAAATTTAACGCTCTTTCCATGTGTAAATGTGGTCACTGAGAGAAGAGAGGCAAAGCACTAATTTAATTATTACAGTATTAAAATGAAAACAGAAGTTTTAAAGATGCTTAAAAAATAGTGACAGTGTTTCATCGCCTTCTTCAGTTCAAAAACTCTTGAGATGTTTATTATCTTCTCAGAGAAGATGCTTATCTATATTTTATGGTCAGCAGTTCACAGAGGAGTAAATAGGTTGGGTGTAGAAGAAAATAAAAAAGGTGTTTCTACTTACTGTTAGGTGATACTGCCTCCATATTTCTGGGCAAGCCTGGAAAATAAAAATATTGATCAGCTAGGAGCATGAAACAAGGTGCTTTACAGCCTGTTGGTTTTGGCATAACACAGTATCCACTGGTGTCGGTCACAGGAAAATAAGAAGCTTAACTGAAAGGGTCTGCATTTCAGCTTCAAAAACCCGGCTAGACAGTTTAATTGAATTTTACACTGGTTTAACACACTCCCTGCCATTGTCAGAAAGCCAGTAACAGTTTTCTCTCTGCCCTTTTTCTCTGAGGGGCAGAAGTTTGGGAGAGCAGTGTGTTCGTGACTGTAGGAAGCATTAATGCTGCAAAACAAACAGGGGCGGATTTAAATTCTACATTTTCTGACATTTTAAATTTACATAACGCTCTAGAAATTAAAGCACAAGGTGCCTTCCTTTCATGTACGAACAGAAATATTTTATCTTTTTTGTACGTATCTCTTTCCTAATCAAAATATAATTGTTACATGTAATAATCCTCAGCAGCCTCATGTCAGATGAGTTGTAAACAAGAACCATAACAGATTGCTTTAATGTTGCTATTTTTACAATGACTTGCTAGCTCTTTTTTTTTCACTTTTAATTTTTTTAAATCGCCAGACTTTCATAAAAGTCCTAAGCGCAGCCCTTGGAAAAAAAAAAATTCAAGGAGGTTTTTGAGTCACAGAAGTGACACAATTGACCTGAGGGACACACGAGAGAGGGTAAAGAGGAAAACGTGGATCTTTAAAACAAAATCAGAACATGCTGGTGGTCACTAAAGCTCAGATCACTCTCTCAGAGGTTCTTAATGCTTTTACAAAATGTACGATATTTCTCATGGCCCCTGAGGCAAAGACAGACACGGAAATTGTGTCACTTTTTGTCATTTTGGTACACAGCTACTGCAGCGGAGGGCTTTCACTTCTCTTTAGAAATTTACCTTCTTATAAGAACAGCACCGTACTCATTTGAACAATTACTAACTTGGTTTGCGAACCTTCATTTTAAGAAGAGAAAAGGAAATGTAGTATTCCACGGCTTCTCCATAATACGCTGCAGCTGCAATTTCGAACACTGAAGCCTCATGACTACTTGCAAATGAGTACTATTAACACTTCTTTAGATTTTGAATAAATTTTTCACTTGTGCCCAAAATCTTGCCTTCTTTTATTTTGATGGAGCATGTTAATAAAAAAAAACAAAAAACACACACAACAACCAGTATCTCTCAAAATAAAATCCAAGTTTTTGCCAGTCACCCTGTGGCACATACAGTGTGTTTTTCCCAGATGTGATGGAAATGATATTATTTATTATTCATTCCACCAGTAACATAATTGTCTGCAGAAAAATCTACAATCTGTTCTGTGTAATGGTTCAACATTTCTCCTCTTACTCAAATGCTGTGTGTAAATATTTGAGTTTTATATTAATATTTCTATAAAGAAAATGTGCGAAGGACATCACATTCCTCACCGAGGATCTGACAGTTTGAACACACTCAAGCTGTCTTTGAGCACAAACAAAAGGATTTTCCTCCTTCCCTAACTTAGCCAGGGTTCAGAGAGCAACATATAAACACCCTGTAGCCTGTAAAAATATTGTACCAGAGCTCTTAGGGTCTCCCTGAGAGCTGAGGAGGTTTCAGCTGCGCAGGACAGCTGTGCTGGTCCAGCTCAGGGGTAGCAGGCAGTTATTTATACATTAGTTCTGGATACTTTTCGATTACCACAGTGTGCCCGGGCTAATATGGTTGAACAATTGCAATCAGCGAGTTGCGCTATCCTGGCAAAATGCCACTCTGTGCTATGACCTTTACTCACACGACTGCTATTTAATAATCATCATCCTCATCATCATCAAAATTACTTATTTTTGAATAATTGTTCGGTTGGGCATTTTTTCTGCTCGGGACACAAAGACGTCACTTTGAGCAAAAATCTGCAGCTGTGAGTGAGAAGCACAGCTGGCAGAGCTCTCGTCAAAACCCTGGAGAGGCACAGCCCCAGCCCTGCGTGGTGCTGTCCAGAGGTGGGTTTTATCCTCAGGGACCTGCTAAGGCTGAGGCAAAACCAGCACAAGGAGAGGATGAAGCTGGCGAGGGAAGGCTAAGCATATTCCTTCATTCAGGTGGCGGCTTGGGGAAATACTGCTCCAGTGGGGTACAACAGCTGAGGAGGGGTCACTGGTAAACAACAGCTCTTTGGAGATGATGCTTTTAACCAGGAACCTCGTTACTTTGCATCAGCTCAGGGCTGTTGTCTGCATCTGATATCATGGAATGACAAACAGTATGATTAACAATTACTACCAAATACTGGCTCCTCAAATGAGGCAGGGAGGTTTGCTATGGTAGACAGCGTAGCCAGGCAAAACTGCTGCCAAACCCACCATTTTCCTTATTTATTTAAAATAACTTAACCATGAATGGCCCTCCTTTAGAGAAAAGCCCCTGTGGTACCCAGCTACGATGGCAGCGTGATGAACTACATTAAAATAAAATGGCATTTATTTCCTGCCCCAGTGGTCTGACCGTACTCGCATTTAGATATACCAGCACAAAAGGTGCCCACTCCAGAGGGCAGAGGCGTGCGGTGAGGGCAGCGGGCCCGCACATGCCACCATCTCGGGCCACTGCTGTCCCCTAGGCCAGTGCTGTCCCCAGAGCCGTGCCACATCTGTCCCCAAAGCCACCGATGTGCCCTGACCCACTGCCGTCCCTAGAGCCACGCCTCTGCTGTTCCCAAAGCCAGCTGTCCGCAGTGCCACCGCTGTCCCCAGAGCCACCGCTGTCCCCAGAGCCATTTCTGTCCCCAGAGCCGTGCCACTGCTGCCACGGCCCTGTGCAAGGGCAAGGCCTCACTCGTGCCTGAGGCTGACCCTCAGCACGGCGCCATAATGGCAGAATCGAGACTGGGTGCTGCACGTTTTGACCCATATTGAATTTTATCAGGTGCTAATTATTGTTTTACCAGAACAAGGGCTTAATGCATCTGTTGTTTAATTCCCACTTCCCTATTCTCCGATGTGAACATCAAAGAAAATAAAACACTCAATCTCAAACAGCCCCTGACAGCAGACCGGGACTCGAGAGCTCAATAGACGAGGCCCTTGCCACCAGTTCTCATATTTCCACAACAATGAGCAAACACAAAACCGGCACTAAGCGGCCTTTGCTGCTTTCCGCTCCCCTCGGCCGGGCGTCTGCCTCGCGCCGAGGGCCCTCGACGGCGGCGCGGCGGGGCGCGGGCGCGGGCCAAGGATTAGCCCCGCTAACAGGCGAGCGCCGGCCAAAGGCGAGAGCCGAGCCCGCTGTACTGTATTTGGCGTATGAATAACCAAAATGCACGCGCTGACAGGAGACCGGGACGGGCCCGCGGCTCCCCGGGAGAAAATGTAGCTGTGATGAGTGACAGGGCTTTCAGGAAATATGTTCACAATCACAGACAGTGAAGGCCATGACCTAGATCGTTTAAGAGCTTGTCTTGTCAAATTATCAAAAGCTTCTTCGTCTCTGAATAAAGAGTGACATAAGTGAGTGTCAGAAAGCTGCAGGCTGACAAGCCAAGCATACAATAACAGCATGCACGTCACATACTTGCCGAACACCGCCACGGCTAGCGGCAAATCTTAATGAGAGCGCGGCTGGCCCAGGAGACTTGGGTCCCTGCTGGCACAGCTACTCATCTCGCAAAAATCCTTCAGCTCCGAGTCAGTTATGGTCTGACACGACGACTACAATTACTAAACACAACTTTTTAACAGAATCCTCTGGTGCTTTGTCAAAGAGGCAGCGGCTGCTCGGAGCTGCCCCGCCGCAAGCCACCACAATAAAACAAAAGATTTGCCAAAACACACACTTTTCATCACCTCCGCATGGGAACTGCCGCGGAAAACACACAATGCTTCCCTTCAAAGGCGCTCCTGCGCAAGCAGATGTCGAGACCTCTCCCCACGCTGGCAGCGCGGACAGGGGACCGCGGTGTCGCCGTGCCTTTGGTGGCACGGCCGTGTGCTCACCCTCGGGTGCGTGGGCAGGACACTGGGCAGCTCAGGAGACACAGCGAACGTGGTGCTCTCTCATCCGGGCCCACAGATGCCAGCTGCCCCCGTGCAATGAGCCCAGCACCTCCAGCTCCAGCCCGGCCCAGCGCAGTGTGCCACAAACAACAAAGGCCGAAGGAACCTGCCTGCAGAGAAGGAGTCAGTGGCAGCTTGCGCAATCAGAACGTTCTCAGAATATGCCAAGAAGATGCCAGTCGAAGCAACCAGCTGGTTCATGGGAAGGAGTGCTGACAACAGTGGTATTTGGGCATTTGGATGGGGCCATCAGACACAGCGTGGCTGCAGGGCACCAAGCACCTGGGCACTGCTGTCTGCCCGCTGCTGGAGAGCCATCCAACCCACCAAGCACCTGCATGCTGGTTTCCCGGGCGTACATGGAGACACTGCCCCTCTGCCTGCTTCCTGCAGGTTCACGGAGCCCGTCTCCCAGCCCTGCTGCACACCAGCCACAAGGCTCATGACATCCACTGAACTGCCACTGAATCAGTCAAAAGCAGCTCCTCTGTGACCCTCCCAGGGAAACCACGCGAGGCTGGGCTGCTTCCAGAACACCTCCAGCTAAGAGGACTCTGCATGCCCTCAGCACCGTTTCAGGAGAAGAGGCTGATCTTGCAGGTCATGAATGTATGACCTTAAAATGGTTTAAGTAACTGTGAATGTTTCCTAAGCAAACAAGGTGAAGCACCTTGAGCTGCCTCACATTCACTTCTGGATCAAAGTGGAAAGTCAGCTTGACAGACTGTGCACAAAGGCCTGTTCTGCACCCTCTATGTTGCAGCAAAGGGGAGTAAGCTTGCTGAGAAGGACAAATTACAATTTCCTTTGAGCATTCAAAGCATTCATAACATGTTTGATAACAAGGAGATTTCCCTTTTTTACAAGGAGTCACATGGGAAAGACAAGGGGCAATAGCTCCAAGTTACTCCTGGGGAGATTTCAGGTGGACACAGGAGAAAATTTTCACGATCACAACAATCGTCTCTTGAGGGAAGTGATGGATTCCACAAAACTGGACACTCTTAGGATTTGGCTGGGCTGTCTTGTGTAGACCATGCTTTTGCCCAGAAATGTTGGCAGTGATGATCAGATGATCCATGAAGTCCCTTTCAACCTGGTGTTGTAGAATTCTGTGATTTCTCTTCCAAGCACTGCTCCTATTTCCTCTGGAGGCAGGGCAGAGCTGCATCCCTCAGCAAGGAGGCTCCAGGCCTGCTGCTGACCACACAGAGTCACCCTGGACTGTCTCTTCTCAACCTGGCTTCTGTTGCCAGGTGTACTGGAAGAAATTATGACCCCTGACCACTGTCTCCCATGAGAGATGATTCTGAAGCTCTCTACAGACCATTCCCTCTGTCACCTCCCTTGCAGGCTGAGGAGCTGTGGCCATGCTGAGGGATACAGAAGGCAGGGACCAAAGCTTTTCCCAGGCGCTCCTGCTTTCCTGATGATTCCTAATGTTTCAGCAGTTTGGTTTTCTTTTTTACAGCTTGTGAAGACTAAACTGATTTTTTTTTGACTAAACTGATTTGAGAATCATATCTCATAACTAGGATTGGAGTGCTGAACAGTAAGATGCAGAACCTGTTATTCCATATGCCAAGATGGGATTGTTTTACTTTACATTTATTGCCACTCAATGTCAATTGCCATTTTATAGTGTTCTCCCTCTGACTCTTAGAGTTCTCGGGCAGCTCTGCACAGCTGGCTCACACCACTGACTCTGTAAGTAATTCAGTCTTCTCAGCCACTCTTGTTGCCCCATTGCTGACCCTTTTCCATGTCACACTAGCATATCCCACCTTTATCCTCTTACTCCATGCCCATTTAGTTTGCATGAAAGCTTTTGGAATTTGCAGACTATGTCACCTGGATCACGTTTATACACATGCTTGTCAACCTGCGCCTTTGAAGAACTCCAGAGATCCACGAGAAGTGAGATTTCCTTTACAAAACAGCCCTGAATCACCCCACGTCTACGATGTTTATGCACCCATGCCAACATGCCACCACCATGGTTCTTGCTCCTGGCTTGGTGCACATGTGCAGCTGGCAGTCTGGGACCCCCAGCTCTCCCTGGGACATCCCTACCCGCTGTTCTTGCATTAAAAACTCAGTTACAGTCATGTACCAAGCACAAGGTGCCTGCTGCCGTGGCTGGGCCGTTTCACCCTCATGCTCCCCTGCAGCTTTTGGGCACACACCCAGACACTGGCTGCTACCCAGTTTTGGTAACAGCCTAGCGCTCACAGATTCGTAGGAACACTCACATTCTCTTCCATCTGACAGCCTCTCTGGTGCTCCCCTCCACTAAATAAGGTTTCAGTATGGGAACACCCCTGGTTTTCTTCACTACGGACATCCCAGATGCAAAAAACACCTTGAGGCCATGAGCAGCAACCTTGTCCTGTCCAAGTGTGCCTTTTATGTCTCGACCACCTGTTGGTTTCACAGGCTTTCTGCTCTGGTCTCAGGACAGGTTTACTGTTGGTTTTGATTGCTCTGCTTCTGCTCTGCCACGCCATCTCTCTCTCTGAGGACTGGGCAGGTGAGCTCCTGCTCTGATGCCCCAGTATTCACCCAGGTGAATGACACAGGCAGCTTCACAACTCCCATGCACCACACAAAACTGCCTGAAGTTTTAAAGAACAACTTTTCTGATTAAAGGTGGACCCAAATGAGCAGAAAAAATATATGCTGTGAGGTTCCTGATAACCTGCATGGCTCAGGTAGGACTTCAATGCTTGTATGATACAGCCCTCATGGCTCTTTAAAGAAAAGGACACCAGTTTATGAAACTCGTATCATAAAATGTGGAAAAGAGAAAAGATGGCAAAGAAAAGATGCTTCATTACAGTTTGCAATTTTGTCTCACTGCCTATCAGAATGACGGTGCAGAAATGTACAATTCATATTCTTTAAAAGTATTGCGGGCACATTAGCTATAAGCAAAAGTACATCTGGCACACATTCAAATATCATAAGAAATAGCAACTCCTAAATACACTGGCTGACCTTTGCACATCTCATGTACCACTGTGACATGCTCTTTGACCAAACAGAAAAAATAAAGCCAGGAAGGAGACATTTAGAAAGAGATTAAAATATTTCTGAGTTTCAAAAAAATCCAGTGTTTATGGAATCTCACAGGTGTATTTGAAAACCAAACATATAGGCCATATCTATAGTTAGAAACTGAAGTGTGAATGTATGCCAAAATTATCACAATTTGCCTTTAAATTCTTATTTCTGTTTAATTCAAGAGAAAAAAATATCATGAAAGCTTGACTGCTACATATAGGACTGAATTTTGGGGACATATAAGACCATAATAATGTAATACAAGACGAAAGACAGAGACAACTATGTTCGTTCTCCCTTTCGTTTTCTTCTGTGTCTTATTTGAGTAGATCTTGTCAAACACAAAGCCTTCAAACTACATCTCTCTAACAGTATTTTCACTGGTTAATATCTGATCACAGTGAAAGAACCACAGATCTGGTGCATCCTGATGCATCAGAGTTACTCTTTACTCCTTCCTGGTACACTTGCAGCACTGCGTCTCCTGATTTCAACCTCCCTACCCCTTTCCTTCCCCAGGAAAAAGGACCTTTGTGTCCACCGCTGCTCAACTGAACCAAACTAAAGACCAGGTGTTGACAAGGCTTTGGTTTGTGCTCTTTGAACCATTCTCCATGAAAACGCTGACAGTGTAAAGCAGTGACGAAACACAACACTTCCATATGCTTACACAAATAGGCACTATGTAAAATCAAAGCATCATGAAGAGATTGTAGCCATTGTAAATTCAGTTTTTGACAGACACAGAGCAAACCAGGGCTGGTTTCTGTGCCAAGGGCCATACTCACATCAGCATAGTGGCCCTTCATGTCGCAGCGGTTGCAGTGCTTGTTCCAGTAGGCTCTCTCCAGGCATTCCCTGAAATAGTGCCCGGGCAAGCAGCAGTTGAGGCAGAAACGTGCTGGGCAGCTGTGCTGCAGATGGTCTCTTCCTGCACACAGACAGCACGGGGGAACTTTCTGTGGACAAACAGAAGCAGAGCCATGTGAAGCGACAGTGTTCCAGTAGATCTTTCAGCCCTGTGGACCCCGCAGGGGCTGTGTCGGGGAGCTGGAGGGGCACTCGCTGCCATCCAGACTCTGCAGCACAAATTCAGCACGTGGGGGGACAAATGTGACACACAGCCAGCCATTCTGAGGCCAAGCCTGTACCTCTGTGAGGCCAGTTTTCCAGTGAGTGAGGGTGTCTGCCCCCAGGGTCGTGTGGGATGTGCTCATTCTGAGTGTCCTCGTGGGTGACAGCCCCAAGGACCAAGGGTTTCACAGATTGCTAAATCCAGGCTGTCGTGCAATGGCTCCCACTTCTTTACAATGTACTGACTGATTTTTAAACCCCTAACCACAGGACAAACTTTTGGAATATGTGGCATCCATCTCAGCTTAAAGTTAGCACCAGTTTTGTCTTGTCCATGGTTTTTAACACTGTTCTTATCATGGCTCATTATACTTTCTGCTTTCACTTATTTACTAAGGGTGTAGTTCTGATTCAATAGATTCTCCTTGTTGAAAGTACAATTAAAAATATTTTATACTTGCTGACCATTTTACCATATGAAAAAAAAAAAGATGTTTCTGTATGGCATTTGTTTTTTTTTTTTCCCTCTTTTTACAGCCACATGGTTTAGTGGAAGTTGTTCCTGCCCATGGCAGGGGGTGGAACGAGTTAATCTTCAAAGTCCCTTCCAACACAAACCATTCAATATGATTCTATATGATATAATTCTGCACGTTTTTCTTTTGTAAAAACAATCAAAGCAATGTCAGCACCAAACAGAGTGACACTTTCACACAGTAAACTGACTTTGTGCAAGCTACCCTGTAACTCAGAGCACTGAAACAACTTCTCTAACAGCAAGCACAAAGGTATATTAGGAACAGCTGAATGCTCAAGTGATTTAAGCATTGCATTTACCTTTGGAGTGGGACAGTTCTTGGACAAATGTCCTGGTCTGTGGCAGTTCCTACAGGTGACGTTTTTGTCCGCTCTGTAGTAGCGCATGCTGCTGTGCCGCACGCCCGCGTAGTTGGAGATCTGTGCCTGGTGAAACACAGAGGGAAATGCACTTACCACTTGAGATCCTGTGCTTTGGGAACTGGGAATTAGAAAGGTCACTGCTGGCAGTGATCCAGCGGAAATCTAATGTTTCCCGTGTACAATTTACACATCCAGCTTTGGAATGGGTAATTCTGCTACAGAGAAACCTGCATTGTCTGGAAGGAAAGTGCTCATTCGAAATTCTGCTTCAGGACATTCTTTTTTGCTATTTAAAACTTCAGTTGTGAAGCTTTCCCTCAATTAGCCAAGATTTACTCACTGTGCTATGTCACAACAAACTGGAATTTTCTCCAGAACACAAATAAAATGAACATCAATTGCAAATGCAATTACATATTCCCTTGCACACATTAAGGCAAACTGCTTGGACAAGGTACAATGCTATACAAGTCTGGATGAAATCTGCAATTTGCAATTGTAAAGAAAGACTTCAAAAGGGAAAAAAAAAAAAAAAAAAAGAAGCTGGAAACAACTGTCTCTCTCCCAGTGACCTCACACATACTTTCTGTGTAGGCAGCCAGAATTTAAAATCCTATCTACAACTGTCATTGCCTAGTAAACATCACAGGTTTAAAAAAATACACATGAAATTTTGGATGAGTGAACAGGAGAGGTATAAAAATACCATTTCTCCTCAGGGAAAGAACTCCTTTCTCCTGTGAGAGGACACTGCCAATCCTCCCATAAAAACACCACAGAGGGGCTTTTCAATCCCATTTACTTTATTCTGCTTGTTAATAAGCAACAAAATAAAGAATTATAGGAAAATTTGGTTGCATTTACCTCTAAGTCTTTATGAGAGATAGACCAGTTCACATCAATTTCTCCTGAAAAACAAAATTAAAATTAATTATATTTATTTTATATGAATATTTTTCTATAATATATTAAACATGATGATTACTGCAGGTTATTGAACTTGCTACCAGGTTTTAGGTACTGAATGTACTTTAATGTACTAAAGCAGAGAAATTATTTCCATCTTTGGTAAAGGAAAGCGACTGACCCACTGGGCACCAAATTTGCCTCACTTGAGCATCAGCACAGGTGCAGCTATTGGGAGAAGTTTTCCTGACACCACCCTCTTGTCCTCATCCCTGGGGTTTAAATTCAGGTGGGGATTTAATTCTGCCAGAGGCTTGAACTCCCAAGATCCACCCCAGCACAGGGCCCCGGCCCTTGCAGCCAGCACTGCAGCCTGTGTGCACGGCAATCCTGCATGTCTGCACACCTTTAGATGCAAGCTGCCCTGTCCTGATCCTGCAGCTCAATCTGAGGCATCCGCGTTACTGACAAAAATCGCATCATCGTCATGATTTACGGACGGCAAAAATGTCTCCAGTTTTGGTTGCACTACTCATTTCCATTAGAAGGTGGATGACTACAAATTAAAACTGTACCATCTATAATTTTCTGTCTTCATTTCTGGAAGAAGTCAGTAATTTTGGTTGAGGCACGCGACGTAGTGTCGGGACATAAGGTGTGTCACTCAGGCTACTGCTGCTCTTCATCCAACCTGAGCAGTGCCCTCAGGTATTTCTGTTCTCAACACTTGCTCCTGCTGCCACCGAGACGTGGCTACTGCCCAAAGAGGGCAGTTAATAAAGTGCTGTGAATGAGGAGTGACCCTGAGTGGTGGCACACACAGTGAGTGCCATGCCAGCACCGCTGCATCGCACCTGGGACAGGAACATGGGCACGCTCCAGGGAAAACCAATCCCTGCCAGGCTGATCAGCAAAAGCAAAGAAACGCTGTCATATTTGAGTGCATTATTTATGGCTTAAATGCCTGTTAAGGAAATTAATTCATAAAGAAAAAGGTATTTGTAATTCAAAGCTCTGCCTTGGCAGTTGGCACCGCAAGTGCCGTGTTGCACAGAAATGCACATGCAGAATGGTCACAGATCAAAATTACCAGCGAATTAACTCCTGTTAATCACTAGGCATGTCCTTCCTGAGGGCAAACCAACCAAGTTTCTCTTCTTCACTGTCAAAATCCCCAGCTTCACAGGGGAAAACCATGATACAATGATTCAAATACTCCTAATACAAGAAGCTAAAATTGCTCCGCTCAGAAAATAAATATAAGAGCTTTAATGCTGAATGAAATATTACAACAAAATCTCCCTTTACTAAATCTGTTTGGTGATATAAAAGTTAATTCTAATTCACAATAGATTGCAAAAGGCTTTGTTTTCACACACAATAAGTTCTTCAGACTGAAACACCTAGGGAGAGTTTTGCTTCTGCAACCAAGTAGAAATCCCGCTGTAGAGACACATAGAAAAATCTGCAATAGGGCCACGGCCAGCACCCTCCGCAGCTCTCCGTGATTTTCTAAGGTGGGCACGCTCACAGAAGGTGCATCTCTGTCTGAACGAAGGGCTGTGATGGCTTTGTTCCTGCATTTGCTTTGGTTTTATTTTTACTCTTCAGAATACAGCAGTTCAAACTCTTATTCAGACAATCTCTGACAGGATTTCCCCCCTTTTTCTGTGGAGAAGTTGCACATATGAAACTTATTTAAAGCTTTCTGTGAGTTAAATAAAACCAGGAACATCTGTGATATATTTGTGCTTTTAATCTTCCTTATCTTCATTTGTTAAATGCTATCTCCTTTATAAAATTATATTAACTTCTACACTAAGTTTAATATTAAGATAAATTCCTCTATTATGTTTATATATATATTTCTATACTAAAAAATTACAAGAGACTTTCCTGTATAAACTTATTGTATTTATACTTTGAGAAAATGGTGTTGTCAAACTGCAGATCAGGGAGGACGAGGATGTAAAATACACACCATTTATATGAAAATGGAAGCCCCGCACAAGGTTCTCCCTTTATCAAGTACCACATTTTGGCTGTCCTCTGCCCCTGCACAATGGGATGAATGGCGAGCAACAGCTTTGCTTTTATTTAAAGAAAAATTTTGAAAGATCATTGAGATTCACATGTATCCTTCCACCAGCATGAAAATGTAAATTTCTGAGCAGCGCTCAGGGTGAAGCCAGATTTAGGACCACTGTTCAATGTGCATTCAAACCTCCCCTCTTTCATTCCAGACAGGGAGAGGAGGGGAGGAGGGAGAAGGAGGACCAGCAGTCAAAACCTGAAATTGCCCGGGGGAACAATCTGCTTCCGCGGAACAAAACCCTGACTCAGAAGAAACAATGAAGGGTTCACAAAATTTCCTTATCTGCGGCGCTTATCCCGCTCCGAAAACAAACCACTCACCTCCCGAAAGAAGGACGCCAGCGCCCATGGCCCCCTTCCTTCTCATCGCAAAATGTACCACGAGATGTATTTTATTTATTTTGTGTTATGAGCAGCCCCGTAACACAGGACACTTCAAGCTGTGGCACGATGATACATGGGCCTGAAGGGCAAATACATTTCCAAGCTGGGCTTTAAAAATTGGATTTTGACTGCTAATTAATGTAGGATATTACAGAATACAGGACTCTAATTATATTCCACTAAGATCTCCGTGGCAAGGACTGTTTCAGAATATCCCTGAACAATATTTACCATACCAGGACACAGCTTCTGCTGCTAGTGGAAGAGCATTTTAAAATTACAAGCCTTAAACCCCCTAAAAATATCTAGATCTGTAAGAATTTCACAATGTGACATATTACATACATCTGAAAATTCCTGATTATGTGTGACCCAAGGTGATTCAAGTCTTGGGGTAAGGGAGCTTGCTATAATGAGTTTCACATTTTCTGTGCCCAAGCAGCCGTGCTCCCCAAAGGGAAAGGAAGGACAGGGTGCCAGGGCTCAGCCGGGCACTGTCCTGGAGCAGACCCGGGGATGGCCCTGTCACCCTGGGTCCTGCACAGCACGGCAAGGTGGCACTGCGTGGGCAGGGCACTGTCCGTGTGTCTGTCTGTGTGTCTGTGTGTGGGCAGGGCACTCCTGCGCCTGGCACAGGGGCTGCAGGCACGGATAAACGTGTCTGTGTGTCTGTCCGTGTGTCTGTGTGTGTGTGTGTGTGTGTCTGTGTGTGTGTCTGTCTGCCCGTGTGTCTGTCTGTGTGTCTGTGCGTGGGCAGGGCACTCCTGCACCTGGCACAGGGGCTGCAGGCACGGTTAAATGTGTCTGTATGTCTGTCTGTGTGTGTGTGTGTCTGTCTGTGTGTCTGTGCGTGTCGGTGTCTGTGTGTGCGTGGGCAGGGCACTGTCCGTGTGTCTGTCTGTATGTCTGTCTGTGTGTGTGTGTGTCTGTCTGTGTGTCTGTGCGTGTCGGTGTCTGTGCCTGTCTCTGTCTGTGTGCGTGTGCAGGGTGCTGTCCATGTGTCTGTCTGTGTGTGTGTCTGTCTGTGTGTGTGTGTGTCTGTGTGTGTGTCTCTCTGTCTGTGTTCAGGGCACTGTCTGTGCGTCTGGCCGTGTCCGTGTGTCTGTGTGTGTGTGTGTCTGTGCATGTGCAGGGCGCTGTCCGTGCGTCTGGCCATGTCCGTGTGTCTGTGTGTGTGTGTCTCTGTGTGCATGCAGGGCGCTGTCCGTGTGTCTGGCCGTGTCCGTGTGTCTGTGTGTGTGTGTCTCTGTGTGCATGCAGGGCGCTGTCCGTGTGTCTGGCCGTGTCCATGCGTCTGTGTGTCTCTGTCTGTGTGTGTGCAGGGCACTGTCGGTGTGCCTGTGTGTGTGTCTGTGCGTGCGGAGGGCGCTGTCCGTGTGTCCGGCCATGTCCGTGTGTCTGTGTCTGTGCGTGTGCAGGGGGCTGTCCATGCATCCCACCATGCCCGTGTGTCTGTCTCTGTCTATGTGCATGCGCAGGGCGCTGTCCGTGTGTCTGTCTGTGTGTGTGTCTGTGTGTGTGTGTGTGTGTCTGTGCGTGCCCAGGGCACTGTCCGTGCGTCCGGCCATGTCTGTGTGTCTGTGTCTGTGTGTGTGTCTGTGCGTGCCCAGGGCACTGTCCGTGTGTCCAGCCATGTCCGTGTGTCCGTGTCTGTGTCTGTGTGCATGCAGGGCGCTGTCCATGCGTCCCGCCATGCCCGTGTGTCTGTCTCTGTCTGTGTGCGTGTGCAGGGTGCTGTCCATGTGTCTGTCTGTGTGTGTGTCTGTCTGTGCGTGTTCAGGGCACTGTCCGTGTGTCCGGCCGTGTCCGTGTGTCTGTGTGTGTGTCTGTGCGTGCCCAGGGCACTGTCCGTGCGTCCGGCCATGTCTGTTTGTCTGTGTCTGTGCGTGCCCAGGGCACTGTCCGTGTGTCTGTGTCTGTGTCTGTGTCTGTGCGTGCCCAGGGCACTGTCCGTGTGTCCGGCCGTGTCCGTGTGTCTGTGTCTGTGTCTGTGCGTGCCCAGGGCACTGTCCGTGCGTCCGGCCGTGTCTGTGTGTCTGTGTCTGTGCGTGCCCAGGGCACTGTCCGTGCGTCCGGCCATGTCCGTGTGTCCGTGTGTCTGTGTCTGTGTGTGTGTCTGTCTGTGCGTGCCCAGGGCACTGTCCGTGTGTCTGTGTCTGTGTGTCTGTCTGTGCGTGCCCAGGGCACTGTCCGTGTGTCCGGCCGTGTCCGTGTGTCTGTGTCTGTGTCCGTGCGTGCCCAAGGCACTGTCCGTGTGTCCCCCAGGTGTGCAGCACGCCCCCGGCCCAGCTCCCTGCACACCTGCCCGCTGCACACCTGCTCCAGGGACAGGCGGCTCCGGGCCCATCCCAGCAGAGCCCCCTCCCCAGGGCTGGCCAGGGGGCTGCAGCCCCCCCTGCACGCCCCAGCCCCGGGCAGGGGAACAGCACCGACCCTGGCGGGCTTCACTTCTCGGGATTTCTCAACTTTTCCTCGATAACAAAGAGACGGTTTACTTCAAAACAAAACACCTGCTGCTTAATGGAATACCTGTCAATATCTCTTTAAGACAGCATTAAAAGAGATCCATATCTCCCTCAGGGAAATCAGTCGATGGAATTGTTGACAGAAGTTCAATTTGAGGCATTTTCTCCTGGCAAAAAGAGGCTCTCTCTCCTCTCCCCTTCATACCTAAAGTTATGCGTGTGCCAGTAATGTGCAGATGTTTTGGCAGTAGGGAAATCCCTGCAATGCTTTATTTTTAGCAACCTCTCTCTGCCATTTCTGAAAAGCATCACAAAATCCAACTAACAATACTCAACCCATTTTGAAATTAATTAAAATGTAAGCAGTTGACTGAAGCAAAGGCAGAGTTGGCCGAAAGCAAACCGGGAGCTCAAACAGGAAAAGAGACACACACTTCTGAGCAGCCCTGCAAAAAGTGGGAAAACCCTCCCAGGAGCTGCAAAAGGGACTTCAGACAAACTTGAGCAGCCCAAGGGGGAAGAGTTACCCATCCCTGCCGGGGAGGAAAGGCCTGGCAGCTGGGCAGGGACACGGAGCACAGCGCAGATGGGGTCACAGCACTGGACGGGCAGGGAAGTCCTCCTGGTGCTCAAGCACACAGTAATAAACACAGAAATCACTGCAGTGCTGGTGCAGAGTCAGGGCCTGGCACCACACTTTGTGCCTGTTCCCCATTTCTGTGCCAAGCATGTCCCCTCCTGCACCCCTCCACACCTGTGCCCTTCTGGGGCTCCCTCACATCCATTTATTCAGCAGCTCTCTGTGGGTAAAGGCCCCACGTACCAAGCGGGAATGAAAATGCGCAGTGAACAAAGCGAAAGACAATCCTGTAAATGATATTTTGGTGGAATATCTGTACCACCAAACTGATGAAATGCAGGGACACATGCTAAACATGAACATGTAGGGTGCCCTTTCCATTATGTAAGTGTGCATAATTTCCTGTCTGTTTTCTGTCTGTGCTGTAACACTGCTTCCTTCAGCGCTGGCCACTGCTGGCCATGTTAATTCACAAAACTCAGCGGCTCATGATTTTCAAAGCTTAGCGCAACATTTGCAGAACAAAGTAGGTTTTTCTCTCTTTTTGGTGGGTACAAGTATGGGGACCACAGGAACAGTTAAATTCATGGCATGGTTGGTCTACCACACAGTCGGGGGAATTCTTTAAATAGAGCCTGTCACTCTCTTTGCCCATCAATGGGATTTCCTTCTCAAACTGCTGATTCGTTCAGGTACACAACAGAGGAAATTTCAGTTAACCTTTGTTTCACCCCGGGGAAAAATCTGTCTGAAAAGTATAAAGTGAATAGATTAAAAAAAAAAAAAAAAGAAAAAAAGAAAGAAAAGCTGCAGGGTTATTCTTCCTAGTGTTCACAGCAGTCAAAGTTAAACAGAGAAAAGGAGGCAAACATGAACATTTTATTCCCACCAGAGAATAAGGTATAATATATGATTTAGAAATCCCATTGTCTATACTGTGATTTCTAATTTAGAGAAGGAAAGGCTGAACACAAATCTATTGTTCTCATTGGGTGCATCAAGATTTCACTTTCTGACTATTTTCTATATGACTGAAAAGTGAATAATACTTTAGTTTGAAGATAAACCCTTTTTAGCTATTTGATTGAATTGTCTGAAATACCTTTTAGATTCCAGCAATCCTTGGTGAAGAAAAAAATAATAAATACTAACTCAGAATTACCTGTGAGAAAACGAAAACAGGGAAAAAACCGAAAGTACAGTAATAAAAAAAAAAGGAAATTTCAGAGTATGTTAGTGCCAAAAAAGGTCTTATGACCAAAAAAGAGTCAACAAAGTCCCCAGAACCTTGCTCTTGTGGGTGTCTGATGTGCCAAAGGCCCTGTGGCTAAAAGAAGCCGTGTAAGGTAGGTGCCAACAATGTGACACGTCTCCCTGCAATGAAATCCAGATTTAAAGCTTCTTGGAAATTAATTGCTTCTTGGAAATTCAATGCTTCAGTTGAATCACAAACCTAAAACCATTCACCAGTAGCTGCATCCTGGAGAAACAGCACGGCTCTCCTGATGCTGCCATAAACAATAAAATAGGGAAATAATCCCTGAGTTGGAATAATATTGATGTAGATGAATATCTGAAGTTTGTCAAGCTTAATTGGGGATCTTAACTTTTTCTCTGAAATTCCCAAAATCTTTAACCCAGGAAGAAATAAATCACATTTCCATGCAGGCTGAGTGCCAGTCTTTGGGTATGGGCCAGGATTTTGGTTCAACTTTCTTTCGTGCTGATAAATGGCCCGTTGGGCAAAGGCAAACTAAATCACCCCAGCTCTGGTGACTCCTTCCTGTGCTCAGGCTCAGACCAGGCTCCCAGAGCAGCTCCTGGAGCACCACAGCCTCCTCTTTGGGAGGAGACTGACCCCAAACAGCACTCTCATCTTTCCCTGGAAGCTCTGGAAGGAGCCCCAGACAGAAGGACTCCCAAAGAGCCTGCTCAGAGTCAGGGTGTGGGAAACTGCACGGCTCTGAGAGCAGAAATGCAGTGTGGACACAGAGCGGGTGAAATTCCGGGTTTCCATTTCGATCCTCCTGATGATGATAGCAATAGGAATCATAAGCAGGAGGTTCCTCAAAAATATTCCTACTGAACAGAATACTTCTCCAATTCGGGTGACAGAAATTAACACCTCCTCACAGGTTTGCTGTCAATCTGTTTGAGGAAATCTCCCCATTCTCACATCCCCACACATTAGGGCTTCCTCAAGGTGGATTTTTCCAAGGAAATAGAGGAGTGATGCAGTGGCACAGCTCTCCTGGCAGGGACTGGAAACAAGGCCCTGATGCATCTGAGGATGTGCAGCAGCCTGAAGATCACACGTCTTGAGACTGCTCTTACTCTGGGCTCGGTGGTGTTGGGAAGGATGAAAATTTGACAAGAAACTCCCACAGATATGTGTGCTTGGCACAAAGATTTTTAAATGTAGAGTCTGATGAAGGAATAGAGATGGAAGCAAGTTTTGATACGGAAGGAAAGAATTGCTGAGCCAGTCTCAGCAAAAAACCAAGGAGGCAAAGGGTGTGTTAGTTAGAAGGGGTTTTATGGCTCAGAGCAAAGGATAAACCCACCCCAAACAAGAAGATGATTTCACCAAGCAGAAAGAGAGCACAGGCAAACAAGGCAGCCAATGTGGCAAGTGGAAAAAAGGTCTCAGAATTTTCCACTGCAAGAAAACTGAAAAACAACTTCTAGCTTAAACTGTAATGTACTAACTTTTAGTGATTGGAGAACAGTAACATGAATATGGTCATTATAGTAGTTATGATGGGCTATAGATAAGAGTTAAGGTACAGATTGGTTCTGCTGTGTGAAGATGCTCAGCAAAGTCTATAATGCATTGTAACCAAAAGAAAAGTCTGTAATGCAATTTAACTAAAACTAAGGGTGTCCAGGGCTGCCTGCAGCTGGAGCTGACAGCTGTGGGCACAGCTCTGTCACCCACAGCCCTGGGCTGCTGTGACACCTTGGGCACAATAAACTGCATTTTGGAGAGCCCCTGCAGTCCTGCATCTCTCATCTAGGCTCCTACACTGTGGGGTGGAGACTGTAACGCTGCAAAGATTGAGGAAGAACACAGCCTCCTTTTCCACGGCAGTGACAATTTTTTGGCGTTACCTTGTTTCACATGACAAAGACATCCTTTCCTTGGGAACAGAAAATTCTGCTCACAACAGAAAACGGGTCTGCAGAAACATGTCATTCTGTACTTAAGAGGCAGAATTTTGGGGTGATGAGAAATGAAGTGGCCTTGCAAAAGAACTGCTAAATCTCACTGGCTACAACAGTTCTGTCCTTGCAGCAAGGAAAAGATGTCACCCTGTTTCCTTCTTTGTCTTTCCAAAGAAAAGCGAGGAAAAGGAAATGTTCTCTGTACAATCAGCAAATAACATTTCTCAGTGAGAGAATTCAGGTTTGGCTTGTCTAAGAATTTCTCAATGCTGCAAGGAGATGAAATGAATCTGAGACCCTGATTTAATCTCTGTGTCCCATGTATACTGGCACAGCCATCTCAGCAGACACCCCAGGAGCAGGGAGGGCATTCCACTGCAGCATGGGAGCAAAATGCTCTTTCTACCTGTAATAAATAAAACAAAACAGTTTTTGCAAATAGTGTAGCCTTGATTTTTCTCTCATTATTTTCTACTTTCTATTTTGTGCGTGCCATATAACCGCAATTGACACTTCAATGGTGGGGTCAAAAGCACCTCCTACAATGCTAAACACATGGTTATTTATAATTTGATCATGTGTCTCTGTGGTTTTGGTTTCTTTTCTGTTTGTTAGGCATTTTTTTCTTTTTTTTACCCCCCCTTTTTTTTCCTTACACTGATACCACAGCAATAGGAAAATTCTTCTCACTGCTACCGAAAAGCAACTCATATTTTAGGTACGCTGTTGTAATGAACAAAACTTTCTCCCTTATCTAGTAAATGTAGGTTCTGTAAGAACAGGAGCTGTTCACACACCTGAGGAGCTTGGTCTCTGCACCTCTTGCCCAGGTGCTGCCAGGAGGGGTGACCAGCACCCCGTCAGTCCCAGTCGGGGGCTGCCCAAATTTCCATTTTAACACGTTTTCCATTTTTTCACAGCCTGAGACTCAGAACAGAACACAGGGACCAGGAGAGCTCATAAGCCCATACTTGATTTTAAGCATTTGAATTCTCAGAATTTAACAGGCCTTTACTGAAAGTGAATCAGACAACAGCAGTACTGAATGGGTAACCTGCTTATAATCAGTTTTAAAACAGGACTTGTGACATTTAATATCACTTCTTCCTGAAATCAGTATAAATGGAAGGCATATTATATGCTAGCTCTTCCTAGCTAAATTCAACTACTGCAAGCCTCAGATTTTTGCTGTTCTAATAGGAAAACATTATGCACTTGATATTTATATTTTTTTCATTTACTTTATAATATATTGCTTGATTAAAGTTTCTTCTTTTTTGTTTCAATGCTGATTTTTAAACAGCAGTATTCTTTAAAATATGCAGTTATCTAATTCAGGTCAATTACTTCATGTGGCTGAGCTGAAGTGAATGTGAAATGTTTGTATTAGTCCAAGGGAGCTGATGCACATCAGAAGTTGTGATTTAAGTCACTCCTTTCTGACAAAGGCTCGATCATCTCCACAGTTTTGCCTGTGTACCTCAGGTGAAAGTCCCTGTGCTGCAGCAGAATCATGGTTCTGCTGTGCAACTGATACAGCTCCTATATCACAGACCTGGGCAACAAATCCTGAGATCTTTGATTCGGGAGATATTTTCCCCTTTGATTCAGGAGTTGTTTTCCCCTTTTTCTGGACAAGAGGAAGGGATGTCTGAACCCATGACTGAGGGCTGGTTGCAACGCTGATCCTGCTTCTACCTAGCAACACTGGGAAAAAAACAACCAGTCCTATCACTGAAAAAAATCACCAAGGCCTCATTTAAAATGTGCAATCAACCAAATTTCCTGAGCAGGGTGGTAGCTTGTCTCAGGGCTCTGAACAAACACTGCAGACACTCTCTGCAGCTCGCACCATCTTTGGCCGGGCAGCGGCAGGGACAGGGAGACAAGAGGAGCCCTGGAGCACAGGATCCACGCTCCAGCCTGCAGCCAGGGCTCGGGAGCCACCAGGGCTCACACCTGTCCTGTCCCACACCTGCCTGCGCCCTGGGTGAGCTGGCAACGGGAGCACACGGCCTGGGTCAGGAGGCACAGCCCTGGAGAGCGGGCACCGTCTCACAGCAGGACAGACACACAGCAGGACACACAGCAGGACAGACACACAGCAGGACACAGCAGGACACACAGCAGGACCGACACACAGCAGGACACACAGCACAACAGCAGGACACACAGCAGGACCGACACCAGGACACACAGCAGGACAGACACACAGCAGGACAGACACACAGCAGAACAGACACCAGGACAGACAGCAGGACACACAGCAGGACACACAGCAGGACAGCCTGGCCAGGGGGAGCCGGGGCTGGGGACACCCCACGGCCACCCCACTAATGACAGCCCCTGGGCAAGAGGGGCCGGGTGCCACCATGGTGGCCCTGCTGGTGCTCCCAAGGGTGTCCAAAGACACGTCCTGAACTGCTCGGCGAGTCTGGCAAAGCAGGACTGTCACTGTAGGACACCAAATAACACGATGCGCACACACTGCTGTTCTCAAGGCAAAAAGCGGAAGTTTATTTCCTGACTCCAACATTTACAGATTTCCAAAAGTGGCAGTGGATTGGAGAGTGACAGTGCCACCTCTCCAATGACACTGGTCAAACCAACAGTGCATCAACTCTCTCCTCCTCCATAAAGGAATGCAAAACAATGAGTTATTTACAGAAAGTGTGTGAGAAAGTTCACTACAAGAATGTCAACATCAGAAGGCTTAGAAAATCTTTAAAAACCAGGGGCACACAGGACGACCCTCAGGGCAGGGAGAAATCATGGGGAGGACTCCATCTTATCAGAAGGCCAATTAATTAGTTTATTACATTACATTATTCTATACTATATTACACCATGTTACATTGCATCTAAACTGAATCTGCCAAGCATCAGCTGCACTGCCCAGAATCTAATGACTGTCAGTGACAGCCCTGACACACACACACACACACACACACACACACACACTGACAGGCCAAGGAACAAAACACCATCACTGTGGGTGAACAACCTCCACATTGCATTCTGCTGTGGCACAAGCACAGGCACTGCAAATGAGATAATAACAAATATAACAATAATATTATAATAAATAAATAAAATTATTATTTTCTCTGAGGTTCAGAGGATGTGAAGCCCAGCAATATTCTTGGGAAGGACTGTGCCTTGCTTTTCTCTGTGAGGAGAAATGTGACCACAAGTGTCCCCAGTGGGGTGACCCCAAACAGGGACGATGCCACAGCTGTGGGCTCACCCCACACAGTGGCACATCCAGCCCAGGATCACTGCACCTGAGCCTGCAGGAAGCCACACCTGTGTCAGAACTCAGCACATCCCTCCGGGTGTCCAGAGCAGCCAGGACCCCCTCAGGGGCTCAGAGACCCTGGCACACAGCCCAGAGCACCTGGGCGTTTGATTGTGACCCCTGGAGCAAGTTACCAGCTTTGTACGAGGACTGGAAAGCCACAGAGATTTGAATGGTATAATAATAAAATTATCACAGGGTGAAAATGTAGATTTTAGGATTTTTGGTATGGGGGTTATGGGGACAAGATGGAGGAACTTGGGCGTGTCCAGCCTTTCTCCTTCTTCTTCTTGTTCTCCATTTTCTGCAGGGATGTTGGCACTTTGGGGTTGGTTTAGAGTAGCAGTGCACTGTCTGACACAGGTGATGGGTATTGGGAATTAAGTGTAAATATGTTATATGTAGTTTGTAGTGTAAAAAGACAACACAGAGTGCCTGTGGCTGCCCTGCTGAGCAGACCTCGGTTGGGCAGAGAGAAAATTTTATAGATAAGAATTAATAAACAACCTCAAGACTGAAAAGCGAAGAGTCCAGACCCGTTCTTCAGCTGCGTGGGCTGAAGCAGAGACACCCTGCACATCTCGGGGCAGCAATCACCAACCAAAAGCTGAGACATCTGCGGGAAGCCCTGCCAGCACTGGCCATCCTGGCAGGAACAGGAATGCACCAGCCAGCACCGAGACGGGCACACACCCAACCCACCACACACCCAACCCACCACACACCCGTCCTGCCAGCCCTGAGCTGCCACCAGGGCTGCCCTGCTGACAAGAGCATGTGGCTCAGGAAAAACAGTCCAATTCTGGAAACCAGAGGTACAGACTCCTTCCCAGACACTCACCTCCTTAACTCAGGGCAAGACCAGAGGCAGGAAACTCCCAAATGTTATGAATTCTGGGCGGCAGTGAGGACCTCTGCTGAGTACAACCTCCAACAATTTCATTTCAAGTGCTTGATGTATGAGCAATAAAGAAATGCTGGGGAGCTCCAGTTTGCATCTCCTTTTGCCATTAGTTAGTGATTTAGATGATTCGGGTATGACTGAAATCAAACATGTATTTTGCACCTACTACACAAGTCTGAAAATCAGATATTAATTTTAAAGAAATTGTGAATAAAGTACATTTGAGATGCATTATTTCTGCACTTGCTTTCATTTACATCTGTGTTTGTATAAGATCAACAAACTTGATGATGCACTAGGAAAGATGTGATTACTTTTTTTTTTTTTTTAACAGAGTTGCAGAGGGAAGTATAAGGGAAAGGTAATCTGCATTTTGTTACCCAGCAGATCTCCAAATGGATTTAAAAAATGGTATAAACATAAAAAGCCACCTACTCAATGCAAACGCAGGCAAGTAAACACATTATTTAAAACAAACAGATTACATCACTCATTAGCAACATTCAAAATCTGGAAAACAAGTGGGCCAGCTATGTAATCTGAGAAAGGAATACACAGCTAGCCTCCCTCTTTTGGAAACATAAAGAATGATAAATTCGTTGGTTGCCTAAAAAGAACATATCTCAGGAGCTGTAGAAACACTGATTTGGTTTTTGCCATTGTCTCTGACAGCACGCTCTCTGAATTACACACCTGCCTCCAGCCTTCATTATTTCTGTTTCATTATAATGAAGATTATACTTTTGACTTCCAAGGCTGCTTGCATTGACAAAGCCTTGCACAACCTCCCTTCCCTCTGCAATCTGACAGAGCCATAACAAACCCACGAGCAGGGTGTTTTACCCATAGCTCGGCTCCCTACCCTGCCACCACTCAAAAAGGGAGTGCTGTGGAGGAGCCAGGTGTCGTCCCTGCAGGTGCCACCTGTGTCACTGATACCAACAGGAGTGCTCAGACTGGAACACCTCAGTGACCTAAGCAGGGAGCAAACAAGTGGAGAATGGAAGCTGCTTAATGGTAGACAATATCTAACCTGCTAAAAATGTCCAGAAGTGCTGAAATGTCCCCCTGGGCTGTGATCTCCATGGCTGGGATCCCTGTGGGTGATCCCTGGGCTGTGATCCCTGGCTGTGCCCATCAGCCCCTGTCCCACAGCCAGCCCTGGCTGGCACCCACAGTCAGGGCAGGTGCTCTGGGTGTGCAGATCCTGGCAGGTGGCACAGCTGGATCTGGGCTGGGTACCGAGCAGCACAGCTGGATCTGGGCTGGACCCTGGGCAGCATAGATGGTTCTACAAGGGACCCTGGGCAGCACAGCTGGATCTGCACTGGACGCTGGGCAGCACAGCTGGATCTGCACTGGACGCTGGGCAGCACAGCTGGTTCTGCACTGGACACTGGGCAGCACAGCTGGATCTGCACTGGACACTGGGCAGCACAGCCAGATCTGCACTGGACACTGGGCAGCACAGCTGGTTCTACAAGGGACCCTGGGCAGCACAGCTGGATCTGCACTGGACGCTGGGCAGCACAGCTGGATCTGCACTGGACACTGGGCAGCACAGCTGGATCTGCACTGGACACTGGGCAGCACAGCCAGATCTGCACTGGATGCTGGGCAGCACAGCTGGTTCTACAAGGGACCCTGGGCAGCCCAGCTGGATCTGCACAGGACACAGGACAGCACAGCTGGATCTGCACTGGATGCTGGGCAGCACAGCTGGTTCTGCACTGGACACTGGGCAGCACAGCTGGATCTGCACTGGACGCTGGGCAGCACAGCTGGTTCTGCACTGGACGCTGGGCAGCACAGCTGGATCTGCACTGGACGCTGGGCAGCACAGCCGGATCTGCACTGGACGCTGGGCAGCACAGCTGGATCTGCATCTGCCCCTTCCAGACTCGTCCCAAGGTGCCCAGGACTGCACCCAGGGCTGCTCTCTGTGGCCACGGCGGTGCTGGCACCTGCTGAGGGATGGCTGCTGGGCACCAGTGAACTTTCAGTGCTCACCTCGTGCCCTTACTCAAGGTTTCTGCTGGTATTTGCTCTTTCAAACAGCATTTCACCTGAGTCACCAGGTGAAATGTTACCATAATCACCAGCACCTCTAGTTTCAACAAAAAATCAGCAGGGCTGCTGCTGTTCAAAAAGAAAAGCAGCATTCAACTATTTTGTCAGGAACATATTTTACCTGCTGTGATGTACCACTTGGTTAGACCAAAGGAGGTACTGTGGCAAACTCCTGGGGTTCTTCTAGGCACAGTTTCCAAAGCTTTTGCACATGCCTGCAGTCTTTATTCATGCTGAATTACATAAGCTCCCTTTTTTTCCTTCTTTCTCTATTCATGCACTCAGAAGAATGTTAAAAAATTAAGTTTCTGTAAACACAGTGTTATCTTAATAAGTTCAAATATTATTAGACTGTTCCCTGGGGGAAGAAAAGCAATATGTTCCAAAGCAAGTGGCTGTATATTTTGCAGAAGGTGGCTACTCTGAAATTAAGAAATGCAAATGACTCTACAGTTTATGTGCCTCAAAGTAAAAGCAGTGATATTAAATTTTAAGAAGGTAGCATGAGCCATTGGTGCTCACGCCCGAGCACCGGGAGGATGCCAAGGGACCCAGAACGATCCCGGGTCTGGGGTTTTCAATGGCACAGACTAGTGATCACAGGATGCTGGTGATACTCTCCAGTTACCCCTGGCAACCCTTCTCAACTGTAACGATGCTGCCCCACAATAGCTTTCACTGGGCAGCTTTCTCTTCACTTAGCTGAATGCTCTGGGACCATCTGTGTCGGAAAGCATAAAAGGCCAGCCTGCCTGTGGGCCCGTCACTCTGAACACCACCTCTCTGACCCCGATTAAATACAACTTTCAATCCCTTTTGTCCTCCCTGTTGACTTCTCCTATTAAGGGAGCCCTTTGACAAAGAAAGCGGAAGAGTGGACTAAGTGCCCCCAAGAAAGGTGATGTCTGATACTGCTCAACACAAGGATTAGCAAGCCAATACATAACAAAAGCAAGTTTGGGGGAGGGGTAAAGAGGAAAAGAAAAAAATGGTTTTATACAGGTCTTTGACTAATTCAGTAGGTACACAGTTCAACAAATAGCTATACAAGAGGCCTGCTCCCAAAGAAACAACTACCAGGGAACAATAAATGGAGGAGATACCTTTCAGCATGGCGACGCGAGGCCGTGACATTGACAGGAGCACTGGGTCTGTCGTTTGCTACCTATGGCTCATGGGGAGAGGCGCCAGGAACACTCCAGGAGCTGCCTTAGGACAGACCTTCTCCAGCAGAAGGGTCCTGTGAGACATCCTAACTTGGGTCACTTGAGGTAACTCTAACGGGAGCGGGCGACACAAACACCAGCAGCAAGAACAGTGCCTGGAGAAAACCCAAACGCTTGCACACCAGAGCTGACTGCTCCCAGAGGCGTGCACTGAAACCCATCTGCTTTCTGGAACACACAACATTTCTTTCTCCAAAAGAACACATGAAACTTTGCCACGCAGGTCTGCAGCAGCCATGGGGTATGCTGGTGCAGCACAGCCTCCTATTGCACCCCGAAACAAACACTGGGGACAGGGGCAGGGAAAACCAGCACTGAGCACTGGGGACACAAGCAGGGAGAAGGGCAGGGTGCCCAGTGCAGCCCCCATGCTTGCCTGAGCTCTGCAGAGGGGAGCAGCCTCTGGCACGGCCACCAGGATGGGAGGGACGCAGAGCACAGCACATCTGCTGGGCACATCTGGGCACAGCACATCTGCCCAGGGTGGGGGGCAGCGGCACTGGTGTGACCATCACAGAGGAGAGTCAGGAAGCACCTGGGTGCACAAGGTATCTGCACTGAAAAACCTGAGCCAGACAGAAGGGACTCCCTCAGAGCAAAGCAGCAGCACGGGGGATTGGGGATTTTATTTCCATGGAGAAAGAAAAATGGAATAGTACAAGTGATCAGAAGAGAGAAACAATAAACGGAGATGCATATAAAAAGCAAACCTTAATGGAACCCTAATGAGTCTGGGGTGTTTCTAATGCCAGCAGTAATCAGGCCAGGGATGCAAGCAGATCAGGTTGTCCTCATGTCAAAAAAAAAGGCTAATCTACCCAGGCTTCTTGTTTAGGATATGCTCACTGTACCTCATAAAACGCAAGGGCACTTTTAAACAAAGATTAAAATTGTGGTTATGTGAGGGCAGAGCTGTGTGAGGCCCAAGGGATGACCAGGAGTGCTGACCATCACCCAGCAGGCAGGGCCTGCAGCTCCAGAGATGGTTCTGGACCCCTCCAGCACCGGCTCTGCAATCCTCCTCAGCCACCAGGCTTTTACTGACGGCTTTATTACCATCAACCATCTGCCTTTTACACGTCCTTTGGAAATTTAATGTTTTATTTGGCACAGTCAATTTAGATACAGATGCATTTCCTTCTTCCGCTTTCTGTCTTTTTTTGAAAGGGGGGCAAAAGACATCTGTAAAGTTCCCAAATGGGTGCCACTGAAAATTAGTATTTCTCTATGGACTCTGGAAAGTAATAGATGGGAACCTGTTTCTAATAGTTTTACTTTCTGTGTTATCTGGAGAAAAACAGATTCATACATACAAAGTGGACTGTTTCAGAAGATAGTGCTGTGAAAAATGAAAGGCTGTTCCAAAGTAAAAAGTGATTATTTCAGAAGAAATGAGAAGCTCCAATGTCAACCCTACTGCCTGAATCAGCAAAAAATCAAAGCTTTGCATAGAATAGGAAATTGGAGATTTTCCCTAAATTTACATTTCTTTCTGCTGAGCACATTTTTGCTTCAACATGAAAGAACTTCTTAGAGACACTCCTAGTTTCAGACATTGCTTTTTCGCTATGGTGTTGTAAAATGCTGCTGCCTGGGACTGGAATTCCATTAGTACAATTGGAAGAATTTATGTATGAATGCTAGATATGAGCCACAACAGCCATGGATAACATCATGTAAATGAAAATTTTATTTTTTTAAATGACATCTCCTCAGTTGTATTGACAACTGTCCAACGGAAAACCCAAAGCCATATAAACTAAAAAATAAAAATCGCAGTTTTTCCTGGCAGAATCCATCAGAAATATTGGCAAAATATTCCCATATCTATCTGTGATATTCTATGCACTCCTACAATAAATCAGGAAAAACTGACTCCACAAATATCATCCTAAAGCACAGTACTGTTATTAAACCCTAAGTGACACATACCATTTGAATTCTATATATGTATTATTATAATTACACAAGCAAAAACCATAGTTTTGATATCACAACGTACTTAAAAGAGGCTTTTCCTCAATACTATCCTTAAAATCTTAGGTCTCCAAAAACCTAAATTGCAAAAAGTAAAGCCAACATACAATTTTCAAAAACAAAGTTCAAGAACCGAGGCAATCTCAGCTGGCCTTAGGAACCCAACCTTGTGAAAATAAACCTTTTGGTTACAGAAATGGAAAAACAGAAAATGCTGTTGGATGAACTGCCGATTCACCCACACCAAATACCCACAGTGGCAATCCTAAACTGCAGGGGTGAGACCTCCTAGGTTCGCCAAGACCTTGTAAACACCCAATGCATAACCAACCATTTTTCAGCTCCGTCAAAATTAATCTGCTCTGTATTTCCCTCTTTACTTTGGCACCATGTAAATTAATTGTGTATGATGAACTCCAGATCATGCATTTTTACCAGAGCACAGGTCACCAATATCTGCAAAGCAGATGCACAACCCAAAAGGAAAGTCCCAGGCAAAGAGAAAAGATGTTACTGCAAGAGATGAGAGGAAGGAACATGCACAAAATAGTCAGAGCTGTGAAAAATTAAAAAATACAATAACACCAAAAATACAGTAGCACCAGAGGTGCTGAGAGTGTTGTTCCTGACTGTTGCCATCAGAATGTTGCATTTTGTCAGTGAGTGACCAGGCTGGGGTTTTAACTCTAATTTGACCCTGCTTTAACCCCACACACTGGTCAATGTATTCCATCATCATGCCTAATAGATACCATGAAACTCAACAGACATATACAAAACTGCCAGCAACACATTTTTTAGAACTCCATATCCATCCTTTTGGGCACAGTTTGTACCCAAAGAAGATGAACCCCAGCAGTATAAAACACTGCCTTTAGAGCACTATTTCTCGAGTAGCACAGGGCGTTCCCAGAGCCCCCTCAGGAAGGTTTGGGCGAGCAGGAGGGAAGGGGCAGTGGCACGGGAGGGCAGGGATGTCACCAGCCCTGTGGCAGCTGCGTGGCCACAGCTGGAGCACTCTGTGGCTGTGAGGGACACACAGAGGAGACGGGACACTGCAGTGTGACACTGGGCCAGGAGCAGGGAGGGGCTGGGAATGCTGGAACTGCTGCCCAGGATGGGAGAGCACCGAAGCACAGGCTGTACTTAAATATTGAACTCGGTATTTAACTCAGTAATTAATGCTAACTAATTTGCCAAAGGCAGAGGAGGATGAGCAGCTTGGGAAGAGGCATCAGCAGTGACCATGAGTCCCCTCGCTGCAGGTGACACAGGGGACACGGCCATCCCTAGGGTGACATGGGGGACACGGCCGGCCATCCCCAGGGCCTCCTGCAGCACCAGTGGCACCAGCAGATCCCAGCTCCTCTGTGGACAGAGCCACAGCACACAGCTGAGCTTGGTCACACTGCCTCAGGAACAGACAAGACAGAAAACAAAAACCAGCCCCAAAACCCAGTTGTGCCTTCGGCCCACAATATCTGAATGTAGTTGGTGGGATTTTCCTCCACCTTGCTGTGTTCCAGCCTTGCCAAGCTGCTCAGCTGAGCTCACCTGTCAGCTCGTGCTCCAGAGCGAAGGCAGGCAGGGCCAAGGCAAACTGAATTTTCACACAGTTGAGTATCTGACAGGAATTTGCTTCCACGACACACGCATCATGTCAGGAGGCAGAGGGACAGAATGTTCCTGTGATCTGGCTGGGGACAGTGATGGACGAGCAGGACACCCTGAGCAACACCTGCAGAGCTCACACTCGCTTATAAAATGAATCTGAAATCACAACTTAATGGGTTAATAAAATTATTTGAGTGCGGGCTCCTTCCATAAATTGAAATTGGAGCTCTGCTGTATTACCAGATGTTTTTCCATCCCTCTCTTTTAAAGGTGAGTCTGCAGAGCCCAGGAGCGCAGCAAGAGCCAGGGGTGCCACCTGTGCCACCTGTGCCAGCAGGGCACCGCCTCTGGAGCTGGAGCCTCACTGCTCCCTGTGGCTGTGTCCCCACTGCAGATCCATCTCCGTGCCCTTTATTGCCACTCACTCTTATCATGACACATGCTGGAAAGAAAAGACACCGGTGTAACACAATTCAGACATTTTAAACTTTTCTCTCAACTGTTCCTGAAACATATCAGTTCCATTCAGGCTTAGAAAAGGAGCTTCAGCACGGGGTGAGGCGTGTCTTTTGTCAGCACCCCGTCTGCTCCCTGTGGCCTCGTAAACAAGCTGCTTCCTTTAGAAATACAGCAGACCTCCAATTTAAATTTATGGAAAGGCTGAACCAGAGGAGCCCACACTCAAATAATTTTAATAACCTATTAAGTTGCGACTTCAGATTCATTTTATAACTGTGTTCCTCAGGGAACTGCACTATCAGGATAAAGATAGAGGTTTTTTTCTTTTAAAGATAAATAGCATCATTAATCTGCAACATTTCTTTTCTATTATCTTTCAAAATGAGGAGTTATTTTGTTCTGATCTTGAGGTAATTAGCCTTCATTCACTAGCCAGAAAATGTCTGTGTTCTGAAAATTAAAAATGTGTCATTAAGTGGAATTTACCATAATGTCATTTATCTTTATATAGTTCATCAGTGACAGCAATGGGCCTGGGAATCCATCAGCTTTTACCGAGGAAGCATTAAAACAAATTGAAAAACAGAATAATCCCAGGCACTCTTTAACACAGTCAAAGCCATTTGGGTAATTAAATAGTGGTATTTAAAGTTTTAATTTAGATTTTCCCCTCTGTTCATCAGCAGTCAAATGAGATGTTCATATTCATAACTGTTTGTAATAAAGGGTTTCATAAAGCAAACAGAATATCAATGCTGTTAAAATTAAAGAGAATACAGAGGAACCTTTCAAGTACAAACAGGCAAGTTCATTCCTGCAGCACCTCATTTTCCGTGGGTGACACTGTGCACAAATGTCTGTACCTGGCCTGCTGCTCACACCAGCGATGCCCAAAATTTGGATGTCTGTGCTCCGGGGGTCACAGCCCCCTTCTCCCACCGCTTTGTTTCTGGCTGTTCTGTTACTCAGGAAAGCCAACTTCCATTCCCATTGTTTTCCAAATGTTTGCATATTAATCTCAAACATCTTTTATCTTGTATATTCAGCTCTGGAGAGTGGATTGTTCTGTTGTGTTCCTGGAGTTGCTGCAATGAGACGGCGTGTGCCCGGGAAACCCACATGCGGTATAAATAATGCTAAAAATAATTATTTAGGGATGCAAACTGAATGTATAAAAGCTTTCAAGCACCGTTCTTGCTAGGAAATATTAGGCCCTCCACCAGCTTTTGCCAAAATTAAACTAGAGGGAAAAAATTGAGTAGTTCTTTATGAAACAGTTTCAACTGAAAGAAGTCTGAATAATGACACCTTCAGCACATGTACATCCTCACCAAAGCAGTGCTGGCTGGGATGCAGTTATTTAAAATAGGGAAAAACATTTATCTGTGCTCTCTTCTGAGTGCAGCTGGACCTACATTACACTAAAACTGTCAATAATTTACTGTGTGACTTTTGTTCTCTTGTTTAACGCGGCAAAAAATGCCACAGGACTTAAAAGTCTTTTCAAATGAAAAGTCAAATAATTTTTGTTTGCTTTCTTTTAAGCAAAGCATAACCCCCCCCAAATTATGACTCCAGCTGCAAGGTTACAGAGATGTAGACAGACATTTTCCACAGAACTACCTGAGATACTTTTTTTTGATCCCAGAGCAGCAGGCTATACATTAGGCAATAAAAGAAGTTTTAATATAGCACCAGAAAGAGCCACCAGGAACCTTAGTGCCTTTGTAGTTTTTCAGGTATGGGGTGGAACAACTCAGCATAGTATAAATCAGGTACAACGTGAAATCAGCACAGGCTTTACAGCTCAGTAAAAAACAAGACGCTGATGATAAACTGACAATAATCTGTCATTATGAACATGATTCCATCAATGTTTAAGTCTGGGTTTTTTCAAATATATTTTTATTTTATTTTGAAATTTAACCAGATGCTTTTGAGCCAGTGCTACACCTTGGCCTGCACTGAAGCATGTTTATAACTGCTGTGGAGATCAAAATGAACCCTAGAGGTGATAAAAATCAAGATACACATGAACACAACCTGCACTGCTTGCCAGGATTAACTGATTCAGACTGCTTTTTAAAATTAAAATTAGGTTATCAAAAGCCTAACATGGGCAAATTTTTGAAGGTACATGTGGAAGGAAACAGACAAGAGGGTGCAAACATGCCTGCTCTGTAGCACCAAAATAATTCAAAAAAGGAGTGGCTGGAGATATTCCCTCTCAGTGCCAGGGCACAGGAAAGGACAGCCAGCCAGGACACACCTGCGCCGGAAATCTGAGGAACCTGAGCACTTCCACAGCTCCAGCCAGGCAGCGTCACGCAGGTGAGCCAACGGCAACTGGCAGCACCGACAAAACAAATGCAAAAATGTTCTTCAAAACGGTTTTACACCGCAAGTCTCAGCGGCACAACACCGCTGGCAGGCTCGAGTGTGCCCCTTGCCCCCCAAACCACCAGCACCTTATTGGGCAGCAAAAATAGCTCGGCTTTCGGTAATGTGAGTGCTGTTCTTGTAATGTTTAACTTCACTTCCTGTGTCTTTGTGCTGCTCGAGGAAGTGAAACTCATGCACGGCATGTTTGTATTATTCCCGCGGTGGCAGCCTCGCAGACAATGTCTGCAGTGGTCTGGAGCGATAAGAGCTGCCTCCAGGACACGGATTCTCCTGGGGATTAGGCAGCACCATCTGGGGCCTGGGCTGATCTGCAGCAGCTGCAGCCCAAACCCGGGCAGGGTGGAAATGGGTGCTGCTCCTGCAGGCTTCGGCCAGGTGCTGCACCTCCCTCCCAACTGCAGTGGGCTGCCTTTTGAGAAAAACGGGGACAATAAACAGCAGCGACTCCCCTTGTCGTGAGAGAGGTGCCCCTGTCCCTGCCCCACAGAGAACGCACACGGCGGGGCACAGGTGAGCCCGGCCTCCCGGGACAGCGGGGCCCATCCGCTGCCGTTCTCCGGGCAGGACACGGGCCGGCCCGCAGGAACGGGGGCCGCGCCGCTCTGAGGGGCTGCGAGCCTGGGCAGGACAGCAGCCGGCCCGCAGGAACGGGGGCCGCGCCCCTCTGAGGGGCTGCGGGCCTGGGCAGGACAGCAGCCGGCCCGCAGGAACGGGGGCCGCGCCCTTCTGAGGGGCTGCGAGCCTGGGCAGGACAGCAGCCGGCCCGCAGGAACGGTGCCGTGCCCTTCTGAGGGGCTGCGAGCCTGGGCAGGACAGCAGCCGGCCCGCAGGAACGGGGGCCGCGCCGCTCTGAGGGGCTGCGAGCCTGGGCAGGACAGCAGCCGGCCCGCAGGAACGGGGGCCGCGCCGCTCTGAGGGGCTGCGAGCCTGGGCAGGACAGCAGCCGGCCCGCAGGAACGGGGGCCGCGCCCCTCTGAGGGGCTGCGAGCCTGGGCAGGACACGGGCCGGCCCGCAGGAACGGGGGCCGCGCCGCTCTGAGGGGCTGCGAGCTTGGGCAGGACAGCAGCCGACCCGCAGAAACGGGTGCCGCGCCCTTCTGAGGGGCTGCGAGCCTGGGCAGGACAGCAGCCGGCCCGCAGGAACGGGGGCCGCGCCGCTCTGAGGGGCTGCAGGCCTGGGCAGGACAGCAGCCGGCCCGCAGGAACGGGGGCCGCGCCGCTCTGAGGGGCTGCGAGCCTGGGCAGGACAGCAGCCGGCCCGCAGGAACGGGGACCGCGCCGCTCTGAGGGGCTGCGAGCTTGGGCAGGACAGCAGCCGGCCCGCAGGAACGGGGGCCGCGCCGCTCTGAGGGGCTGCGAGCCTGGGCAGGACAGCAGGCGGCCCGCAGGAACGGGGGCCGCGCCGCTCTGAGGGGCTGCGAGCCTGGGCAGGACAGCAGCCGGCCCGCAGGAACGGGGGCCGCGCCGCTCTGAGGGGCTGCGAGCCTGGGCGCCCCACAGGCAGCGCCGCCCTGCAGGTGAGGAGCCGGGGGGAGCTGCCAAAGGCACCCGACCCAGAGCACATCTCGGCCCTGCAAGGATTGCTTCCTCGGCTCCAAGAGGGAAGGAGGGAGCTGCCAAGTAATGAGATGTAGGTTAGCTGCTGTCTTGGCCAAGACAGCCCTTGCCTAGAGATTTTTGGCATTTTTCCTTTACCCACTCTTTTCTTCCCTCACTGATACTCTGCTGCAGCTGTACCTTGCTTTGTAATTATATGAAGCAAACCACAGGGTACTGCCTAAAAACAATAAATCTCATTAAAACAATTAAATTGATTTTTTTAAAGACGTAAATCTGATGAAAAATCCATTTAAAAAACAAACAACAGAACAAAACAGTGAGCAGGAAAAAGGAAAAATTTTGGTGTGATCTCCAGGCATGCCTTTTGAAGCTGATACTTCAGCAATGCTAAGACAGCTTTGAATTTGGGTCAAAAGTATCCATTATTGATGTTTTCCTGAACTCAGCTGCAAATCTTCACCATGTCCTGTACTGAGGATCATGAGATGGGATGGCAAAGCTACCAAGATAAATTGGACAAAGCCAGGAAACACCCAATCACCAGAAGATAATTAAAAACCCATCCTGCCACCAAAACCAAGCACGAAACCACCCACAAATGTCCTATGCAGAAGCCAGACATTTTAGGGGTGGCCCTGAACATCCAAGCAATGCTGAGGAGATTATTTCAGACTTTTTTTTTTTAATTCTCTTTTTTAATTTAAAACAAACAATGGATTTTTGACAGTACAGCTGCTGAGGGGACCATCCCATCTACTGTTTTCCTACCCAAAGCACAGGTACCAGGTGTTGTCCAGGAAATCTGAATGAAGGAAATCTGAATGAAGGAAAACTGAATGAAGGCTGCCACAAAGTGTCACATCTATCCTCTTTGAATACATTTGCAATGTGCAGTTCTGTGTAATGACAGCATTTAACATCATAAATACAGACACAATTTTAAGTGCCAGAAAATCAGGTTCCCAATCCAAGAAATACTGATGTGCACAACATCCTTTGTTTTGCTGATGGCAAAACAAAAATAATTTCATTTCTGCAACCAATAACCCATATGTCTTAACTTTTTACCTACTCTATTCCTGCCAGATAATCTACCAACATTCCAAGTTAAACACACTTCTGATTACAAGTATAGCTCAAAAAGATCTGCTACTTCAGCACTACTAAAATGAAGATATTATATTTGACAGGTATAAAGTAACAACTGAGTGGAAATTCTCTTGTGCCCAGGATACACAAGGTTTGGGAGAATAAGAACCAGCCATCCAGTGGCAGCTCCCAGTCCATATGCTGCTCTGCTCTGGCCCAAACACACTCATTTTAAAAGCATTTTCACTTTTTTTCCTGATGGACTACAATTTTTCAGGCAAACAGCTGACTGTGTCAGTACAGTGAGAGCAACAACATGCTTGGGGAGGCTAGAAAAACCAAAGCAACAAAAAAACCCCCAAGCATGACAGCTTTACCGGGACTGAAAGGCAACACGCAGGAGGTACAGGAAGCTTTGGACATTATTTTACCAGTCTAGGGCTCTAAGCAGACAATTATATGCTTAAATGTTAAGATTCCCTAAGCTGGCTTAGCAGTCCCCATAAAATAGTTAGAAGGACTTGTTTTACAAGAACATTGTCCATTTGGAAATTGAAGAATAAAGGCAACAGAGGCACAAAAATAGAGTTCTACAGAAAGCAACGACTCTTCTTAAAATAAGAAAATACAAGGAATTCGCTTTTTCCCAGGTGAAACCAAGTTTATAAAAATAATTATTAAAATAAAATTTCTAAATAAAGTTGTAATGCCTTAAAATTGCCTGTTATGCTAAAAAGAAAAAAAAAGAAAAAGAGAAAAAAAGGCTAAGTAGGGCTTCCCATGACTAAATGGATTAATTCTTTAGTACCACACAATTACTGCTCTCTACACAGTTTCAGTGAACGTCTAAATAAACACCCAAAGCTTATTTCACACAAAGAAAAGATCCATTCTAAGGAATAACCCAAACGCTAAAAAGTTGACATTTTGTATAAAAAAATAAAGAAAAGCTGTACGGGAAGGCGGCGGAAAGAAAAGGACATTTTGGGTAGGTTTGTGGGGTGACAGTCACTTTGTTGGAGCCGCATGCTGGGATGCCAGCTGTGCGTGGATGTCTCTGTCCCAGCGAGGTTTCCTGAGCAGGGCTCAGCCCCTGGGAGCCAGCAGAGCCCCAGCTGGGGCAGGGCAGCAGCACAGGGGCACAGTGCCCACGCCGTGCCTGACCGTGTTCACAGGGGTGCCAGCACGAGGGGAGAGACGAGGATCTGACTCCGTGTTTCAGAAGGCTGATAGAGTATTTCATGGTATATATTACAGTAAAACTATACTAAAAGAATAGAAGCAAAGATTTGACCAGAAGGCTAGCTAAGAATAGAATAGGAAAGAAAGAATGATAAGCAAGGTTTGTGGCTCGGCTCTCTGTCCGAGCCAGCTGGGCTGTGATTGGCCAGTAATTAGAAACAACCACATGAGACCAATCCCAGCTGCACCTGTTGCATTCACAGCAGCAGACAATCACTGTTGACATTTTGTTCCTGAGGCCTCTCAGCTTCTCAGGAGGAAAAATCCCAAGGAAAGGAATTTCCATAAAAGATGTGTGTGACAGCCGTGGGTGCACGGAGCCGGCCAGAGCCAGGTCCCTGCAGAGGGGTGACAATGACACCACAGCCCTGCTCCCGCACCACACACATCAGAAATGGCCCTGGCTTGGCTCTCAGCAAGGCAGGCATATGACACCTGGTGCTTTTCACAAATATATTACACAGTGGTTTTTTTAACAAAGGAGCTATAAACCATACTGGTTGTAAGTTATCCCCAGCTTCTGAATGTCTCGAATTTCTTCTGCTTCGCACAAAGGCCTGGTTCTGCTTCTTTTCCATGTTTGAAGGGCAGCAACCAGCTCCTGGTGCAGGCCAAGTCCAGGGGTGTCGCCCCATTTTTTTAAGATTTTCTAAGCCTTCTGATGTTTACATTCTTGTAACGAAATTTCTCACACATTTTTATGTAAACCACTTATTGTTTTGCATTCCTTTATGGAGGAGGAGAAATTTGATGGACTTGGTTTGTCCAGGGTCATTGCAGAGGTGGCACTGTCACCCTCCAATCCACTGTCACTTTTGGAAATCTGTAAATGTTGGAGTCGGAAATAAAACTCCCTCTTTTTCTACCTTGGAGAGTTGCGTGTCCATGTCATTTTATTTCGTCTTCTATAACAACACAGGAGATCACTACTTCCTGGCTCATCATAACTTACACTGGATTAATGTTGAAACTCTTGTTTTCTCTTTAAAAAGACACAGCTTGTCATCAACACAGAAATTCTAATCTCTCATCCCTCCTTCTAAAATATTCTGTACCTCAGAAGACCAGCAGCTCTTTCATGATTGCTCAGTGTAGACTTTTAACACCCATTAAAAGCACTGCAATGTCCGTCACAGCACCCTCTGCTTCCAGTGGTTGTTCTGACATTTCTGGGCATTTGCTTTTCTTCTGCCTCCAGACTGTAAAGGAGAAACCACCTATTCCCAAACCATTTAGCTTAGAGCTTTGTATACTACAAGATGGTTGCAGAATTTTAACTCCTCAGGTTCAAGAAAATTACCATCTTTTCTCTGGCTAAAGTGGCACATTCTAGGTCGCTTTTCAAAACACATCCTCAAGCACAGCAGTTTCTGACATGGAAATAGAAACACCCTGCACATCCAACAGAAATTTTCCTCAAACCAGCACCACCCTATCCTCCAAAGTAAGATGGTGAGTCCACTGGATTCGTGTTGTGCCCTGCTTACAGCTCTTTATTACCATTAATGCTGATAAAAGGAACAGAAGTCCTGCAGATCAGCACGTGTTGCTTGTTGTTGTATGTTGAAGGCAAGCACTGGATCCTGCTAGCTGTGCTTAACGTGTGTGCAGCACCATAAAGATTAAACAGCATAATGTTATAAATCCTATTACACTATATAATCTCTAAATTACATGCAAGTGGATAAAAAATACACAGCTTGCTAATGAACTTTACATTTTCATAACACCATTTATGCTGCGCAGAAGAATTGCACCAGTTTGGATAGGAAGTCGATGACAATCCTGTTCCTGTAGCTATTACACACCTCATATGGTGTTTGTCCTGGGAATCCATTCCCTAGGAATGCTGGTCTCAGATAAGGTGAGTTCTCCCCACCTCCTTTTTAGTGTCTCGGGCTCTCACATGTGTCAGGACCCAGGACCAACCTCTGGCTGTCCAGGATGGCCATGAGCCCTGCCAGGGGGCTCAGGGACCCTGGCACAGAGCCCAAAATGCCCCTGTGGGTTTGATTATGATTCGTGGAGCAAATTACCAACCTTATATGAAGACCAGCGAGCCACAACAGTTTAGGCTGAATATTAGTGAAGTTATCATGGGGTGGAAAAGCAGAGTTTACAGTTTCTGGTATGGGGGTTCAGGAGGCAAGATGGAGGGATCTGGGCATGTCCAGCTTTTCTCCTTCTTCTTCTTGGCCTCCATCTTCTGGGTGATGTTGGCACTTTGGGATTGGTTTAGAGTAGAAGCTCACTATCTAACACAGGTGATGGGCATTGGGAAGTAACTGTAAATATTGTACAGGTAGTTTTCAGTATAAAAAGATAACACTGCCCTGGGGCAGGCAGAGAGCCTCTGACTGTCCTGCTGGACGGACCTGGGCAGGGCAGGAGAAAGAATTTTATAGACAAGGAACAATAAACAACCTTGAGACCGAGAAATGAAGAGCCCTGACTGCTTCTTTGAGCAGTGGGCTGGGAACAGAGACTCTCAAGCTTTTCTAGGGGTCATTCTGACAAGCTAATGATCCCGACACACACACACCTGGCACAGCAGCAAGGAGTGCAGGGGAGGTGGCTGCTCTGACGGGCACGAAGCCCGGGGCTGCTCCTGTGCCCCTTCCCCACTCCTTTGAGGGGGCTCTGGCCACAGCAGGCACAGCTGCACCCAGGGGCAGCCACATGCCCACCGTGACTGGGACTGCCTGGCTGGCCCCATCCTGGCTGGCTGGGCCTGCCCAAGGGACCCTGGAGTGTCACTGTGTACCAGCCAATGTGGGGCTGAGCACAGCACTCGTGTGTGAAACAGGAAAAAAGAAAACAAGCTGGGAAACTGGAGTTTCAGGGATATCCTTTTTTCCATGGATGAGTGAGTTTTCCCGACGTCCTATAAGTAACAAGGAAACTATTGAAAATCTGTGGACCCACAAAGCCCCACTGGTGTCTCCTGGGCAGGTTTTTAGGGTAGCAGGTTGTAACGCTGCAGGTTTCTGACCAACAGCAGAAAAAGTGTAATTTTGTCTGAAGAACCATGTTTACCAAACCCTCTCTATGTTTTGGAGTAATTTCACCCTAACTGCGCAAACAAACCATAAGGACTAAAAATCAGGAACTCTGAATATAGCATATCTGTAGGGAATCTTATGCTGCTTCATGAGCAAGAGATTTTAAAATCCTAGTAAAGTTACTTTTACTAGTAAAATTGTTTAAAAAAGTAAATAAATGTGCTTTCAAAAAGAGGGTAAGACTGCAATCACTTTTCTAGTTGCCAACACACACTGGTATTCGTAAAACCAGGAGTATATAGTGCAAACTGCAAGAGGAAAAGATCCCATTGCCAGATCCAAACTACAACACAACACAAGGGTATACACAGCAATCCACAGCTACCTGTTATTGCAGTCCATCCCTTCTTACCTTGGATGTTCAGGTAAGCATGCTCAGATAAAGAAATTTAAACTACATAAACATTTACTGTAACACTACTGGTGTGGATTATAAAAATGGCACCACAAAAACAAATCAGTGGAAAAGCACTTTCTAAGTGACATTTTAACAAGGCCTATCATAACTGAGTTATGCAGCCATGAATTGTGCTCCCCTCGCCCTCTACACTGTAATTCAGGGTATAAAATCAGTATATAAATTCCTATCATCAAGGCTTTGAAGGGTTTAAACAACTTGGCATCATTGTGTCTGCAAGGAGATGACTGAATTATGATAATTAACAAATTCATCTCAAAGCCCTTAACTGCACAGGTCTGAGATTTTTATTTTTCTTCTGCAGGCCAAGGAACTCAGCGTTTCTCCACAGAGCGCAATTTTGCCCCAAGGGCTTTGCCAGGGGAGGAGGATTGTGACTGCAGGGGACATGCTGCTGAGCAAGGGCGCACACTCCAGCTCCTGTGCCCTCCCTCAGCATGCCCTGCACAACTCCCCACCAGCATGACAGGTTTTGTACTCACGGGATTTGGATTTGAGCTGTTTCTTTTTACCTGGCAATGTGGAGCAGTGGCACGGTTTCCCACAGGCTGCGGGGCAGGGGACAGGCCCAGTGCCACATAGGCTGAAGGGCAGGTGACAGGCCCAGTGCCACACAGGCTGCAGGGCAGGGGACAGGCCCAATGCCACACAGGCTAAAGGGCAGGGGACAGGGCCCAGTGCCACACAGGCTGCAGGAGAGGTGACAGGCCCAATGCCACACAGGCTGAAGGGCAGGGGACAGGCCCAGTGCCACACAGGCTGCAGGGCAGGGGACAGGGCCCAGTGCCACACAGGCTGCAGGAGAGGTGACAGGCCCAATGCCACACAGGCTGCAGGGCAGGTGACAGGGCCCAGTGCCACACAGGCTGCAGGGCAGGGGACAGGCCCAATGCCACACAGGCTGCGGGGCAGGGGACAGGGCTCAGTGCCACACAGGCTGCAGGGCAGGGGACAGGCCCAATGCCACACAGGCTGCAGGGCAGGGGACAGGCCCAGTGCCACACAGGCTGCAGGGCAGGGGACAGGCCCAATGCCACACAGGCTGCAGGGCAGGGGACAGGCCCAGTGCCACACAGGCTGCAGGGCAGGTGACAGGGCCCAGTGCCACACAGGCTGCAGGGCAGGTGACAGGCCCAGCGCCACACAGGCTGCAGGACAGGGGACAGGCCCATGACAACACAGGCAAAGGGCAGGGGACAGGGCTCAGTGCCACACAGGCTGCGGGGCAGGGGACAGGCCCAATGACACACAGGCTGAAGGGCAGGGACAGGGCTCAGTGCCACACAGGCTGCAGGGCAGGGGACAGGCCCAGCGCCACACAGGCTGCAGGACAGGGGACAGGCCCGGTGCCACACAGGCTGCAGGGCAGGGGACAGGCCCAGTGTCACACAGGCTGCAGGACAGGTGACAGGCCCAACGACACACAGGCTGAAGGGCAGGGGACAGGCCCAGTGCCCCACAGGCTGCGGGGCAGGGGACAGGCCCAGTGCCACACAGGCAGAAGGGCAGGGGACAGACCCAGTGCCACACAGGCTTTAGGGCAGGTGACAGGCCCAATGCCACACAGGCTGCAGGAGAGGTGACAGGCCCAGTGCCACACAGGCTGCAGGGCAGGTGACAGGCCCAATGCCACATAGGCTGCGGGGCAGGGGACAGGCCCAGTGCCACATAGGCTGAAGGGCAGGTGACAGGCCCAATGCCACACAGGCTGAAGGGCAGGGGACAGGCCTGGTGCCACACAGGCTGCGGGGCAGGGGACAGGCCCAGCGCCACACAGGCTGCAGGGCAGGGGACAGGCCCAGTGCCACACAGGCTGCGGGGCAGGGGACAGGCCCAGTGCCACACAGGCTGAAGGGCAGGTGACAGGCCCAGCGCCACACAGGCTGCAGGACAGGTGACAGGCCCAGTGCCACACAGGCTGCAGGCAGGTGACAGGCCAGTGCCACACAGGCTGCAGGGCAGGTGACAGGCCCAGTGCCACACAGGCTGCAGGGCAGGTGACAGGCCAGCGCCACACAGGCTGCAGGGCAGGGACAGGCCCAGTGCCACACAGGCTGAAGGGCAGGGGACAGGCCCAGTGCCACACAGGCTGCAGGGCAGGTGACAGGCCCAGCGCCACACAGGCTGCAGGGCAGGGGACAGGCCCAGTGCCACACAGGCTGCAGGGCAGGGGACAGGCCCAGTGCCACACAGGCTGAAGGGCAGGTGACAGGCCCATGCCACACAGGCTGAAGGGCAGGGACAGGCCAGTGCCACACAGGCTGCAGGGCAGGGACAGGCTCAGTGCCACACAGGCTGCAGGGCAGGGACAGGCCCAGTGCCACACAGGCTGAGGGCAGGGACAGGCTCAGTGCCACACGGCTGAAGGGCAGGGACAGGCCCAATGCCACACAGGCTAAGGGCAGGGGACAGGGCTCAGTGCCACACAGGCTGCAGGCAGGGACAGGCCCAATGACACACAGGCTGCAGGGCAGGGACAGGCTCAGTGCCACACAGGCTGCAGGCAGGGACAGGCCCAATGCACACAGTGGGATCCTGCAGGGCAGGTGACAGGGCCAGTGCCACACAGGCTGCAGGGCAGGTGACAGGCTCAAGTGCACACACAGGCTGCAGGCAGGTGACAGGCCCAGTGCACACAGGCTGCAGGACAGGGGACGGCCAATGACCAGGCTGAGGGCAGAGGACAGCTCAGTGCCACACAGGCTGCGGGGGGCAGGGACAGGCCCATGACACACAGCTGAAGGGCAGGGGACAGGCCAGTGCCACACAGGCTGCAGGGCAGGTGACAGGCCCAATGACACACAGGCTGCAGGGCAGGGACAGGCCCAGTGCCACACAGGCTGCAGGGCAGGTGACAGGCCCAGTGCCACACAGGCTGCAGGAGAGGTGACAGGCCAGTGCCACACAGGCTGAAGGGCAGGGACAGGGCTCAGTGCCACACAGGCTGAAGGGCAGGGGACAGGGCCCAGTGCCACACAGGCTGAAGGGCAGGTGACAGGCCCAATGCCACACAGGCTTTAGGGGCAGGGACAGGCCCAATGCCACACAGGCTGCAGGAGCAGGTGACAGGCCCAGTGCCACACAGGCTGCAGGGCAGGTGACAGGCCCAATGCCACACAGGCTGCAGGGCAGGGGACAGGCCCAGTGCCACACAGGCTGCGGGGCAGGGGACAGGCCCGATGCCACACAGGCTGCAGGGCAGGGGACAGGCCCAGTGCCACACAGGCTGCGGGGAGGGGACAGGCCCAGTGCCACACAGGCTGTGGGGCAGGTGACAGGCCCAATGCCACACAGGCTGCGGGCAGGTGACAGCCCAATGCCACACAGGCTGAGGGCAGGTGACAGGCCCAGTGCCACACAGGCTACAGGACAGGTGACAGGCTCAGTGCCACACAGGCTGCAGAGAGGTGACAGGCCCAGTGCCACACAGGCTGCAGGGCAGGGGACAGCCCAGTGCCACACAGGCTGAAGGGCAGGGGACAGGCTCAGTGCACACAGCTCAGGGCAGGTGACAGGCCCAATGCCACACAGGCTGCAGGCAGGGACAGGCCCAGTGCCCACAGGCTGCGGGGCAGGGGACAGGCCCAGTGCCACACAGGCTGAAGGGCAGGGGACAGGCCCAGTGCCACACAGGCTGAAGGGCAGGGGACAGGCCCAGTGCCACACAGGCTGAAGGGCAGGGGACAGGCCCAATGCCACACAGGCTGAAGGGCAGGGGACAGGGCTCAGTGCCACACAGGCTGCGGGGCAGGTGACAGGGCCCAGTGCCACACAGGCTGAAGGGCAGGTGACAGGCCCAATGCCACACAGGGTGCAGGACACTGTCTGCACCCCCTCACCTGCGGATGGGCTCTGTGCAACATGGCCACACCACTCTCTGATGCGCACTTGGATCTGATCCTCGGCTGGAATGGGACAAGAAGGGCATAAAGAAGGTGAGGGAAGGGCACAGGGACAGGGAAAGGGGTGCAGCAGCAAAGCAAAGCAAGTGTGGGATTTCCTGAGAGGCAGGCCATGAGGCACAGCCACAGGGAGATCTCCAGCAGAATGAAAACACTGATAGGTCATGGTCCAACTGCCAGTGCAATGGCTGCAGACCTTGGTGGTATGACTCAGAGATTGTAGGATCAGCTCTGACTCTAAATGTTTATATGGGGAACTTCAGCTTCTTAACCTCCAAGTCCTACTTTTTGGTTCTATGACTGGCCAAATAACTGCACCCCACAAATCTCTTGCCTACCAGCTACCCTAACAATAACTGGAGGTAGGACCATGAAAATACTTGCACAGGTCTGCTTTGCCTTTTTTCCCTTTCACAGTTAACTCTTATCAGCAGCTTTATATACATAACTAGATAACTATATACATAACTAGAACATAACTAGATTCCAGCTCCTTGAAAAAATTAAAAGCAAGGACATCTGCAGAGCATTTCTTCTTTGTGGCACAAAGAGGCTGAGGCTTCCAATTACAAGGGGTGGTAAAATCGTACTTTCCAATTATCCTTAGAGAGAGATGGCATTTCGCAGCACCACAGACAACTTGAGCTGCTGGGTGCAGCTGCAATGACAGAGTCCACACCTGAAGAACAACCTGGTCATGCCCAGTCACAGCTGTGACACGGGTCTGCAGGGCTCTGACATGAGTGGCACATTCAGGGCCCACAGAAACATCAAATAATGCAATGGATTGGGTTGGGAGGGACCTTGAAGTCCCTCCAATCCAACCTCCCTGTCACAGGCATGATCAGACTGCTGCATGCCCCATCTAATCCAGCCCTGAACACTTCCAGGGCTGGGCCAGAGGCGTGAGCACACAGGGAAGGAGGTCCCACTCAAAGTTCCTGTTTTCCTAGCATTGACTCAAAGTACCTGCATTTCAAAACCTGACAAGTGACCCACAGATACTGAACAGAAACGCTGGTTATGGACTGCATGAGACTGCTTTATGTTTTAATGTCACCCTGTAAAATTAAAGCATTATTATAAAAATCTAGTCCAATGGCAAATTTTTAAGTTTTTTCCTTCAGTGTTCAGTACACAATGTACAACACAGATGTACTTGTTTAACGTTGACTTTATGACTTATGCAAAGCGTCAGCTATTATTCCATGGCAAGTCTCCTTAAATAAACTTTTCTGAGACATGGTGAAAATGGAGGTGGTGGATTAGCAGGCAGCAAAAGATGAGGTCATCTAGGCCCATTGAGGCTGTGTTTTGAGACCAACAATAGCCCAACTCCAGCAAATCCTCTGAAGTACACCCCCTTGTTTTCCACGCAGCCTGGATTAGTCTTGAGCTTCTAGATCTAAAAATACAATAACCCTTTCACTCATATATAATAAAGAGAAATAGACTATACTAAAAACCCCCAAACCTAACAGGTTTATTTACATGCCCAGCACACAGAACTCCTCTGTATTTACTATACAGAGGGCAAAACAATACAAAACAAATGGCAATTCAAAAAGAAAGGGTTTTTCTCCAAAGTGGACGTGATTTGCTATGTTCACAGAGGTGCCCAGTAAAAGACATTCATGTCTTGAGCTGACAAACACGGAAGCCTCTGGTGGTATCAAGGCTGTATGTTAACAAATCCACATATTTAGGGGAATTATATGGATCACATGTGTGATAATATACACCAAAAATTCCTGAAAACATGTCAAAGGAAAAGCTGAACACAAAGGGTTCCTCTCCTAATTCAGGACTGTATTTGTCTGAAAGTGAGGTGTGTTTGAGGGAGATGCCACAGCTGGGAAGGGAGAATTGGTTTTGATGCCAGCTTTAGAGACAGGAGGATCAATCTGGTAATAGACTGATTTTTATATGTGCATTTGACAATTCAAAAACCACCGGAAAAGAAATGAACTTTTGATGTGAATTTTCCAAAATGCTACAGCATCAGGAAAAAAAACAAACAACTCTACAAGTAACCTGTGTACCACATTTGGTTTGTGAGGAAGGGAGGCTCCCCTTGACACAGAGAATTATGTGGGGAGGGCATTGCCAGCCACACACAGACACTGACAGCAGAGTTTTAGTTCCCTTGCCAAGCTGTTGTCACTTTATGCTGCGGGAACAATGTAATGGGCTGGTGAAAGGCTGGGAATACCCAGGCTCAGGAAGAATAAATGGGGAAAAAAGCATTGCTGCTTAGCCCGGGACAAAAACCAGCTGTGGACATGAGGAGAGCGTGGATCACCGCTGCATTTGCTCTCTTCAGCAGCAGCCTGAGCTGTAAGCTGCACAGCAAACCCACCATGGGCTGGAATCAAGCCCCAGCAAAATGGCAGAGAAGTGGGCGCTGCAGGCCCTGTCCCTGGATGCTGTGTCACTGTCACCAGGTGTGCGCAGTTAGCCTTCGCTCAAAGACAAGACTTTCACAGCATTTTCCTCAGTTGCCTGAATATGAATTGAATTGAAACACATCTTGATCTCTCACAGAAACAATTATTTTTTCATAGCTTTAGGAGATGAGCGAGATGAAGAGGCCGTAGATCTTTCTGTAACATCTAATTTCTGGATTAAAAACCCCAAACGTGGATAAAGCAGGTAGGAGTGCAGGGCACAGCCCCGTGCAGGGGTGGGCAGAGCTCGTGGTGCTGTCCCGACCCTGCTCACCCCCAGCTCTGCAGGGACAGCAACTCCTACAGTATTCCTGCCTTTATAACAGTAAAACATGTAACTACTAATGTAGTAACAGCAAATATTGCTCCTCTGGCATGTTCATAATAAACATCAAAAACAGACGCCTTTTCCTAATAAAGAAAATTTTGACAACTTTTCACCAGATGATACTAACACCTATTTTCTACGTTTGCTACTAAGCCTACATCCATTTCATTTTACAACTCCATTATTGTAAATAGCTGTATTAATTTCACCTTCCTACTTCAGATCAGAGGATAAAAGCCTTCTATTTGGGTAAATATGCAATTATTTGCAGGTTTTCTAAGCTTTTAAGGAATGAGAAAGAAAGAAAGGCTGGTGGACACACTTTCCACGTAAGCCAAAACAGACAGAATGTGACAACATGACTTTGTCAAGGGAAGATAAATACACTGAAATTTCTCCCTAGCTCTTAAAATGGGACTTTTGACAATTTTTCAGCTTCCTTACCCATAATAGAAACAAATCTGTCCTTACCCATAATTGGAACAAATTGCCTAAATAAACTTTTTGTATTTATTATATTATAAATTTTTGTATTTATTATTATTACTCCTAGGAAGACAAGGATTTTCTTTTAATGCAAACGAGGACGAGCAGGACCCTCAGAGATGGAGCAGCTGGGAGAAGCCCTGGGAACACAAATACACTGAAATTTCTTCCTAGCTCTTAAAACTGGACTTTTGACGATTTTTGAACTTCCTTACCCATAACAGAAACAAATCCGTTGTATATATTATATATTATATAATATATAATATATAATATATAATATATAATATATAATATATATTATATATTATATAATATATTATATATTATATATTATATATTATATATTATATATTATATATTATATACTATTATATATTATACAATATACAACATATAACATATAACATATAACATATAACATATAACATATAACATATTATATATTATATATTATATATTATATATTATATATTATATATTATATATTATATATTATATATTATATATTATATATGATATATAATATATAATATATATTATATTATAGATGACATATTATAGATGACATATTACAGATGATTAATATATTTATATTATATTATATTATATTATATTATATTATATTATATTATATTATATTATATTATATTATATTATATTATATTATATTATATTATATTATATTATATTATATTATATTATATCTTTTTGTATTTATTAGTCTTACTCCTAGGAAAATAAGGATTTTCTTTTCATGTGAGCGAGGAAGAGATGGAGCAGCTGGGAGCAGCGCGGGGAAGCAGGAGCACCAGGCTGCGGTGGCTGCAGGGCAGTGGCATCGCTGAGGAGGGCACAGGGCAGGGCAGGACGTGCTGAGGATGGCCAGCACTGGCCGCTGGCATCCCGCATGCCCTGGCTGGTGATGGTGGGGACAGCGATGCCCACGGATCCCCCGTGCTGGGCGCACACAGCCCGAGAGCCCTGCGCTGGCCGGGGATGCTGCTGCCCTGGGGATGCCCTGCGGCCTGCACTGCCACCAGCCCTGCAGCAGCAGCACTCGGCATCTGTGGGACAGCCAGCACGGCCACAGCCTGCCCTCAGCGCCCCAGAACGGATCTGGGGATCTGCGCTCCCCGGCACGGCACTTATCGCTCAGCGCTGCATCCCGCCGGTGCGTGCCACGGAGGAAAGCCTTCTCCTCTGCTGCTGGCAGAACTGTCAATCATCTTGATGAGCAGCAAGCAAATGAATGCCCAATGATGGGATTCTATATTATCCTTAAAAAAGAAATCCATCAAATAAACATCAACAGGTAAATGTTTATACCCGACAGCCATCAATTTCAGCTATCCATGCAAAGAGACAGGTGAGCTGGACTGGTAAACCTCGAAATTAGAGAGGTATTAATCATCTGCTCCCAGCCAATATAAACAGATGTTATTTTTAAACAGGCAAAATCATCTTTTCCTCTGAAATTTATTTGCAACAGATAATGTTCTGTTACATTTTTAATCAAGCAGATGAAGTTACATTTAAATTGAAAATCTGCTGCACTCAACTAATCAGGCAAGTAAAATTCTGAGATGATTGAACAGCAGCACAGAGCACACCATTACAGCAGGTAAATTGTGAAATTTACCTGTCACACCACACGGCTCATTGTTCAGCCATTGCGCCTGCAAGTCAGGAGCACAGAAATAAGACAAAAAAAGGAAAGACATGTTCAACATATTCATAAATCCATCATATTTAAGGAACACACCACTAACAGTGACAGGGAAAAAAAAAAATAAGCTCCACCTCTTTCCTACAAAGATGCCAGTACAGATTTACACAGGTTACTCCTCTCTGCTTCATGCTCATCTCAGTTGCGTGTCCAGATACGCTGAGATCCAGGCACAGCATGGAACCCTCTTGTATTTCTCCCACGATAAAATAAAAGGCAAGACCACAAAAAAATCTGAAATATAGTAGGGACTAAACAGTGTGATTTTTCAGCTGGACCATTTTCCAGCTCCCATAGACATGTTGGGCCCCACCAACCACCCAACTCCTCCACACCTTGGCTCAACACTAAAGCAGTGGTACCTGATGACTAGACTCAGGGCTCCACTGAAAATAAATTTATTTGTGCAAACACTGCCGTAGTAAAAGCAGCACTTGTCTAAATAGATGAAATACAGATTTCAGCTCCTACCCTTGACAGGGACACACTAAAATATTTTTTTTTACATAGAAGTGTCAGAAACAAGAATCTTTCATCTTAATTTTAAAATGAGATCCATATAGTCTTGTGCATGCCATTGATAAATTATGCATATCTGCATTTTTTTTTTTACGTCACGACGAACACAAACTGACAGCAGACATCTGGAGGACTGTCAATTATTAGAGCTCTAAGCTCCCATGCCTTTTTGAACCCTTGTGCTGTCCTCTTCACCCAAACCCCATATGCTACATATTAAGATTATTAAGATTAATTTCTCCTTTATTAATTTGTCCTTTTTTCCCCGTCTAGGAATTCAACAAACAATATATTTTCATATATTATTGTATTTGATAAACAATTATTCCTATAAGAACAACAAGTTTAATGGTTACTTTAGCGTGGTGTATCTGGGCTGAGAGTTAAGGAAAGCCAGTGCTGGTTTCAAAAAATGCAGTTCCTGTCCTCTGGCAGCTGAAGCCATTTCAGCTTGCTCTGCCACTCCAGGTGCTCATACAAGGCACCTCTCCAGCTCTTCTGGAGCCTCTTCACATACCAATACAGTCAAAGGAGCACAGTATTTACATGTCATTCAACTGATGCCGAAAAGATGGTAAAAATATTATTTTTCTTAAATGAGGAAAGTAGCTCTTCACAGGCCAGGTGAAAGGATTCTGCCCAAATTTTGAAAAGAACTCTGCTTATGTATCTTAAGGAGTTAAAGCAGTATTTGTCCACCTGTTAGAGAAATTATTTGAAAGAAAAGAAACACGTTACAATAAGGATCCTGACTTCACTAATATCACTCTGTATTAAGTATAACAAGCAGGCAGAAGAAAACAAACATTACTTGTAGCATACCACATTATGGGCTTTACTCAGAATTCAGCACACGTGGAAAAGGCAGCACAGTGGCCCAGGTGCCTCACTGCCACCTGGGTGGGAAGGGATCCTTGGAGGTGCTTGAATATTTCACTGGAGCCCTCTCACAAAGCTTTAAACAAACAAGAGGTTACCATTCAGGACATCAAAAACAGCCTCACACTGACAGAAGGCCAGGCTGGATGGGATATTGGGAATCAGGAACTGTTCCCTGGCAGGGTGGGCAGGCCCTGGCACTGCCCGAGGCCAGGCTGGACACTGGGGCTGGGAGCACCTGGGGCAGGGGGAGGTGTCCCTGCCACGACAGGGAGAGGAGCAGATGGGCTTTAAGATCCCTTCTGATCCAAAGCAGTCTGTGATTCTGTGATCCTACGAAAAATTAAAACTTCCCCAGGCGTGTGCCAGCTGATGTGGCCATCCCAGCTCATCCCGCAGAACACCTGGAGGTGCCATTTCCCAGGGTTTGGCAGTACCAAGGGTCTGGCAGGGCTATGGGGCTGCAGGAGGGTGAAACACAGAGCAAATATTCCCATTTTTTAACAGTGCCCCCTGGGCACGCTGCTCTGCCAGTGAGTGCTGCTGCTGCAGCGACACGCCCAGCCTCACCTGCAGCCAGGTGCAGCCAGGTGAGCACAGCCCTGGCTCTGGAGGACACAGCTCAGCAACTGAGGCCAGGCACGTGTGAGTGTTCTGCTGAGCAAAATCCTCCCTGCTGCTCAAATTATTAATGAAATGCCTGGGCAATCTGAACATTGGGTTTTATTGCTCTAAGTACTTTTTTCTTTCTTTAGCGCTTGTTGTCCCGTGTGGGTTTTGTTTGTTCATCTGTTTTTTTCCCCTCAGGGTTTAAAAAACATCAACCTACCAACATTATCACAGGTCTCAACCACGCGAGATGCATCAATCTCCGTCCCACCTGGGCAGCTTTGAGAACCGAGTCCCGAAAAATATCTGACTTTGGGACAAGGTATACTATGTAGTAACATTTATTTTAAAATTCTTTGGTGGTAACTTCCATTGATATATTGTAATATATTGTTTCAAATGAATGTAACATTATTAGAGATAAGTATTACTATAAAAATGCCCTTCTTAACCTCCAAATTCAGGATTCTTCACCTTAGTAACTATATTAAATGTTATTCTTGCACATATTTCTCATTTAAATGAAACAGAAGTTAGCCAGAATTATTGCAAAAGCATTGAAATGCTATCAACTTCAAAATTCAGATGATGAAAGGTCACATATTCAAGAAAACTAAAAATTCTCTTTACAAGATAAGCAATTATTTCCCAGTCTTCAATACATTTACAAGCATCAAAAAACTGCATAAATTAAAATCTGTATCTCCCCTAATTTCCTTGGCATTTAATGTGTCTTAAAATTTCTCCCCAAACTCAGGATATTAACTGAAAACAACAGCGCAGAGCTCAGTTAACGATGGAACAGAACAGAACTTTGAGCAACCTCAAACTGAAGCAACTGCTAGCAAAATTTTCGAGTTAGTTAAGAAAAGAACTCTTTTTTCTTCCTTTTTGGTTTTTCAAATTAAAGGAAATCTGCCATAGTGAGGACAGGAAACTAATCATAAATAGGGCTTTTAGCTAGAATCTGTGCTCAATTACAATAATACACCAGAAAATATTTTTCTAGGATTTTGGAGGACAGTTTTGTACTGTGTCTGCTTTGACCTAACAGTTATGCCAGGGCTTAAAAAACATCACTTTAGCACTATTGTTCCTTTCTGTAAAGAGCAGCACAGTACTTTTACCGCTCAAAGCCCATGAATTTATTTGTTTTAAGGGGATCTCGGCAATATAGAAATAAATAGGAAGAACTTCACTCAATTCACTAATTTAATAGTCTGAGCTATCATTGTACCCAAAAGAAACTGTTGTGTTTTGTAATTATACATATGTTTATTACTTGTACTGACCCACCTCAAGCAGGGCAGCCAGGATTCCAGAAATAACAGCCAAAATGAAAGAAAACAGACACGCACTAAAGTCTCCTTTGTGCACTATGTTTTCCTCTGGCAGCAGCAGCAGAAGCCAGGAGGTTCAGACCCACGGGGGGCAGTGAACACCTGAGGATGACTGCTCCTCAGGTGAGGAGCACACGAGCACACACCTGGACACACCTGGCGGGAGCACAGAGCAGGTGAGACAGCCCGACTGCGCGGGCCTCATCAGAACCCGCCGCAAAGGAGGAGATAAGGGTCAGCCTTTGTCATTTCTGACACTAAAGTGACTTTCTCACGCCAACTTTACGTGAAAACATACCTGCTATTAAAAGCTTTTCAAAGTTTTACTCTTGTTTTCCTGATTCAAAAAAAATAACAGAACCCGGTATTTAGCAGTATGTGTTAGGGATCTTGGCTAGAGTTAAGGAATCCTTGTCATTAAATACGCAAATTTCCCTCTCCTATCCATCGGAGGAGCCGCCAACAGTTTCCGCGGGGCGAGCTGAGCGCCAGGGGCCGCACACGGCCGGGAGCGGCGCAACTCTGCCGTCCCGGAGCGGCTCTGGCATCTGCAGAGCGGGTCTGGGATCTCCGGAGCGGCTCTGGGGTCCAGGAGCGGCTCTGCTGACCCTGGAGCGGCTCTGGGGTCCAGGGGCGGCTCTGGGGTCCCCGGACCGGGTCTGGGATCTCTGGAGCGGCTCTGCTGACCCTGGAGCGCTCTGGGGTCCCCGGAGCAGCTCTGGGGTCCAGGAGCGGCTCTGCTGATCCCGGACCGGATCTCGGATCTCCGGACCGGGTCTGGGATCTCCGGAGCGGCTCTGCTGACCCTGGATCGGGTCTGGGGTCCCCGCAGCCGCTCTGCTGACCCCGGAGGGGGTCTGGGATCTCCGGAGCGGCTCTGGGGTCCCCGGAGCGGCTCTGCTGACCCTGGATCGGCTCTGGGGTCCCCGGATCGGCTCTGCTGACCCCGGACCGGGTCTGGGATCTCCGGACCGGGTCTGGCATCTCCGGATCGACTCTGCTGACCCCGGACCGGGTCTGCCATCCTCGGAGAGGCTCTGCTGACCCTGGAGCGGCTCTGCTGACCCTGGAGCGGCTCTGGGGTCCAGGAGCGGCTCTGCTGACCCTGGATCGGGTCTGGGGTCCCCGGAGCAGCTCTGCTGACCCTGGATCGGGTCTGGGGTCCCCGGATCGGCTCTGCTGACCCCGGACCGGGTCTGGGATCTCCGGAGCGGGTCTGGGGTCCCCGCAGCGGCTCTGCTGAGCCTGCCGCCCCTCCTGCCCGCCGCCCGCAGCGCTCCCGGCCGCAGCAGAGCCTCCGCAGCCGGCTCCGAGCTCCGGCTCCAGGCTGTGCCTGCTCCCTGCGCTCCGCAGCCCCGTGCAGCATCCCTGCCTCCCTCCACACACACACGGACACAGGCACAGGCGATCCCCCCGCGTCCCCCTCGCTCACACACACACACACAAATGCACCGAGTGCATCTAGGTTAAAAATGTGAGCAAAAATAACGCGCTTCGGCCAGAGTTCCCTGCCTCGTGGGCAGTGCATCTCCTCTTTGCAAAGGCTGGAGTGCCCCGCAGCCTCGGCAGGAGTCTCTGCTGCGCTGGGGATGGCAATTCTCGAGGTGATGCCATCCTCTGGGTAACCTGCACCCGAGCTGTCAATGCCACCTGCCCTGGTGACAGGGATTCTGTACCCTGCAGGGTCAGCTCTGGTTAGGAACTAGAGGCCCCAGCCAAACACCCTGCCCTCCCAAGACGGAGCTGCATTTCTGCTTTTCCATACATGTAAGAATGTGAGATCCCTGCCATGCCCCAGACCTCTTGTGCTCAAAACCCGAGGCTGAGCTGGAATGGCTTCTGTCAGGAAACTCACCAGTTTAGCTTCACAAAGGTGTGAAATTTAGATGTCTTCATATTTACACACTTTTGTCCTTAGGCATGACACTTCAGCAACCCACATATGCAATAAGCCCTGAGCATCACAGACCCTCAAATTTGCTGACACTGAACATCCTCGAGCAACAACACGATTCAGGAGATGCTCTTTAATCAGCCATGGAAAATAACTCATGCCTGCAAAATGGCATTTAATAGCTGTTTTCTTTCTTCTGCCTTCTTTGGTGTGTTTTTCAGGTTTTTTGTTTTGATTTTTTTTTTTAAATTGTGATAACCAATGTACATTTTAAGGCTACTACACAGCTGGCTGCTTTCTAGTCTTTGCCATAGTTTTCAAGAAGCATGAATAATTAAAAAATATGACATTGCCAGTATTCCAATTAAATAATAACCTGACAGTATCTTTCAAACTATCACATGTGCCACCAAAGGTATTACCTGCATAATTCCAAAGATGAGCTCCCCATTATTTGAAACTATGTCAGGGGATTACTTTGGGGACAGAGCAAAAAGGCCAAGGAGTGTAATTTGAACTCTCAGAATTACAGACCTGTTGGCAAGGTGGGGAGAGGGCATTTAATGCACTTTGGGTGATACCGTAACTCACTGGTAGAATTTGAGAGAGGTGAATAAATTTTTTAATCAGAAAAAAAGCAGAGAGAAAAAGAAGAGCACCCCAGAGAAAGCCCTGCGCTGAAAAGGCTGAAAAGTTCAACATCTCCTGCACAGAGCAGATGCGTGACACACCAATAATTTCTCAGTTTCCAAAGCAGCTTGTGCCAAAGTCTACGTGAATTATTACCATTGTTACTTGTTGCCAAAATTCCCAAACAAAAGGAAAGTGAGACCTTCCTATTAAGGGAAAAAAAACATAATTACTGTGCTTTTCCCAACTTGCAGTGAAACAAGGATTTTTCCTGCTTTTCTGTTTCCTTCCAAATTATTTAGCATTTTTAAAGTAATCAGCATGTATTTTAAGGAATCTCTCTCCAAAAAAACCCACCAAAACCAAATAAAAAACCCCAAAACCAAACAAAAAAAATCAAAATACGAAACAAACCAAAAAAAAACCAAACAGGAGTTGGAGAGTCAAACCAAAGAGGAAGCAACAAATGCAATTTTAAACATTTAGCATTTGCACAATTAGAGGATACTACATGCATAAGAGCAAAGATTTTGCTGTAAATAAATATACAAGGATTAATTTTTAAATAAAATTTGAGTGTACAGACATCAAAGGCCCACAGGTAGCGAAATTCTTTCTGGAAAGATACAATGAAGTATTATTTTGAAGATCTGTGTCAACACTAAGATTTGTGTAAATATTAAAGCTGCTCTATTAGTTAGGTATTAACTACTATTGACATTGGTCAATAATTAGAACTTAAAATTTTTAGTGTGGGGCTGGGTGAAAACAGCCTGATACTGAACCCTTGATGTCATTTTGATTTTCTTACTTTTTGTTTTTTCTTTTCCTGGACAAGAATTTTCTGTTGACTCCAATTTTTCATTTGTTTTGTACAGCATTGTGCCTCATGTAGCATTTTCTTTTGTTAACAAATTTTGAAATTACAAGAACAAAGCTAAATGTTACAAAACAAACTGAAAAGAACTCGCTGGCTGTCTAAATCCTCCATTCAGGCTGGAAGAACATTTTTTAATGCTTTTCTGTGTCCTTGAATGAACTGACATTTAACAGTAGTTTTCATGTTTTCCTTGTGGATGGTAAGTATAACATTAAAAAATAAAATAACCAGCTGGATATATTAAACCTCACCTGCCCATCCCACCTGCCCAGTTGTTCCCTTTGCAGGCTTTTATTCTCAGAGCAGCTACAGGAGAGAAGAGCAACACCTGAATGAACTGTTCTTGAATCTAAACACTTTCTGAAGCACTGACCAGGACTTTGGGGCATGTATTCCATTTATATCTATTTTTTGAGTGAGTCTCTTCCCTATACATTAAACCTGGAGTGGCAATGGAAGAACGTTGGCTGAGAAATGGTCTCAGTCTCACAGATGGAAAAGAGATCAGGTATTTGCCAAACTACAAAGAAATAAAGTCTCAGTGAAGTTACCCCTTATGAATTTTCAGCCTTTCCTACAACACTAAAATAAAGTAGGACCAGAAAAATTTTCTTTTGTGGAGAATTCAGCCCCTAAAGAGCCTGCTTTCTCCTTCAAATTCCTGCAGATTTCAAGCTTCACAAAGCCACTCAGGATTAGTCAAGCTTTCAAATTTAAAATTCCATGTGCTCCTTGTAATTATTTAAGTTCACTGGGAAATTATTTTTGAACGTGCATTTCCATAAAAGGGAAAAGTGGTTTTCAGCTTTTGTCCTTTGGAGATTGCACGTGTGTGTGCCGCAAAAAAAAAAAAAAAAAAAAAAAAATTACATCACTGACATACGTCACAAACATGTCATTAGTGTTAAAAACATAAAATCACATCACTGACGCCTCAAAACCACGCCATTGGCATTTTCAAGGACATTTTTGGCCACGGCTCCTGCTGCTGCTGCTGGCCCTGGAGCAGCAGCCCTTGGGGCCCTCTCAGCACAGCCTGAGACACAAAGGACCGTGACCTCCAGCCACCACTAAGTCACTCCATTTTTAGGGAAATGACAACAACGGCCCTGTTTCACCTGCACTAGGCTGCTCCTCAAAACAAAAAAAAAAAAACCCATTACAAAAATCACAAGTGAGCGACCGAAGCTCAGCTTCTAGGCTTCATTTTTAACAAAAGAATGTGTTTCAAACACTTGGGCTTGCTCTCTGAAAACCCCAGTCACACAAACACATCCCAATGTCAGACACACAGACACACACACAGCACCAGCGCCACCTGAATTGTCCCTCTCCTCCAACTGCTGACACTGATTTCTTAGAGGGATCTCTTCTCTGCTCTTTTTACTCCAAAAAAAGCTACAATAATTGAAACCCTGGTGAGGACATCCCCTCAGCCACTCAGCCTGAAGCACGAAGGCCGCCAGCTTTGCCTGTGTCCCGGTTCATCACGGGGGCACAGCTCAGCTTTGTGCTGGGCTGTCACTGCCTGGGGGCTCTGACACAGCTCACGGCAGGACACAGGACACCAGTGACACTGCTCCAGGCTGGACACTGTCCCTTCAGGCTGTCCTACCACACACGCCATGGCAGGGCAGGGCAATGCCCAGCACACACAGCTGCACGCACACCCACACATCCGAGCGCCCGTGCTCACACAGCGAGTGCATCCCACAGCCCTGGGATGCCAGGGAGGCTCCCCCAGGCCCGGCAGGTGAAGCTGCACAGGCACAGGCCCCCGTTGCAGGGGTGTCTTACCTTGGGAAGGGCAGTGCAGCAGCAGGCAGGGCCGCTGGGCTGCCCCTGCTCCGGCAGGGTATGGCCAGCTCTGCTGCTCCACCGTGCACAGAGAGTTTCAAAAAGAGACCGAAAAGAGCATCTGGCAGCTTCCCCCCATGCTCCCCCCTCACGGCCTGGCTGCTGAGGTTTTAAAGGAGTTGATGGAGGAAGATTTGTCCTGAGGATGCCTGGCTGTTCCTGGGGGCTCGCAGCAAGGACAGGCACCCACAACCACCCATGCAGGACAGCAAAATGCACTGAAATCTGCCCACTTAGGGCAAAGAGTGCTTTTGTGACTGCCACTGGAACCTGCTGTCTCCAATGGGCCTGCTCAGGCTCTCTGAGGGCATTCTCCTCCTCCCCACACCAAAAGTGTGAACAAAGGAAATACCAATCGCCACACACACACCTGAGGCTGTGCCAAGAACACGCAGAACTCACACCAAACTGAGGGCAGAGTGCACCAAACCACACCAGACTGGTGACAGGAACAGCTCTGCAGCTGGTTCTGTGCATGGGAGACATGCTACCCTTGGTGATCCACATCCATCAACAAAAGTCCAGGACTGGACAGGGAGCTTCAATTTTCTTCTTTCTCACTGCTAATGTCATTGTCTGACAGGACATGTTCTGGATAGCTGGGAATAATGTGAAATCAGCAAAAGCAAATGTTGCAGGGTGCAGGGTCAGATCTCTGTCCCCCCTGCACCTGCCTGCTCACCCCAAACTTTACTTCTTCCCCTGTATCCAGTATAGTCTCTACTGCACGTTTTTTTGTTTAAACACCTAGAGCTTCTCCTTCAAAAGGATTAAATCAGTTTCCCACCAGCATTCAAAAATTCAGTTTCAGTGCGACAGTTTGTCATCACCTGTAAGAAACCCAGAGAAATATGGATAAGGAAGAAAAATCAAACTGTTAAAAAAAGGGTGGGAAATCCCCTTATAACTATCACCAAAACAGAGGAAAAAAAGGTGGGAAAAGCAAAAAAAAAAGTCACACAGAATATATGACCATGTAAGCATGGGCACTCTTGCAGAAAACCTAGTCAGCAATCCCAAGCCAGAGGAAATGTAAATGAGAGCCAGGTCCACAGCAGTGACGGAGTCTGAACAGATACCAGGGGCTGCTCAGGTTGCGGCATGTGCTTAGCCTCGATCTCTTTGGATTTGCAAAGGAACTTTATTAGTTTTATTAATTTTTTTTCCTTAAATAATCAAGAGATTCGAGTGTATCCACATAACGTGGCGAAGAAGATTAAGATTTTTTTTTCCTTTAATCAAAACATCCATATGCATGCGTTGTATCTTCGGAGGGGTAGGTGGATTCCCACTGCTGCCTGCCTCCCGCGTTCTGCTGCAGGAAATCATGCACAAAACCACTCCCACCGCATTTCCATGACGGCAGGGCTGCAGCAGGCACAAGCGAGAAGAAAAGCCCCCGAAGCACAGGAGAACCCGAGCTCCGTGCTGGCCTGGGACAGCATGGCCTTGGCCTGCTCTGTGCCCCTTTATTGGCAGTGCCCATGCACACAGCACCCAGCCCAGCCTGCTGCTAAACACACGGACTGGCCTAGAAAAATGAAAAATTTATGGTAGTCATTTTTGGTATGACTACCAAACGGTAGGAAAAAAAAAAAGGTAGGTAGGAAAAAAATTTGGTAAGAAAAAAAAAAAAGTTGTTGCTACAAATCACAAAAACATACTGTAGGATGCAAAGGTCACATTCAAAAGCAGCGGTCAAGGAAAAGAAGCAAAGCACAACTCATTGCATTTTGTTGTAAGCTTACGCCTTTTCACCATTTAGAAACGAAGTGAGGGATCTGAATAACAGGACACAGAGAAAAGAAATACAGGTGTTGTCAGATTTTTTTTGTAGTTTCTGCAGTGCCCCGCAGTTAAGATAAATTTAAGGTCAATGTCTAGAGGAAGCCATTTCAAACACTGATAGTTCACAAAGGGCATTTCCTTTCTGATAGGGATAAAAATTAAGTCCAATTTATTGCAGGCTGCTATTTCCATTCTGACTCCACAAGCTGCAGTTACTGCCACTAAACAGAAGACTCCTTCCTATATTATTTCCTAGGGAAGAGGCAAAAATTAGATGCTTTTAAATTAATTTTCTTTTCCGTTTTAGGCATATTGTTATGTTTTCATTCACTGCATGTTCAAACACACTTGTTTTTTTCTCCCTTTCATTTTACAAGTGCTGTTTGGAGTCAGAAGCAGCCACACAGCACAAACTTGCCAAGCCCAGAGTGCAATCGTACTCATACCCAGCCTCTGAGAAAGGGGCCAGGCCAGCAAAGGACATAACAGAGAGAAGATAAATTGCTTTTTGTACCCCTTAGTGGCCGGACATCAATGCTGCAGCTCTGAAAGCTGTCTTTCCCAAAAAAAAAAAAAAAAAAAAAAAAAAGAGAGAGAGAGAGAGATTAGGATTGCAGCCATTCATGGAAGAAGAAATATGTTAAAAGGAAGGTTTTAATGAAGAAATGGATGAAAGACTTCCAACTACAGGAGATTAACGTTCTTATCATATAAACTCTTACTGCAAAGCACAGAGAGGGGTGGGAGGGCAGAACACTCCTCTAAAGACATGGAAACTCTGACACTGGAAATGAATTCTCTGCAATAGTGCACGGCACAGTTTGCAACGGCTCCTTTTGCACCTTTATTAGGGACTACTAGACTTTAAATTAAAAAAAAGAGAGTGCAAATTATACCACAGACCTAGATTTGCTGGTTTAGCCGTTTTTGAAACACCCTGGAAGCAGGCACGGTGCTGTCACCAAAACACCTCTCTCATTCCCCAGAAACCCTGAAAACAGAACTGTGCGTGTCCCAAAATATTTCAAATTAATGAGCAGAGAATATCTCTGAGAGGGTAATTTGCCAATACACATATTTTTAAAATACATTTCTTTGAACCAAAAATTTTTACATTCATGTTTCAGCAGAGTCATTTATAGAATGACAAAATCCCAGAATGCTTTTGGTTCCAAGAGGCCTTAAAGATCACCTTGTTCCAAACCCCTGCCATGGGCCAGGATACCTTCTCTTAGACAAGTTACATATTATTGTCCATAGGATGAGAGACACAAGCTCAGTAAACAAATCACAGTTGTTGTACACTAGGCACATCTATGGCTTCTCTTCTCTACAACTATTTTGATGCTGCTTTGGTTTTTCATTGCACACACATACCTACAACACAATTTATCCTAAGCCTATGTCCTTGCACGGGGATCACAGTGTGTGTTAGAAAAGGAGCAGCTAAACCAAACTTTTGTACATCAGAGCCACTTGAATTCCATCCACCAGAATCTGGAGGAGTTTGGAGAAGGTTCTGGCCCACTGTTGAGAGCAGAACCAGAGCAGGTGTATTTATGACCTCATATGACTGCCTTTGACTGCCCACTAAAACGGTTCATATTCTCTACACTCTACAAAACAATTGTAGTTCTGACCAGTGTGACCCATTCACACAGTGCAGGGAAATTCCAGCCCTGCTATCTGCTCTGTATGTGGCTTGCTTATTGCCAACATTCCCTATGAACCAGAAACATTACAACGTTTGTCACAAAAACGCGGCATAACTTAGCAAAAACTGCCCCCTGGTACCAAACATCCGTTTGATTTTTAACAGCCCCCTCAGCCAGCACTGGCACACCTGAAAAGCAATTCTTAGACACTTTAAAAAGATCTGTAAGGAGGAAAAAACAACATGAATTCCAAACATGGTGTGCTTATTAGGGCCTCTGATGCAGTGACAGAGTGCGTTACATAGAAGTCTGTGCAGCCACAAACTGTGCTAAGCTATGCAAAAACACACACAACTCCAGCAGAAGGGTATCAAACATTTATGGCTGTGAAATACGTGCTTCATCAAAGAAGGCAAAGCCCATTCCTCACCTCTTTCCTCCCAAACAGTGCAACAGCAGCACTGTTTACAGACACTCCGACAAAAATCCCCCCTGAAGTCAGCCTGCAGATCAGGGTCACACAATGCTCCATGCCATGCCAAACCTCACTCACATGCGCACCAAATAAAGTCTGGCATACATAGTTTTTTAACTTCTTTCAGAGTACGGTCTATTTCACTTCGTTTATAAACTTCCCTTCTTTATTTCTCTCTGCAGCCTTTGTCTGGCAGGGGGATGCTGCTCCCAGCAATGGCCTTTGTGCCCAGCAAGAGGAAATGGTGGCTGACCATCCAGCAGAGGCTGCAGCTGCTGGTGACACAGGGCATGCTTCACACCATGGTCATTACAGAGGCCTGCTCAAACTCTGTGGCACTGACCACCACCTTCGTGGCCTTATTGCTGTAATGGGGAGGAACGTTTATCAAAACAACACAGTGTCAGGCTCCAGTAGCCGGGGAGAAACCTCCCTGGGTTCAGGGCAGAATCCACATAGGAAGAGTCAGACAGCTTCAGATGAACAGCCCAAACTGTGAAGAGTGCTGAGGGGGCAGTCACCTGCTGAATTCAGGCAGGGGAAATGCTCAGGTCTCCCCTCTGCCCCTTGCCTCCTTCCTGTTACGGCTCATCCCTGTCCTGAGCTGAAAGGCCTCTGGGCAGGCACACAGCAACTTCTTATACACTCTCAGAAACACAGAATACATGGCAAGGTTGAAAAGCTCACAGTATAAACCACTCTGATATTACTTCTAAATTTCTACCAGGAAAAATGCTGTCTTTCCTTCTGCATGCCATGCTGCTGAACTAAAGGTATTGAAATGGAACAAATGACGACCATTTCATTTACCACAGCTTTGCCACGAACTCATTTGCCTTCTGTTCATCTTTCAATACTGGCATCAGCGTCACTGCAGGCAAGCTGCTGTCCCCATACAAGAACCAACAGGCCAATGAAAAGCACTGACCTTTCCTGGCAGGCGTGGCACAGCCCTCGAGGTTCAGCATGATGTCCCCATCCGTGTCATCGGCACCAGCTCCCAGCAGCATCCAGCTCTCGACGTCCTCGCCGTCAGAGATGAGGCTCTCCTCTTCCTCCTCCTCCTCCTCCTCCTCCGAGCTGTTGTCTATCACCAGCACGTCCTGGGGACCCTCAGGTCCGGCAGGAAGGACTGGGGCAGGCCTCCCACTAGGGCTGCTCCTCTTCCTTGGCGTGCCCACACCAGGCTCAGGGGGCCACCGGGCACTGCATCCAGCAGCTTTGGCGTGATTTGGCGTGGAGGATACCGGGCACGCGTGTGCTTTACCTGGAGCTGAAGAGGAGCACCTTGACCTCTTTGCCTTGCTTTTGTAGATGCTGTCTTCCTCTGGGGTGTCAGACAGGACAATGACCTCGGGCTCATCTGAAAGCTGAGTGCCACCATCAGTGAGCTCAGCGAGATTCTCATCTTCGTCCTGTTTCCCAGCTAGCCCGGAACTTTGACCCACGACTTCTCCAGCATCAGCTTCCTCATTCATTTCCAGTGTTCTGACTTCTCCGAGATCCTGGGAATAGTGGATCTGGCTATAGAGATGAAACTCCACCTCACTATCAACACTCCGCTCACTGGATGACTCCTCGAGATAAAGTTCATCTTCATACACTTCAGTATTCTCAGGATCATCATACCCGGTAAATATTCTGGAAAGTGAAGAGTCTAAGTCTACAAAAAATCAAATGGTTAAATCAGAATGGTCATGTGTCCAAAATAAACCTTCAAGCCATACTTTTGGTCTTCTTGAAATAGGTCAGGTGAGTTGTGGAGCTCTGCACACAGACCATCAAACTGAGCAGATTTAACACCCACCTGTGCTCCAGTGCAGAACAGCAAACACTAATTAAAGATGCATTTGCACTAACCATAACTATTAATTCAGCCCAACTGCTTTGTCCTCTGAAAGGAGCAATTTCTGAGTTCTCTGCCACACCAGGGAGGTCATCAGGACACACATTTTGCTGAGAACCCCTCCAGACTGGAGTGAGCGCAACAAGGAGCCACTAAAACCATTAAGGGATTGGAACATGTGTCCTGGAAGGTCAAGCTGGGACTGCTAGTGCACAGGGAGGGGAAGCTCAGAAGGATTTATTCACACTCACAAATACCTGGGGTACGGGGAATAAACAAGACAGAACCACCACAGACCTGCCCAGCAAGAACTTGAAAGGGAATGGCCACAAAATAACAAAAAACAGGGATTTCCACTTAAACGTAACTCTGTTGCCCAGAAAGGCTCTGGAGCCTCCATTCTCGAGGACCTCAGCTAGGCACAGCCCTGAGCAAGCAGCTCCAGGTCAGTCTGCTTTAAACCAGGGCTGAAACTGCCAGAGGCTCCTTCTCAGCCCAGCTGTCCTGTGATGCCAGCCCAAGGGCGAGTGTGCTCACAGCTCACAGCCTGCTCCCCTGCAAGCCTGGTAGTACAGGGATGTGGTAAAGTCACCCTGCATCCCTGAGACTGCCTCACTCTGAGCTCATGACCACACCAAACACAGGGTACAGGACATGGGACACTTTAGTGAGCTCCAAAACAGAACCCAAGTACTCCTTCCTCCCCTTCTGTCCCCAGTGGATAAAGTGACACGCAGTGAGCAGTGACCACTGCTAAAAACTTGCAGCTGAACTGCCCTGGTGCCTCCCAGGCATCCAGGGAGCTGACTCATGGGCAGCCAGCACTGCACTCACTCTGATCCATCCTGCTCAGCAGGTCCAAGCACAGCTCCTCCTGCTGCTCTCAGCTCCACACGTGCTGCGGCGATGAAGGGCTCCTCCTCTTCCTCTTGCTCAGCACGTACACCTGGGAAACAAACAACACCCAACATCAGCACCACCACAGCCCTGAGCCCCTGCTGCCCACCATCCTCATGCTCAGGCCACAGCCGTGCCCTTCCTCGTCAGGAAAGACAAACAGCAAAGCAGACACACACAGCTTGAAGGACAGGGAAGAGAAGCTCAGCAAAGTCCTGCTGTTTTCCAGACTGGCAAGCTGAAGCAATCTCTCACTCAGTTCATACAGGTAACTCAGAGAAGGACCTGACTGCAACTCCACATTTCCTTTTGCCAGTGAAAAGTTTAGGCTATGGGCAAACGTTCCTTTCCACAGAACCATAGCAGGGTTTTGGCTGGAAGGGACCCCCAGGGTCCCTGTTTCTCAGCTGTGCCACACCTATCTTCACAGAAACACAGAATGATGAGGCTGCAAGAGATCTCCAAGATCATCCAGTCCAACCTGTGCCCTAACACCTCAACTAGCCTATAGCACCCAGTGCCATGTCCAGGCTTTTTTAAACACACACGGAGATGGTGTGTCAAAGGGAGGTGCCACTGGCAACTTGAGGCAGGGAGGAAGAGCAAGGCCAACACTCAAGAAATAATAAACAAGTTAATCAGAACCCTCATCCAAAATCCCAAAGCGGGTTTGGGGTGCTCAGGGCTCACCCCTCTGCAGAAGGGACTCTGAAGGAAGAGGCTCAGGGCAGTCCTCCTCGTGCCATTCCTGCTCACCTGCCTCGACTCTCCCTGTCCTGCTGCTCCTGCTTTCCCAGCTTCCAACACCTCCCAGAGCTCCTCGTGCCCAACTTCAAACACTGACATTTCCTAAAAACTTCTAAATGCAAGCCCAAACACAGATTACTTCTTCCGCTGCACGTGGCTTTTCAGACAAGTGCCCTGCTCCCACCACACCCCATCAGCGAGCTCCAAACATCTCCTCATTGATCATTCCCTGCTCGATCTCCACTGTCAAATCTAACCCTTTTTGATAGCTGAGAACAGAGAAGCAAACAGGCTCTCTGCAGCCTTGGACGGCAAAACACACCCCTGTTGTCAGGCTGTTACAGACTGCGACAACAAAATGGGGAAAAAATATGGGAAAGGGAAAAAAAAGGATTTCCTTCCAAGGAAAACACCATGCTGCCTTATCTAATCACGGGGTCAGACACCAGGAGAGTAGGAGCCAGCTTTAATTTAGTTCCATTTGTGGTACATAGACTGCCTGATGCTTCAGACTGCTCAGACACTGCAGGAGCACAGACAGTGTAAAACTGACAAGGAATTTAAACCTTCCAGAGCATGTGAATGAAACATTTCACTGCAGCTGCTGTGGCTGCTTGTGCACCCTGCATTGCCTGGATTCCATGAGCAAATCATCACCATGAAGCTCATGACTCCAATGGAAATCACACCTGGGAAGGTATGAAAATGTCAAACCTAAAAGTATTTTATGAAAGCCAGCCCAAAGATATATTTATTCACAGAGGCCAGTGTCAGGAGACTGTTTTCCTTCCCCTGCTCTGTTTCTGTGCCTGATGTGATTCTAACCCGGCTGTGCCTCACCACGTGGCTCTCAGAGCAGGTGAGAAAGGCACAGCCCTCACCTGCTGCCCAGGTGAGGCTGCAGCCGCAGTCACCTGAGGCTGCCCCACCTGCAGAGCAGAAGCCCCTGCAGAGGAACATGGAAAAGGGTCAGGAGGAGGGCTGGGCGCTGCCTCTGCCCCCATTTTCTGTGATCTAACAGAGAATTTTGGCTAAATACTGAGATGCAAACCCCACGTTTGTCCCATTTGCTGTTTGAGGAGACACAACTGCTCTGGACTTTCTTTAAATGAGGTGCAAAGAGAGAAGCAAAGCTCTGGAGAAGAAGACAGCATTTTCTAGTGCCAGCTATACCTTCAAGAGATCACGGGAATGTCTCTTCCACGCCCGAACCCTGGAAAACAACAAAACATTTCACGTTCACTTCAAGCCTTTCTAAAGATTATTTTTTTCCCCACAGGCACTTTGAGGACCACGTTTAAGAGTAACATGCTTTTCCTGGCGTTCTAGGATTCCACGTGTCTGGTGAGCGGGAACAGATGGGAACTGGGGATCCCGGGCAAGGCGAGGAACATCCCAAGGGAAAGGGAGGAACGCACACCCCAGCACCGGCGGCGCAGCGTGTCGGGCACAGCAGAGCCCCCTCCGGTACTCCAAGGCCGCCGGCACCGGGACATGCCGCAGCCTGAGGCTGGGCCAGGGGCTCGGACACCGGGGCCGGACGCGGGATGATCCCGGCTGAGATGCAGCCGCCACGGGCCGGGGAACGGGGCCGGGGGGAAACCGGGCCGGGGGGGAACAGGGCCAGGGCCTCAGGGAGTGGGGCCCGCCGTGCAGGGAGGGGTGGCAGTCGGGCTGGGAGGTGCCGGAGCCGGGCAGGGCCGGTAGTCACGGACGATACTCACTCACTGCCGATACCGGAGCCCAGTCGCTATAAGCACTCGGTACCGGGACGGACGGCCTGACTGACTGAATGACCGAATGACCGGCCGGCCCACCCTCTCTCCCCCCAGAGGTGGCAGCACTCACCGCCGGCGCTCCCCGGTGCCGCAGTTCCGTGCCGGCCGCGCCGGGACGCGCCGAGCAGGAAGTGGCGGCGGCCTGGCCCCGCCGTCCGGCCACGTGCTTCCGGCCCCGCCCCACCCGAGGCCCCGCCCCGCGCCCCACAGCCCCGGCCCCGCCCCCAGGGTCCCGGCGGGAACGCGGCTTTGGGGAGAATTTAGCGAAAATCGGGTGCGCGGGGATGGGGCTTTCCAGAGCCCCGCGCCCTGCCCTCCGGCACAGTCCTGTGAGAGGACCGCGTCTCCGTGTGCAGAGCGGACAGAGCCCGCAGCGGCACCGCGGGAAGAGACGGGCTGGGAAAGGGCCTTAAAGTTCATCCAGGGCCTTAAAGTTCATCCAGGCCCTCGCCGTGAGGGGGGGCCGGGACAGCGACAGGAACAGGGACAGCGACAAGGACAGGGATAGGGACAGCTGCCACTAGAGCAGCGTGCTCCAAGCCCAGTGTCCAGCCTGGCCTCGGACATTTCCAGGGATGCAGGGGCAGCCCCAGCTGCTCTGGGCACCCTGTGCCGGGGCTGCCCATGCTCCCATGGAGGAATTCCTCCCCAGTGTCCCCTCTAACCCTGCCCCTGTCAGTGAGAATCCCTGGTGTTCTGTCCCTCCCACCCCTGCCCGAAGTCCCTGTCCAGCTCTCCTGGAGCCCCTGAGGACGCTGGAAGGGCCCTAGAGTCTCCCCAGAGCGATGTTTTCTGCAGGGGACATCCCCGGCTCGCAGTCCCTCTCCAGAGCAGAGCTGCTGCAGCGCTGAGAGCCACACAGGGCATGTGCCCGGGTGTGCAGGTACGTACACACGGCCTACACACACCCTGAATGCCGCCGTCCGTGCTGCACCAGCTGTCCGCAGCAGGGCAGGTGCGCTGGGTGAGACACCTGGGTGCGGGCGTGCTGGCGGCACCCAGCAGGCCCAGCCTCGCTGTCTCCGCAGGGGCCTCACAGGGTCCCGGTGTCCCCACATGCCCTCGCTGGTGATGCCCGTTTGTCAGGGGGCCTGCCTCCCTGCGGGGGCTGCCGCTGCGCACGCGCACACGCGCACACAGACACACACCGCACATATACACACACCCACACACAGACACACAGACACACACCGCGCACACACACACACAGACACACACTGTACATATACACACACCCACACACAGACACACACCGCACATATACACACACACACAGACACACACCGCACATACACACACACCCACACCCACACACAGACACACACTGCACATATACAAACACACCGCACATATACACACACACCGCACATACGCACACACACACCGCACATACACACACACCGCACATATACACATGCACATATACACACACACACCGCACATATACACACACACCGCACATATACACACCCACACACAGACACACACCGCACACACACACACCGCACATATACACACACACCGCACATATACACACCCACACACACACACACACCGCACACACACACACACCGCACATATACACACACACCGCACATATACACACACCCACACCCACACACAGACACACACCGCGCACACACACACACAGACACACACCGTGCACACACACACCGCGCACACACACACCGCACATATACACACACCCACACCCACACAGACACACACCGTGCACACACACCGCACACGCACACACACAGACACACACCGCACATATACACACACACCGCACATATACACACACACACACCCACACACAGACACACACCACGCACACACACACCGCACATATACACACACCCACACACAGACACACACCGCACATATACAAACACACCGCACATATACACACCCACACACGGACACACACCGCACATACACACACACCGCACATATACACACCCCCCGCACATATATACACCCACACACAGACACACACCGCGCACACACACACACCGCACATATACACACACCGCACATATACACACACCCACACCCACACACAGACACACACCGCACATATACACACACACCACACACACACACACACCGCACATATACAAACACACCGCACATATACACACCCACACACGGACACACACCGCACATATACACACAGACACACACAGACACACACCGCGCACACACACTCACACACAGACACACACCGCGCACACACACACACCGCACATACACACACACACCGCACATATACACACACACCGCACATATACACACCCACACACAGACACACACCGCACATATACACACACACACACAGACACACACCGCACATATACACACACCCACACCCACACACAGACACACACCCACACACAGACACACACACATACACACACCGCACATACACACACAGACACACACCGCTCACACACACACCACACATATACACACACACACTGCACATATACACACACCCACACCCACACACAGACACACACCGCACATATACACACACACCGCACATACACACACACACCGCACATACACACACACACACCGCACATATACACACCCACACACAGACACACACCGCACATATACACACACCCACACCCACACACAGACACACACCGCGCACACACACACACCGCACATATACACACACCGCACATATACACACACACAGACATAGACACACACCGCGCACACACACACACAGACACACACCGCACATATACACACACCCACACCCACACACAGACACACACCGTGCACACACACACACCGCACACACACACACACCGCACATATACACACACACCACACATATACACACCCACACACAGACACACACCGTGCACACACACCCACACACAGACACACACCGCACATATACACACACCCACACCCACACACAGACACACACCGCGCACACACACACACCGCACATATACACACACACACCCACACACAGACACACACCGCGCACACACACACAGACACACACCGCGCACACACACACACGCACATACACACACACCGCACATATACACACACACCGCACATACACACACAGACACAGACACACACCGCACATACACGCACACACACTGCACATACACACACACGCGAGTGCACACGCACACATGCACGCACGCACAGACACACACACCGCACACGCACACACACGCGTGCACACACACATCCACCACACACACGCGTGCACACATACACACATACCACACCACACACACATGCACACACACTGCACACACACACACGCACACACACATGCACATGCACACACAAGCACACACACACCGTACACACGCACAGACACATGCACACACATACCACACACACCACACATACGCAAACACACTACACACACACACACACACACGCACACTCATGCACACACACCACACCACACACACGCACACAGATCCTCTGAGCAGGGAGCAGCTCCCTGGCAAGCTCTGGGACTGGCGCGCACAGGGCAGAGAGGAGCCCTCGCCCGTGCCAGCAGGCATCCTGGGTACCGCCGCCAAGGGAGCCGTGCAGGGCTGTGTGTGCTGTGCGTGTGCCTCCGGGAGCACCGCGGCTGGGCTGACCTGCAGCACAGGCCAGGCAGAGCCTCCCGGGGCAGGGCAGGGCAGGCACGGGGGCTGAGGGAGAAATGCAGCGAGTTGGAGGAGATTCCAGCTGTGTCTGCTGCACTAGGGACAGTGCTGTGCTGTTACACAGAGCTGCCCCTCCATGCTGCCCACTGCACTGGGGCAGCAGGGCTGGCTGTCTGTCTGTCTGTCTGTCTGTGCAGACAGACACGCATGCGCTGCCACATCCACTGAGCCCAGAGCTTTCATTTTCTGTCTCATTTTCTGTAGGGCTTTCAGACTTTGGGGGTTTCCTTAATGCAGTGCTAGAACTCTATTTTCAGCATTGCTGGTGTGTAATGATGACCTGTGATTTACCTCTGTGAACACTAGCACATGTGTGGGCTGCAAAACTGCCTCCTGAAAGGCACATTAATTGTTTCTCTGATCCTCCAGGCTCTAGGACTGGGAAGGAGTGAACCAATCCCACCCACAGTAGAAAGGTTTTATCTTCTGTCAGAGAGCAAGTGGAACCTGACATAGTCATAACACCTGGCACTGGCCTCAGGTACTCTGCTCTGATCTTATCGTGGCACCTTTCAAAACAAAAATGCTTTTAATGCTTCTGGATGTTACGAAACCTACTCAAATATATCTGGTAATTAATTGCTGTAAAATACACTCTGTTAAGATGATTAAAAGATGAGCTGGAACTGCAGAATGTTATGCAACTGTCAGGACCCTGAGGTTAACCCCTGGAACCTGGGCTGGGTGTGACCTGTTTCCCAAACTCCTGACGCTCACCTCTCTCTGCAGGCTGCCGTCCTGCCATGGCCTTGGTCTGTCCCCATCCCCAGGCAGGTGCCTGATGCTGAGGCTGGGACTGCCCTCTCCTGGATGGGGGGGTGGGCTGGGCAGTGGCCACCAGGCCCTGCCCCACCAGCCCCCGCTGCACAGCCACTGAAATGGTGTGAAACACACCTTTGGAGGAAGGTGTAACCATGAAATGGTGTAAAACGCACCTTTGGAGAAAGGTGTAACCAGGAAATGGTGTAAAACACGCCTTTGGAGAAAGGTGTAACCATGAAATGGTGTAAAACACACCTTTGGAGAAAGGTGTAATGGTGAAATGGTGTAAAACACACCTTTGGAGAAAGGTGTAATGGTGAAATGGTGTAAAACCATGAAATGGTGTGAAACACACCTTTGGAGAAAGGTGTAATGGTGAAATGGTGTAAAACACACCTTTGGAGGAAGGTATAATGGTGAAATGGTGTAAAACACACCTTTGGAGGAAGGTATAATGGTGAAATGGTGTAAAACACACCTTTGGAGAAAGGTGTAACCGTGAAATGGTGTAAAACCATGAAATGGTGTAAAACACACCTTTGGAGAAAGGTGTAACCGTGAAATGGTGTAAAACCATGAAATGGTGTAAAACACACCTTTGGAGAAAGGTGTAACCATGAAATGGTGTAAAACACACCTTTGGAGAAAGGTGTAACCGTGAAATGGTGTAAAACCATGAAATGGTGTAAAACACACCTTTGGAGAAAGGTGTAATGGTGAAATGGTGTAAAACCATGAAATGGTGTGAAACACACCTTTGGAGAAAGGTGTAATGGTGAAATGGTGTAAAACCATGAAATGGTGTGAAACACACCTTTGGAGAAAGGTGTAACCATGAAATGGTGTAAAACCATGAAATGGTGTGAAACACACATTTGGAGGAAGGTATAATAGTGAAATGGTGTGAAACACACCTTTGGAGAAATGTGTAACCATGAAATGGTGTAAAACCGTGAAATGGTGTGAAACACACCTTTGGAGGTAGGTATAATGGTGAAATGGTGTAAAACTGTGAAATGGTGTAAAACACACCTTTGGAGGAAGGTATAATGGTGAAATGGTGTAAAACACACCTTTGGAGAAAGGTGTAACCGTGAAATGGTGTAAAACCATGAAATGGTGTAAAACACACCTTTGGAGAAAGGTGTAACCGTGAAATGGTGTAAAACCGTGAAATGGTGTGAAGCACACCTTTGGAGGAAGGTGTAACCATGAAATGGTGTAAAACACACCTTTGGAGAAAGGTGTAACCGTGAAATGGTGTAAAACTGTGAAATGGTGTGAAACACACCTTTGGCGGAAGGTGTAACCGTGAAATGGTGTAAAACCATGAAATGGTGTAAAACCATGAAATGGTGTAAAACACACCTTTGGAGAAAGGTGTAACCATGAAATGGTGTAAAACCGTGAAATGGTGTAAAACACACCTTTGGATGAAGGTGTAACCGTGAAATGGTGTAAAACCATGAAATGGTGTAAAACACACCTTTGGAGAAAGGTATAACCGTGAAATGGTGTAAAACCATGAAATGGTGTAAAACACACCTTTGGAGAAAGGTGTAATGGTGAAATGGTGTAAAACCATGAAATGGTGTGAAACACACCTTTGGAGAAAGGTGTAATGGTGAAATGGTGTAAAACCATGAAATGGTGTAAAACACACCTTTGGAGAAACATACCTGCAATTCAGATATGTTTCCCCAGAGCATATTTATAGTAACTACACAAAGATTAGAGCATTTGCGTTTTGCACTGACTACAGTGGTATTTTTTGCTCGCAAGGACCTATTCTTGCTGGATTTGCCCCTGAAAGGAAATTCTTTTGGGTGGCATCATAGCAACTGCCTCTGAGCCACCCATTGCCAGTCCCCTGTCCTGAGGGACTGTGTCCCACATTGCCCTAGGGCCACCACAGCTCAGGGGACATCATTCCCCCTGGGTGGCAGTGCCACAGCTCCAGTCCAGCCTTGCTGCAGGGCACTTGGCTGCTGCAGAGGAGCAGACAGAGGTGCCTGCATTCAATCCAGCGGGACTCAGGAGTGATCCTCAGGGCCTGGCGCTTTCACCCTTGCACCCCTTTGTGTGTCAAGGCAGCTGGGTCGGGCTGCTGCCTTTGCCTCCGAGCACTATTTCATGGTAGGAGTGACAAACTTCACCTGCCACACACCTGAGCCCAGCCCAAAGTGTCGCGCTGCTCCCCTGAACACGCTGCCTTTGGTGAGCCAGAGGTTCATCCATGGGGGAGAGGAGCTTGGCACAGAGCCCATGCGTGGCCGGGAGACGAAGAGGTGTCACTGCCTGGCACCCCGTTGGAAGGGCTGAGCCCGCAGAACGTCCCCTCCCAGCTTTCTGAGCTGTCCAGGGTGGCAGGAGGCATCTCCCGGGCAGCAAGGCTGCAGGACGGCTTCGGAACAGCTTTCTGTGCCTGCCAGCCTCTGCTGTGAGCTGGAGGTCTCGTCCGGGCTGCGGGGTCCCCGGGGAGGGCCGGGGGTGGTGTGACCGCTGGATGTGCTCGGAGGCACCAGGAGCCCTGTGAGCGCAGGGAAAGGAGCGTCCATCCTCACGGGACCCTTGCCCGTGCCCTGCCCTGAGCAGCGCACCAATTGGCCCCGCAGGCAGGAGCGGGCCCGCCGCCGTGCTGCTGCAGGGACAGGTGGCTTTGCAGCCTCAGTGCCTGGCGACAGAGCTGAGTCTCCTGCAGCCTCCCAGATTGCAGGAGTCGGGTGGAGAGCGTCGTTCTTCCAGCCGAAAGCTGTACGTGCTCAAAAAAGGAAAAGGAAGGAAGAGGGGCATTTCCCCGGGGTGTACCCGGTCAGGTGGCGGTCCAGGTGCCGGCAGGTGGCACCCCAGAATGCGCGGCTTTTCTGGAGCCTGATGCTGCTCCCCGCAGCGTCTTCAGCCTCGGCTCGGCTCCCAGCATCGGGGGATCCTCGGTGGCTCTGCGCTGGGGCCAACAGCCGTCAGAGACGACCCCGAAATTGTATTTTCGATTCGATTCTTTCCGAAGTGTTTTTCTAAATGCTGAGGAAGACAGCATGAAATTTCTGAGGGTAACAGCACAAAAAGCACCCAGAATATGCCTCATACATCAATAACATGTCTGTGTCAGGATGCTGGCTCCTGCTCCTCTAACTTTTCTGGACACCAACCCTATGAGATGAAAAGGCTTATGAGAGATACAGCTTCACCTGGCATTCCTAGGGGAGTTCACAACTGGAAGGTGATGCCCTGTCCAAGGGGGTTGCTGAGGAAAGTCTCAGGGCACTTGGCCATGGTGGAAATATTGGGCGATGTTTCTTCCACTCTGGAACAACATGAAGACGTGATTGAAAATTGTAGGCAGGCAAGGAGTTAATTAAATCTATTGGGGCAGTGATCTTCTTTTTAGGAGCCTAATTTTATGGTCTTGTCAAACACACTTTTTACCTGGACTTGTTGAATTGAGTGGGCTGTACTTGCTTTTGGCCACCTCTGCCCAGGGGAGTTGTCTTTGACTTGCATAGACTATTTCCTGACAGTCCCATTGTTTTCATCTGGAAGCTGCAGCTGATGGGGTGTTGTGTGTCTGGGCACATGAACTCCCTTTTCATCGGTCCTGATCCAGTAAAAAGAGGTGAGCTTTGAGGTGAGGAGCCACTCATCCTCCTTGAAGATCAAAGATGGACCTGCCCCACTCTGCCAGGCAGGATTCTCTGCACTGGCCTTGTGTGGAACCAATACTGAAAGAGCTCAGGAAACGCTGGGCAAGAAGGCAGGGAGAGGCAGGGCAGAGCCCCAGGCCATGAGAGGAGGAACTGAACCAGGACAGGGAGGAGGTGGCTGACATTTCCCTCTGCAGATAACATTTACCCACCTTGCCTCCCACTTCATCAGCAGCAAATTGCTTTGCCCACGTCACAGGAATGATGCTTTAAATGGCCTTTACGTGAAATGACTTGAAAATCATCACTGTGGTACCCTGGCAGACCCCAGGTGCTGTGCCCTGACAGGGTCTCCCTTCATCACAGTGTGGAAGTGATGTGCAGCTCCCAAAGCCACTGGGTCTGGGCACAGACCACAGGGACATCAGTCACCACATGGTGTTCGGACCTCTGCAACCTCCTGAGCCACAGCCCATCATCATCCTCAGCTGTCTGCAGCACGAACAGGAGCACTTCAGAAGTTAATTAAATTCCCACCCCCCACCTGATCCGCTCCTCCTCTTCCCAGCGCTCCACTTTGCTGCTTCAAACCGAGCAGCGGGAGAGAGGAGGGAGTGTAATTATTTAGCTCCTTAGAGCCAGCTCTACAGTGCTTCAAAGCTTGTTAATTACAGTTTGAGCCGTGTGAGTCGGTGGAGGACGAGAGGCGCATGTGGGGAGTGGGGGACACGGGTTGAGGGAGGGGAAGGACTCTGTGAAGTCAAAGCCACCAAAGCTGAGAGTCAGGAGAACCAGGGTGAAACTGGGCAGAGAGCCAGAGGCCCGGGCATTTAGGAACTCCCTGGGAAAGGCACAGGGAGTGGGGGCAGCTGGAACGCAGAGGGAGGTGGAGAGAGGAGGGTAAAGATGGAGCTTGTGTAGGGGAGTGTCCATGGAGGGTGACAGGGACACAGATTAGGCACTGGTGCCACAGCAGCGTGTCCTTTGTGCCCACCTGCCTTCTCTGGCACAGCAGGTAACTGCCTGGGCGCTGTGTCAAAGCACTCACAGTGCCATTGGGTAGGGCATGCTTGCTGGAGGACAGCATGAATTTTACAACATATTGACCCTTGTCAGAGAAAATATTTCCTTTCCTCAATCACTTTAATTTTCTCACTAAATGAGCAAAATAATTGCAACAATGTTCTGTCTCTTTCCCAATTCCATTAGATAAGAATTCCCAGCATTTTAAGGGAAAAACCTGTAACATCACTCCTCTGATGAAAAGAGCAGATAATCGTCCTGAGCTCCTCTCATTCCTGAGCCAGCCTCTCCTAGAGAACAACACTTCTGTTGTAGTTCCTGGGCAGAAGGTCCTGGGGTTAAGGGGAGAGCTTACCTTTCTGAACATCCGCAACTTCTGAATGTAAGTTATTGAAAAGAGGGTGCTAGTGATAAGAATGTTCAGATCCTCCATAGGAAACCATTTAGGGCTTATCTGCGGCTTCTGAACTGAATCTATGTGTATTTCATCTTTGACAGAAGTGAAAAGATTCAAAGTCAGAAAAGGTTCTGTGCTTGAGGACTTGGTGCTGCACTGCCAATAGTTCTTAGCCTTGACTTCATGATTTTGTTTTTCTTTTGGCTGGGCCCAGTCTCTATTTCTCTCTTTTACTGGAAAATTTCCCTTAAGGAACCACTGGTGATGGCCCAAGAGACAATGTGTGAATGCTTTGCATTATGTACTGCTTTGACATTTGGCATTCCCATGGCATTTTCCCCATTATCCCCCATCAATGTGAAATAAGCTGTCAGAGCATGAAATTGGTACTTTTACATATTCTTAATGTACAGATGTCAGTCTGAAAGCCATGCACAAGCGTTATGAATAAATTCTCTGTTTCATCCCTTTGCTTATGCATGGATCTCTTTGGAAGACTTCTTTCCTTTTGGGGGGTTATTGCAAAAAAGGCACAACCTTAAAAAGCAATAATCCTGCTTAGTAGCACTATCAGGAGGTGAAAGATAAGTTTAAGACATTGTACACTGAATGCACTATAGACATATAAATGCAGAGCAGTAGCGTTCAAATTTTAGCACCTGTGTTCCTGGCATGGCAGCAGAAAGTGAACAACAGGTACCAGATGCATAGAGGGAATATAATCAGTGACCCACTTTCTGATGCCAAATGCATCAACGTGTTCCAAATCAAATCTGCTCATAGTTTACAAGTTTGTTATTCTGTGTTAATTAAAATGTAAGAATGGCAGTGCCTTATGGGAGGATGATTATGCCTAAACATAATGTACATGGAGAGAGAAGAAGAAGGGCATGACAGAGGACCCACCCAGGACTCCAGATTGCTTGATTTTGTTGGTTTGATCACAAATACAAAACAAAGAGGAGGGAAGTCACCTGCCTGAAAGTAAATCAGCTGCTCCACCCTCTGCTCTCAGCTGGTCTCAAGGATTTGCTCTGCAGCAGCAGCAGCTAATATTGGTGTTAAATGAGAGCAGAATGGTGGTGTTCCCATCGTTAGGAGCTCCCAAGAACAGGATGGGTAAAGAGCACAGCATGCTGATCTGGTCTCATAGCTGGCCCTTCTGTGAGCAGAGGATTATTTAGAGAGTTCTTGAGGTCCCTTACACCTGATTTGTCCTGTGACCCCATTCTCTGTTAGGCAGAAGGTTGGAGCAGGAGGATTTGGCTTCTGTTGACCTTTCTGCTGGAGTTCTGTGAGTTTGTCCAAAGAGTCCTGAAGGCTGTGTGGAGGTGTACCCTGGATCCCTGCTTGCCATGCCTGGAGGTGTGGCAGGAGTCTCCGAGCATCAGCAGGGTAACGTGCTGCTCCCCCAGATTTCTGGTTTGCAGTCAAATAAGGCGAGAAGCCAAAAGTCTGTTTTTTTCTTCACGTAAACCCAAAACCAGCACATGGACTATTTTTAGCTGAATTTCCCTAAACAATGAGTTATGCAACTGTGCATCAGTCTTTGTTTGCTCCTCTTCCCTGTCTTGCTTTCCTCCCTGCCAGAAGCTTGTGGTGTACAAGGCACCAGCTCCAGCCAGGTGCAGCCAAGTGGCTGGTGACAGCGCGTGCAACTGCTGCAAGGGCTGCCACATGGCCACTGCAGGGGCTCCAGTGCCTGGCCTTTGCATTGTCTGCAGTCACCATGAAACCTCTGTCGCAGCCAGTGGAAAGTCTGCTGTGGTCTCTTGTGCTGACAGACAAGCACTTTCAGTGTGGGGTGTTCACCCCTCCCAGGTGCATGGCACCTTCCACAGCTCACCTGTTCATTTGGAGGGTGATGGAACATTTTTAGGTTTCTGTAGGAATTTCTGAACCCTAAATTTCTGAAATTAAGGGTTGAGCAGGGACTTCATGGAAACCTGAAGAGGAGTTGTCCGAGGAAAGTCACTTCTGTGCCTGTGGGGGACCCTGCCCTCGAGGGCATGGGGAGCAGAGCAGGATGGTCTGCAGGCAGAACCTCTGTTCTGCTGTAAAGGCAGCCTAACACCAAGGCTGTCAATAAGTCTCTGCTGGGAAATGAGCCAAAGCCAAGCAGTTTCTGTGATGCCTAGGCAGTGCCCCAGGACTGTGGCAAGATCACTCCCTTGCACATTTTGTCCAGGAAACAACAGGCAGGACAGCCTTTCACTGTGAGCACGAGAGACAGTGATCCACTCTACAACCACAGGCTACCCTCCAGTGCACTTCACGGCACTGCAGGTCTCCTTCACCAGAACAAGACGTAGATATGAGCATATGTTATTTTTTATGGGAAAAGAAGGCAGTCCGGAGCTGATGCATGCAGAAGTCTTTTGCTTCCAGGATCCTGGGGCCTTGTGACCCAAGGGGTTGCAGGTCCAGCTACAAATATGTGTATTGTCAGGAATAGGCCAGCAGAGGACAAAGTAATCTAGCAGTGATGGTAAAAGGCTATCCTGAGCTGGAGGACCACTTTCATTTACTGCAGAAAATGTTTGTTTTTCTAAACAGGGGCATGAAGTTAATCCTCATAAGGAGAAATCTAAGTCCTGTGCTACTCTCTGCAGGATTTCTCCTACTTCATTAAACTCTGACATCTCAAAGGGCAAATCCACATTGTCATGTGCCACTTGTGCTTGAATAAAATGTGCGTATCAGTGCTTAATACAAGCTTATTTTTCCTTCTTATTTTGCAAGTGTAATTGCATAGTAAATCGAGCCACAGGCTTCTATTTACTTGTTAACATTAAGAGTGTGTCAGGCCGTATGTAAACAAGGGTATTAGCACAGATCTGGAGCAGAGTCAGTCTGTGCCAGCTGGAGACATGGTGCCTGTCTCTCCATTTACTGTGAGCGTTTGAGGCGCTGGGAAGGAGTGATGACTTTATGCTAGTAAATACCCTCACTAGCAAACACAGCTGTAGGATATTCCTGTCTGGTTATTTTGCCACCAAGAGTTTGGTGTTTTCTAATGTTGCTTTTTCTACAAGTTTTCTGTCTCAGATGATGAAATTTTAAGTGCTTGCGGAATAAATTTTCCAGGAAGTCTTGGAGCACAGTTCCCTGATGCAAGGTGTCCAGAGGTGTGCAGAGCCAACCTGAGACATGTGCAGCCTTTGGTGAGAAATGGACTGTTCCTGCTGGGTGCCTGTGGAAGAGATTACTGCTTCAGACTGGCTTGGCCTTGGCCTGAAATGCTCCGGATTCTGGGTCATGCTCTGAGGGTGTCTGCTGCACTGAGCAGCCCCCTCTGTTTCCCTAGCCCCACCTGAGCCCTCAGTTTGGCCCTGGGCCCTGGCTAGCCAGGAGCTGTGGCTGTGGGAGGACAGAGCCTGGGCAGCCCTGCCAGCCTTGGTGGGTGCCACAGCCTCTGCCATGTGGGGCTGAAGGTGGGGGTCCTCCAGAATGCAGATCAGGCAGCGCCCAGGGAGTGAAACACACTCTGCTCAGGCTGGGGATGTAAGCCACATGCCCCATTCCATGCGATGCAGAACCTGCTCACACACCGAGTTTCTTCTTGGTGCTCTTTGCAGTGCTTGTGTATGGGAAGAAGGTCCCAGCAAAAGCTGCTCCTCTTGCTCCAAGGATGGGTAGAGCAGGAGAGTGATGCTGGGAGTTCAGGAGGGCAAAGTGAGCTGCCGGGTTCTGCTCTCTCCTGGGTGCTGTGGATGTTCAGGACTGACAAGCCCCAGGGGCTATGTGGTCTGCATCCCCAGGTGGAGCAGCAACTCAGACAGAGACACCTGCACAAACCCTCTCGCCTCTGGTGTGTCACAGCTCATGGCATGTGAAGCCTCACCCCTGCAGCACCCTGAAGAGCTTGGTAACTGTTCCCCTGGGCATTTGTGAAGCCATGGCTGATCTGAAGGGCCTTTGGGGGCAGCTGGCTGGGCACAGGACCAAGCCCTAGATGTGTCCTGCAAGGCTTGCAGGAGGGAAGGGTAACACAGCCAGTGCAGCCAGTGCAGGGGGAAAACTACCAAAAGTAGCCCAAGCTGAGGTGCCTGCAAATGTGACAGCTGGAGCCAACAGTTGTTAGGACAGATGCAGCAACATTAGCCATGAGGCCACCACACATCCCACTGCCTCTTTCACTTTTCCCTTCTGGAGGAAAACCAGAAAAGGAATTGTGTGGTTAAAGTGTCCAGTTAGTCTCAGCCTGGCTTCATTCCTCCTGCCTTCGTCCGTGCAGACACCTTCCAGGAGAACTCCTGCCCATCACCACAGAGCTGTGGGAGGGGCAGCCCGTGGTGGCATGTCCAGACACCACTGTTTGGGCACAGTCTGTGGCCCTTGTCGCTGGAGATCTCTGGATTCACAGGCTCTATGCTGGTTGCGAAGCTGCCATGCAAGTGTGTTTACTGGGCAGAGAGGAGCCTTCTGAGGAGGTGAGGCACCCACGTGAGAGCTGCTCTGTGAGGTGCTCACTGGGTCTGCCTTGGGGTAGTTGGTCCCTCTCTTAGAACTGGAGAAGCCCATCCCTGGGGACCCTGCAGGAGCAGAACACCGTGTCTCCTGTGCAAGGACATATTAAGCCTAGGCAAAGCAGGCTCAGGGCAGCACATCTCTGGGGAGGCAAAGCTCTGTGCCCTTTGCTGGGGCAATGGAAGGCCAGCCTCCTGACCGGGCAGGACACACTGGGGGCACAGGGCTGGCACCCCTCCTGAGCTGAAGGAAGCAGTGTGGCAAAGACCTCTGCCAGCGCAGGAGTGTCATGGTCATGGTGATCTGCATGGAGCAGTTTTTAAACATTGCCATTTCAGCTAATTCCATCGCAAGCGTAGGTAGTAGATAACTAGCTCAACATCTCGTGTCGCATCCAGCTGAGCTGCTACTTATTTCAGCAATGGAACTAGCAAAAATTGCTGATCTCTGCATGGTGACCAGGGCTGTCCAGGTATTGCACACAGTGGGGTCAGAGTGGGCCAGAAGAACACAAGTGGCAGGGTTTCATATGGCAGTGGTGGAGTAAGGGGAGGAGTTTTCTCCACTTGGTGCTAGTAAGGTCTTTTCTGACCTAAATAAGGCTATAAGTCTAGGAGAAGGTGGAGGAAGCAAATAGTGGTTCTGTTTAGTTGAATTCCCCTCACACAGCAGACAAGAAATATCTCAGAAAGCCTCTTAGGCTGCTCCTGTGGTGGAGGGAGGCAGACTGGTTGCTTGTCAGTGGGCAGACGGGCTGCACTATGTGTTCAGAGTATGACAGCCCCTTGTTTAGGGAAGGATCTAAATTCCCTTGGCTGCCAAGCCTTGTTTCCTTCCCTGGGAGGCCAGAGCCTAAGCTGAAGGGCTCCCCATTCAGACCAGGCTGAAACACACTCCTCACCTACCTCATGAAGCCAACACGGCTGGGCTGGCAAGAAGTAGGAGGTGGAATATGAGATGCTGCTCAATGTGTGTGAGAATCTGGGGGTTTGAACAGCCAGTGATCTGATGTCCACAGATCACACAGGAACCTGCAGTTCACAGTGTCCTCATGCATGTACAGCTTTCTGTGGGGAAAGGTAGATGTGTCACCTGGAAGAGTCCCCAAGCCCAAAAAGGTGAAGTTCTCATGCCAAAAATGGTCAAAGCAGTGTTCTGAAACAAACTTATTGTGAAAAATAAGTTGTCTTAGGATTGCACCAGTGAATGTCAGGAGTTGGACTTTACTGAGCCTTGTGGGTCTGTTCCAGCTTAGGATAATCTGTGATTCCGTGGTTGTTATATCATTAAGAAATGACTAGTTGTAATCAAAGCCTTTTCTAAAACAAACAGACAAGCAAACAGGAACCCCAAGAGGCAAGCTATGGTCTGCGTAACATACACGACGTGGAAAATCTCAGCCCAGACTTTTAAAATCTCGTGAAGGCATCAGCAGCTGAAGATCTTGTGGGAAGTGATGGCCGTGCAGTTGGGCAGTGAACCTTGAGTCACCTATAATTAGGCCAGGAAACAAGTGTACCGGAAACGATACAAACAAGTTATTAATAGCTGCCTCATTTTCACCACTCTCCATCTGCAGGCTGGGCTGGGCTGCCCTCGGGCCGTGCTGGGTGCCCTGGTGCCACAGCTGGGCTCACTTTGGCCCAGGGAAGAGGGGCAGGCTTTGCCTGGTGAAAGGGGCTCCATCTGTGCACGAGGTTCCCAGGTGCCTGCCAGGTACCCACGCTGCCTTGGCTGTGAAACCAGGGGCTCCTGTCCTGTGTCAGTACACGAACACTCGGGCATGAAGTGTCTGGGAGATGTGAGCTTAGCTGGGAGTCCTGGAAAAAGGGCTGTTAGGGCAAATCCTGGAGGTTTAGTTTCAGACAGGCACTGCAGAGTATTGGAGCGCTGGCTCTCCCGTGAATATCCATCTCTAGAAAAAGCTACAAATCTCCCTAGTGTTTGTCCTGCTTAGTTAGAATTCACTAGTTTCGGCTACTGTTTCAGTGTTTTACTGATAGGAAAGCAAATTTCCCAGTTTGATGGACAAAAACAAGATAATTTGAGAGATGCATGTTATATGGGCAGGTCTGTTAAAATAAAGCATTTAAGAATTAGTTTGAAATCAGGGTGTCAGCTTTCTCTCTGTGGGGAGTTCACACAGTGAGGCCTCCTATTTAGCATACTGTCCGTTGAATCACCCTATAGCTTCCTGGATGTTTTCTGAGGTATTTAGATTTGTTTCAATGTTTACAATGTATTTGTTGTTCATCAAACATATTTACCCAGGCTAACCCAACATGAAAGAAATTATCTTGTTTACAGTGGAACTTTGACAAAAATCGTGCAGGAAAGATAGACAAACACACATAAACTTGGATTGCTGAGTGGAACATTGATTTGTTGCCACTTCCAATTTTTCTCATTAGAACTTATTTTATTTGAACATAACTCAGTACCCCGTGTAAATGTGAAGTTGTTAATCTTATTACTATACAGAAAACAAATTAATTATTATGCATGATATAGGAAATGGGTTGTTAGGTTGGCATTGTGAAAATTAGAAAAATACACTCATTACTTCAAATGATATCTGATATACATGTACAACTCTGTTTTTAAAATCATTTGCAATATTCAGATAGCAAATACAGCAAGTAGGAAAGTCCCTTTTTTTTTTTTTCCTGTGTGGTTTTAAAATTTCAGGCCTCCATCCTGAAGGTTGGATTAAAGACTGCAGTACACAGTTGGAATTTTATATTTTGAAATGCTGGTATTGAACCAGAGAAAATGAAGTTGTTAGATTGAATTTCATCATAGCAAAAGTCAGTTTTCCCTTCCAAAATGGAGCCCCGTTACTTACTGTGAGCTTGGCATGCCCAGAAGCTGCCACTTGAATCTTTTCTCTGCAGTCCTGCCCATGTGAAATGCATTGGTCTCTCTGTGGAGCCTCACAGGAGCCAAAGTGGCAGGATTTTCAGAAAAAGTGTCTCAAAATCTGAGACAAAATGGTAAAATAATAGCACCATTTTGCTATTGTTGGGAATAGCAAAAAAGGGAGGGAAAGGCAAAAAAGCAGCCCTATCAAAGAACGAAGATCTTTGTCACAATTGGGGCATCCAGAGGGGACTTCCAGCAGGGCAATTGGCAACTGGCAACAACTTGTCCTTCGGGAAACAAGTGTTTAATGACATCCCATGTGCCTTGCTGCAAAATTTCTGAAAAACCTTCTCCCAGATTGGTCACAATACTCAAAATAATGCATACCCCACAAGGCAAGAAATAGAGACAGAACTAAAATAGCAGCACTAATGAGCGAAGTAAATATCAGAGCAGAGCGGTAAAAGCAGTGAGGAAATTCCCCTAAAGAATGTTTTGTTCTGCTTTAGTGACGCTAAATACGAGGGTTTATCTCCAGTGTCTCTCATGCCATGAGCCATGTGGAGAGGAACACACCTGGGCATTTTTTGGGACACTGTTTCATCCCTGGAGCCACAGTTCAAACGAATCTCTGAGACTGAGAAACAGAGGTGGTGGAAAGTGAGTGTTTTCTTGCAGTTTGAGCAGCTGGGTGGGCAGTGATACAGCACTCTCCAGGTAGCAATGTGGAATCACACAATAGTTTTGGTTGGGGTGATTTTAAGAACCATCCCATCCCATCCCATCCCATCCCATCCCATCCCATCCCATCCCATCCCATCCCATCCCATCCCATCCCATCCCATCCCATCCCATCCCATCCCACTCCTGCCATGGCAGGGACCCCTCCCACTGTCCCAGTGTCCAGCCCGGCCTTGGGCAGTGCCAGGGATCCAGGGGCAGCTCCAGCTGCTCTGGGCACCCTGTGCCAGGGCCTGCCCACCCTGCCAGGGCACAATTCCTCATTGCCAAGATCCCATCCAGCCCTGCCCTCTGGCACCGGCAGCCACTCCCTGTGTCCTGTTATATCATCCCCTTGTCTAAAGTGCCTCTCCAAATCTTTTCAGCATCCTTTCCTGCAGAACATATCATGAAGTAAATGGCTTTTCATGGTGGTTATAGATACATATTGAGCAAACAGGGTAAGTGTTATCAAACCACTCCTTTTTAATTTTCTTCTTATTGATTTCAAAATTTGCCTAAAAAAAGGTTTCAATTACAAGACAACATTTTTATATTTCACACTTGGTAATTTTCATAGAGCTGTATAATTGGAGGTAAGCAGAATCTGGAGTTAATGAAATAGATTTCTGCATTGTTCTTAAAGTCCCCAGCTAATGACCATTTACAGTGTGATGAGAAAAAGCAGAGCTCTTTGTCATCTGCTCCAAACACAGCCCCCACCCCTGCAGAATCAAAGTGAATGCAAATAAAGAAAGAGAAATTACACCAAAAATACCTAAGGAGAGGAGAAAAACAATCTTGTGTGGTGATTATTCTCAAAGGAATGCAAGAACTGAAAGCACCCTGACCTGTTGCTGTATGCAGCAGGACCAATGAGAGTGACTGCCGCTCTGCACATGCTGCATCCATCACCTTGCAGGCCCCTTGTGGGATGGATTCCATGCAGGAGTTCCATGCGTGGTTCCATGCAGACGTGGCTCCCCTGCTCGTGTGGGGGAGCAGCTCCCACCACGGCAGGGCTGGGGCTCCCAGCTTTGCAAGCAACGAAGGTAAAGGGCTGGGAGATGCCAGGACACAGCAGGATTGGGGCCCTCTGGAAGCTGTTGCTGCCACCCGGGACATTCTCCAAGGCCCAGGGGATTGAAATAGTGCCCAGAAGCATTTCCAGGGGAAGAAAGTGCTTTGTTTTATTGCATGGCAATGTATAAGATGCTAATAGCTTTGGAACAGGTGAGAGAAAAGCTGCAGAAGCAAAAAGGGGAGTTAATTCTTGACGTAAAAAGGCAAGAAACCTTCCCAACCTGTTAAAGTAAAATCACTGATAAAGTATAAATAATAAATGCCTCTTTCCCTTTTTTTTTTTTTTTTTCATTTCCATGTAACAGGTATTTTTCTGACCCTGGTGGCAGGCAGAGCAGTGCCCTGCCAAGCAATGCTGTGCAACAGAACAGCCTGAGGGGCAAGAAACAGAGTTCAGCAGGGGTGGGAGAGGACCAGCAAGGAGGAGAGGTCTGGCCTGGACTGTGAGTACCTTGGCAGAATGCAGAAGGGAGGAAATGGTCCCCAGAAACATGCTGGTGCTGGGCAGAGGTGGTGTTGTTGTGGAAGAGGCTGCCAGGCTGGCACTGACCAGTGCTGTGAGTGCTGTGTCCAGCTCTGGGCCCCCAGTTTAGGAAGGCCATGGAGGGGCCTTGTCCTGCACAAGAGGAGGCCCAGAGGACGCCTCCTCACCCTCTGCAGCTCCTGAAAGGTGCCTGTGCCCAGCTGGGGCTGGGCTCTGCTCCCAGGTGACACGGGCACAACCAGGGGACGCAGCCTGGGCTGTGCCAGGCGAGGGCCAGGCTGGGCATCAGGGAACATTCTCCACTGAAAGAGGAGCTGGGCACTGGGATTGGTCTGAGCTGTGCCAGGGGAGGGAGGGCCAGGCTGGGCATCAGGGAAAATTCTCCACTGAAAGAGGGGCTGGGCACTGGGATGGGGCTGAGCTGTGCCAGGGGAGGGCCAGGCTGGGCATCAGGGAACATTCTCCACTGAAAGAGGAGCTGGGCACTGGGATGGGGCTGAGCTGTGCCAGGCTGGGCATCAGGGAACATTCCCACTGAAAGAGGGGCTGGGCACTGGGATGGGCCTGAGCTGTGCCAGGGGAGGGCCAGGCTGGGCATCAGGGAAAATTCTCCACTGAAAGAGGAGCTGGGCACTGGGATGGGGCTGAGCTGTGCCAGGGGAGGGCCAGGCTGGGCATCAGGGAACATTCCCACTGAAAGAGGGGCTGGGCACTGGGATGGGGCTGAGCTGTGCCAGGGGAGGGCCAGGCTGGGCATCAGGGAACATTCCCACTGAAAGAGGGGCTGGGCACTGGGATGGGGCTGAGCTGTGCCAGGGGAGGGCCAGGCTGGGCATCAGGGAACATTCCCACTGAAAGAGGGGCTGGGCACTGGGATGGGCCTGAGCTGTGCCAGGGGAGGGCCAGGCTGGGCATCAGGGAAAATTCCCACTGAAAGAGGGGCTGGGCACTGGGATGGGGCTGAGCTGTGCCAGGCTGTGCATCAGGGAAAATTCCCACTGAAAGAGGGGCTGGGCACTGGGATGGGCCTGAGCTGTGCCAGGGGAGGGCCAGGCTGGGCATCAGGGAAAATTCTCCACTGAAAGAGGAGCTGGGCACTGGGATGGACTGCCCAGGGAGGTGTGGAGTCACCGGCCCTGGAGGGGTTTAACAGAGCCTGGATGTGGCACTCGGTGCCATGGTTTAGCTGAGGAGGAGCTGTTGGGTCACAGCTGGGACTTGATGGTCCCAAAGGTCTTTGCCAACCTGGTTCATGCTGTGATTCTGTGACCAGACTTTGTGGAGTCACCCAAATGATGATGCAATTCACAGGGCCTGTCCCACTGTCACGATTTGGCCATTTCCCCTTGGTCAGAGACCATTCTAGCTGGGTCTGAGGACGATGTGCTGGTGGAAAGCCTGAGCATCAGAACCAGAGATTGTGACCTCTGTGCATGCCTGCCTGACACTTGCTCCTTCCTGGCATCTGAGTGGGCCTGGCTGCAGGTGCTGTGTGGGAAATCCCCTGGCTGCCCCTGTGAGCTGCACAGCGTGTCACTGATGTCACACATGCCCTCCCATCCCTGCAGCACCTTGCTGGTCCTGGTCCCCAGCCACACCATCCCACAGGGTCCCTTCCAGCCACATGCCCTTTCCAGCAGGGGCTGTGCTCATGGGCCATTTCCCACAGGACAGCCTCCTGTCTAAGGGTCATTTGATTGCCCACAGTAGGGAGATGAATACCCCACATTGTGAAAATCTAGCAAAGTGCTGTTATGGAGTGTGTGCTGCCCCAGTCCCTTATCACAAAACCCATTTCAGAGACAAATCTGGCACCCCAGGGTGTACAGCCCCCTCATGGTGTCTGGTGGGGCTTCTACCCAGGGCTGCTGTGAATGGGAAACTTCCTGGGCTTTAGCAGCCTGGCCTGGGCGTTGAAAATGTACAAACGTTGTCATCCCTCTTTCACGTACTTCTCTTCTTCTGAATATGTGCTGTGGACATGCACAAAGGCCCTCCTGACTAGCATGATTAAACGCATGTTTGCACATTCTTGCGTCATCAGACTTGTTTCCTAAAACCATGGATGCAAACCTTTCTATAGGGCACTGAAAAATGATGGTTAAAACACCTATCTAAAGCAGCTGATACGAGGTTTGTGGTAAATTCTCAAGTGGAAATTCAAAAACTCTTTGAAAGCAGAATATTGTAGGATGAAAAAATCCTTTGGCAGCTGGGATTTATGGCGGCATCTATTTGTGTGTGTGGCAGAATGTCAACAAAGGGATGTGCTTACTTAACAATCAACCTCTGGCTAACTAAGGAGGATCAGGAGAATATTGTACTGTGCTTCTGTAGGCATTAAGCACCTGATCTGGAAAGATTCTGGACCCTGTTGGACTCTGATGCTACCCAGTTTCTGATCCTCTCCATTTATTTGATTAGAGTTAATTACATGTTTGGAGATTGTGACCCACCAACCTTTTTTACAATAAGTAGAGGAGAATTACTTTAATAATAGGAAACCGAATCTAGGAAAGGTAACAGCTAATATATTGAATATGTCTGCTTTTGAGCTCTGAGAAATTTAGCATCCTGTCGTCTGCTTGCACTTTCAGAACACTTCTATGTCTAGCGATGGGCTCACTTAATATACTGTATTTTCTTCTTGGTGGATAATTTTTGGAAGCAGAGTATTCAGTGATTTAAATTCTGGTCTTCCAAGCTATCTCTTCTCCCAGAAATTATCAAAAGCAAAGGAATCAATTTGACCTTTTTCAACGTTTTAATAGCAGCAGACACAGAAGTTACAGCAGGACATGAACCTGAGGGGATTTTTTAAAGTTTCTCAAGAGAGACTGGAAAAGCAAGCATTATGTACCGAAATCGTCTATTTTCAGCTAGAGACCCCATAAAAAGCCCCAAACCAAACGAATTATTGTTTTGTTTACTTTGCCACATAGCTATAACGGACCCCTCCTCTTAAAACGTGCATGGGAGGATGCTTTTAGGCTGTGGGAAGCGAGGCTTACAGCTTAGCGAGCTATTCCGCCGAGCACAGCGGCCCGCAGCCAGAATCTCTGTTGTGTTTGAAGCAGAAGAGAGGTGGTAATCTGCCCCTCCACTTGGATGAGGCACCCAGGGTGAACTGGTGACAAAGGGTGGACCCCAAGGGTGCTGTTCCAGGAGGTCCCCGACCTGCAGCGGCCGCGATTCGATGCCTGCTGTGTGCTCTGCGGTCCCTAGGCGCTCCGCGGTACCTTCCGCCTAGCCAAGGAATCAGCAGTTTGGCCCCTCTCCCCCTTTCCCCAGGGCCGCTCTCTGCCCGCAGAGCCCCGCAGAGCCTCGGGAGCGTCTTCCCCCGCTGCGCGTTTGGTCACACAGGCAGCGCTCATCCCACCGTGCCCCGAGGGCCGCTCCAGCTCCCTCCCCAGGGGCCGGGCAAGGCCGAGCTGCCGGCCCTGCGATGGCCCGAGCATCCCGCTGTGCTCCCTGGAGGCCGGGCCCTCGCTCCGCCGCCTTCCTGCGGCAATCTCGGAGCGCTCCACACAGCGCTCTCCGGAAGAGATAGAAGCCTGCACCTGCTGGGGCTTGGCCTCCCTTGGATCCTGGCTCATTTTCAGCTGTGTACGCAAGCATTTCACCGGGCAGAAGGTTCTGCAAAGCTGACTTTTAAAACCGTGTCTTTTTTAACTATCAAAGCAACCACATTCGAGATCAGTGAAAGTGACTGAGGGAGGAGACTGAAGTGTTCATTGCAGCCCTGAGACCTTCCACACTAGGCTGATGAAAAAGGTTTGGGCTATTAATTGTTGTGATAAACAAGGTTAGCCTTCTGCTTCGACACAGGTTTCTATCCAAAACCGGGCAGGCCCCAGTCAGAATGGTGGTGGACTGCAGAAAAAAAGTCCTAAGGGCCAGCAAGGGGAGCAGGCTTCCGAGTGCCAGACAGAAAAGCTCCGTGCAGGTCTTTCAGAAAAGCATTTCACTCAGTCATGGTGCTGGGAGTGACTCTCCGCGGACTACGCCACAGAGAGACCCCTGGGAATACACCAACGAGAATGAGGCAACTGGCAGCACAGCTGGGACAGAACTTACTGGTAGGCGAGGGGAAAGAAAAATAGTTATGAATATTGGCTGAAAAAGAGAAGTCTCTCATCATTTCCTGCCCTCCTCTCACGCTCTCAAAAATAAAACCTGCTGCTTTTGTCAGCTGTGCCGCCTCGGCTCTGGCTTCTCCCTGTACTGACTAGGCAGGACAGGGGCACGGAGTCCTGGCAGGACACTCAGCACCTCCCGTCGTTCATGTCTAGCGGCAAAATCACTGTCTGAGGGCACAGCACACTTCCTCCGTGTGGACCAGCTCCTCTTTCAAACCTCTTTCTGATGGCTTTCCGTGCACAGCTCTAGTAAAGATCACTCGCGATATTAGAGTACCTAAGTGCTCTCAACTTTACAGCACTGCCCACCGAACACCTTTTAAATTGCTTCGGTCTAATTATCATGCTCATCTCAGATGTGACTTTTTCTCGGGGAACATACTGGGCCAGGATCGCTGATAGATCTCCTCTGCTTTGAATTTAAAACGACCGATATCGGAGGAAAAAGAGACTGTGGTGCTGCAGAGGAGCACTGGCAATTTCCGAATCAGCAGCACTCCCCACCGCACCTTCCCTCCTCCCTCCCCCCTTCCCCTAATTCTGCCAAACCGAACTGTATTGGTAGAATTTGTAGCAGCGCTCCCCGTCTCCCGTCTTTGGTGTAGATGTGCTTTACACAAAAAAGGAGAAAATGCAGGTAACTGTTAAAGTGGTGCCGGTCTTTGAGTGCTCCCTGCAAGCTGTGCCCCTCCAAGCCCCTCCAATGCGGGGAGAGGAGACAGCGCTCGGAGCAGCTGAGAGCGGTACCTGGGGAAGCGAGGCGCTCTGCTCCGGCCGCTCTGCTCCAGGTGTTTTGGGTGACAGGTGTTAGGCCAAGCCCCTCGCAGTCTCGGGCGTCGCAGGACGAGTGCGAGCGTTGTGGGACGGGAGGACAGCACTTCACGTCCTAACGTTATGCATCAGATATAAAAGGACAAAAGGTTGGCCCGGGTTCGTGATCTCCCTTCTTCAGTGAGGGCAGGAAACAATAACTGTCCTAGGAAAACTCCAAACCCAGAATTCTGCTGAGCCACGTTTTTTTTCCCCCCCTCTTTGCTGTGCTTTTACCCTTCCGCGTGCAGAAAGCACAGCGTCGCTCCAAAGTGCGCTCCGGGACATGCCAACATCGGGGGCCCTCGGCTGCGGCCGCAGCGTCGCGGCCATCTGACCCCGAGACCCGCTTCCCCGGGGATTTGTGCCGTGGCACGGCTCTGTGCCCCCTCAGAGCTGCTCTGGTGAGAGCGGAGCATTTTCCGGGGGCTGTCCTGGGGGGCTCCTGGCAGCCCCCAGCCCTGCCGGCTCCCGAGGCAGTGCCTCTGCCTGGACACAGCAGCGGCTGCTTCCCGTGAGCGTCCATGAGCCGCCGGCTCCCGCGCCGGGCCTCGGCTGCCGGGCCCCGGTCACGGCGCCGCGGGGTCGGGGCTGGGCGAGCCGGGGTCCCGCAGCCGCGCTCCGGGGGTCCCGGCGGGGCGGGCAGAGCGGGTCCCAGCCCTGCCCGCTGGCCAGGGCCGAGGAGGGTCGCTCCCCGCCGCAGCCGCCGCCTTGCTTTCGTTAGCGCGGCGGCGGGGATGGCCGAGGGGAGCGGGGGCGGCCCGCGGGGCCCCGCGGCTGGGGGACGGCTCCTTCTCCTCCATCCCGCAGAGCTGCGCACCCCGCAGAGCTGCTCAGCCCGCGGGCCCACGCCGGCCGATGCTCGCGCGTCTCCGCAGCCACGGCCGCGCTGGCACACGCGTGGGGCCTGGCCTGCCCCGCTGCGGCCCCGCCGCCGCTCCCCCATGGACTCTCTCAGGCCGTGCGGGGCGGCGGGAGGGGAGGCGGGAGCCCTGCAGCCTGTTTTTAGGACAATAAACTGGTTTTCGTTCCTTTCCCTACGTGAGGTCAGAGGAGCTCTCCCGTGCTGGCTCCCGATGCCGAGGCCGGCTTGGCCGGGGGAGGCGAGGCGAGCGCCTGAAGGGACCAGAAAGGGACTCGGGGTCTGCCTTGCATTTGCGCCGCTTCTGTGGGGGCACCTCCCTCAGGGAAGAGCCCCCTGCCCCGGGGCGGCAGGTCGCGTTTCAGGGCGAGCCGGCAGAAAGCTCCGCCGAGGCCATTTCTAGTAAGAAAATGAGAGCGAAGAGAGCTTGGTGGGAAGGGAAGCAAAAGAGAGACAGGCCACAGTCGGCCTCACTTTGGAGCTGGGCGGCCGGGGGTCCCGTGGGGCCGGGCCCGGCCCAGCCGCGAAACCCCGCGAGGCCGCCGGTCTTAGGATGCGACTGCGACAAAAGCAGAAGGATGGCCGGGAGGGAAAAAGACAGAATTTGGGAACAGAGTTGTGTCCCGGTTAGCGCTCAGCGGGGCCGGCGTGTGGGGGTGGCAAAGCTGTGCCGGGCGAGTCAGCGGGAGAGAGCCCCTTCGTCGGCCTCGCGTCTCCATCCCCGGCACATCCCCCGGAGCGGGGCTCCCCGGGCCGCTCCGCGCACGGGCACCGGCGCTGTCCCCGCTCCCGAGCCCCGCTGCCCCTTGCCCGACATCACGGCGGCCGTGGGGCAGAGGGGGAAGCTCGGGCAGGGCAGCAGAGCGGAGCCCACCTGCGCCCACCCCAGCGGATCGGTTCCGTGTCGCGGCGGGTTCCGCGGGAGAGGGGCTGCAGGCGCCGGAGGGCGCGAGAAGCGGGACTGTCCGCCGCACTTGGGGCCGAAATTTGTTTTGGCCTTTGGGAAAGGCCACTATTTCCCGCTTTCCCCCACAGTCGTTTTGCTGAAAAATAAACCAGTAAACTTGGGAGCGGTCGAAGCCGCGTGATTTTTTCCCCTTTAATTCTCCCCACCCTCACTCGCGGCCGTGGGTCTGCATCGGCCACGTGAACGGGAGGTACGGGGGGAGGAAGCCCGAGTGAAGCCCCCCAGGCCGGGAAAGTCCTGCCAGGGCCCCCGCGCTTCCACTGGGCCGCTGCTCTGCGGTCCCCGGCGCAGTGCAGGGGCTGTCCCTGGCCGAGGGGCGCGGGGCAGGGCAGGCCCGCAGGGATGCGGGGCTCTCTCCCGCAGACGGCTCCCTGTCCCGCCCCTGCGGCAGCGCGGCCCGGCGGGGAGCACTGCCCCGGGGGCGGCAGCGTCACCCCGGCCCGGGAAGGGGAAGTCGGTCTGCTGAAAAGTTGGTGACAGGTTGGGGCAGCGGAGGCAGAACGGGCAGGTGCCGCCGCCGCTGCCGGGGCGGCGGAGCGCTCGAGGGGCGGCCGGCTGCGAGCAAACTTTGATTCCTGCTACAGAACATGTCAGAGTTTTCCTGGGTTTTGGCTGCGTCTGGGGACATCTTGTGATGTTTTAGAGAACAGGACATGATCTCACATGGCGAGGAGCTCTTTAGTTTCTTAATCATTTCACGGTTCCTTCAGAGGCTTTTTTCCACCTAAAACGTTTAGTTTCAGCTCAGTGATCAGCTGCAAAAGCTCGGCGGGGAGCGGAAGAGTTGAATTATTCCAACCTGAGAGAGCCCCTCACAAAAAAAAAAAAAAAAAAGAAAGGAAAAAAAGAGAAAAAATAAAGAAGGAAAATAAAGAAAAGAAAGAAGGGAAAAAAAGAAAATAAAGAAGAAAATACAAGAAAAGACAAGAAAACAGAAAGGAGGAAAAGAAAAACGGAAAATACAAGAAAAGAAAAAAGAATACAAAACAATAAAAAGAAAAGAAAAAAAGAAAGAGGAAAAAGGAAGAGGTTGCAAAACGACGTGCAAACTTTTTCTTGCCTCCGTTTCCCCAAGTCCTGAAGAGCCGGAATGGAGCTGGAGAAAACCTACGCGACACCCCGAGCCGGCCGCACAGGTGGGACTGGGGCCGGGGGCTGCGGGGAGCCCGGCGGCTCCGCCGACAAGGGGGGCGCCGGCGTGAGCCGGGACGCGGGGCGCACCGGGCGGGGTGGGAGCAGCTCCCCGCGAGCCCGTCGGGGCGGCGGCGGGCTGCCGAGCGCTCCGCCGGCCGTGCAGAGGCACCCTGGTGTCCGTGTGCCCCGGGCTGCGGCCAGGCGGGCAGCGGCGCGGGCACCGGGCACGGCCGGAGGCTGCCGAGCCCCTCACGGCGTCCCCGCGGGCAGCGCGGCGGCGGCGGAGGGCGCGGAGGCGGCCTGGCGGCTCGGTGGCGGAATGCAATTTCGAAGCGATCGATGGGGCCTTTTATTAGTTAAATCGCCTGAATAATCGTTTAATCGATAAAGCATTTCATGGCGCGGCGGAGGCGGCCGGGAGCGGGGGTGGCCGCAGGGGCAGCGGCACGGACACCGCTGCCTGGGCCGGGCGGGATGACGAGGACGGGCCGGGGCCCGTGACGAGGCGCTCCAAAGCCTCTGCGCCTCGGGCCCCTGTAGAGAGCAGGGCCGAGGGGGCTTCACCTCAGTACCGGGTGAGCGACAAGCAGGAGGAGGAGGGGGGTTCACGGCAGGAACGGGGGCCGGGCAGGATGTGAGCCCGTCTTGCCTGCCCGCTCGTCCCCTCCGCGCCGGGCCCAGCATGCCCGCCGTCCCCGACGGCCGCCCCGAGCCGAGGAGCCGAGCGGCAGCAGGGGGAGCCGCCCGACGGCCCGGGCTGGGCTGCGGGGCTGCGCGGGGATCGGCCCTCGCCGTGCTTCGGCCGGACTCCGTGCCGGCTCCGCGCTGCGCCTCGGCCGCGCCTCGCAGTTTCCACTTCAACGAAAACTCGGCCCGCGCCCGCCCGTCGGCAGCGGATACCGGCCCCGCGCGGCCCAAGAACGGGCCGGGGCACGGCCGCGCTGCCGCCGTGACCTGAAGGGTTCAGCGGGGCCGGAAGGTCTCGCCCCGGCTGGGGCTGAGCTCTCCCGCACCCTCGTCCCCACAAAGATCCCCGTGGGAGAACATGCGGGCGGTGGGGCCGAGGGCAGGCCGCCGGTGCAGCGGGCTGTGCCCCGCCGCCAAGGGTCACCGTGAGGGGAGGCAGACTGCCCGGGCCTCCGTCAAGGGCTCGGCCGGGGCAGCACCGCCACGGGGCGGGATCCGCGGGCGCGGCGGCCTGAGGGGGAACCCGCCGCTGCTGGGCGCGGCGCCGCCGAGCCCCGGCGCGATCACGGGCAGGACAAGCCGGCCGAGAACCTCCCTGACCGCGGCCTCGGCCCGGGCTCCCACGGGTGCCGGGACCCACGGACCCGACACGCGCCGTCCGGGCGTCGGGGAGACCAACGGCCAAGGGGAGCGGCGTCGGGCCGGCGTCGGACGCACGGGCCGGGCCGGGCCAGGCTGTCGGGGGTCCCGGGCCCGCACCCCAGCGGGACCCACCCACGGCTCAGTCACGAGTGGCTGCGCCCCCGCGGCCACGCCCCCCGCCCTTTATTGGCTCGCGGCCCGCCAATAGGCAGCGCCTGAGCTCGGCAGCCAATGCGGGACGCCAGCAGGTTAACTTTGCGATTGGCCGCGGCGCTGAGTGACGGGCGGGCCCCGCCCCCGCCGCTGTCCGCCCGCGCGGTGCTGAAGCGCCGCCCGCTGCCCCCACCGCGCGCGCTGCGCGGGCCGCGGGGCCGCGGGGAGGGGCCGGTCCCGCGCCCCCCCCGCCGCGCCCGGCCCCGCCCCGGCCGGCCCCGCCCCGCCCCCGCCGCCCGCCACAACCCCCGCGGCCGCCGGCGGCCGGCAGCGCGCCGGGCGCACCGCCCGAGCCAGCCAGGCGCCGCCGCCCCGGCGGCCCACGGCGGGCGAGGGGAGGGACGGACGGACACACAGAGGGGAGGGGGCGCCGCGGCCCCGGCGGGCGGGCAGCGATGGTCGCGCCGCGCCGGCGCCCCAGGACGGACGGCGGCCGCTGACGGGGCGGCCCGGTCCCGCGGGGCCGCGGCGAGCCCGGCCCCCATTCACGCTCCCCGCCCTCTCGCACACCTTCCCCCGCCGCTCCCCTCGCCCACCGCCGCCGCCCCGCCCGGCGCCGCGAGTTGCTGCGAGCGGCGCGGCGGGGGGCGGCACAGGCGGAGCAGCGCCGCCGCCCCGGGACCGAGCCCCGCGGACGGGGCGCCCGCCCCCGCCGCCGCCCGCCTCGGCCGCCGCCGCCGCCGCCGCGCAGCCGCCGGCACCGCCAGCACAAAGAGCCGTCGGGCGGGCAGCGCTGGGCTCCGGTCCGCCGGACAGAGGCGCTCGCCCCTCTCCGCGCCCAGTAACGCCCCGGAGCCCGGCGGCGGGTGCTGCGCATCGGCAGCCGCCCGCGGAGCGGCTGAGGCCGGGGGCTGAGCCCGGGGCGGCCGCTCCGCGCCCCCCCCGACGGAGCCTCCGGAGGCTGCGAGCGGCTCGGGAGCTGCGTTCGGCCAGCGCTCTTGGATACCGCGACCCGACACGCGGCAGGACTCTTCGCTTTTGAGGGATTTTGTTCTATTTTATTTTTCACCCCTTTTTGGTTGTCTTTCTTTTTTTCCTTTTTTTTCCTTTTTTTTTTTTCTTTTTTTTTGTTTGTTTCGTTCGGTTTGAGGTTTTTTTGTTTTTTTGGTTGTTTTTGGTTTTTTGGCTTGTTTTGTTTTATGCGTTGGTTTGGGTTTTTTCTATTTGTTTGTTCGGTTCTGGTCGGTCTCTGGTCCTTTTTCGCGGGCTCCCTCCCTCAGCCCGAAACCCGAGCGCCGCCGGCGAATCGAGATCAGCTCAGCGAGGGTCGCCCGGCCCCCGGACCGCTCCGATGGAAATACACTGTAAGCACGACCCGTTCGCAGCGATGCACAGTAAGTGCCTGCCCTTCAACTTGTCTGAGCGGGCGCGACGGGCTCCGCGCGATCCCCTCCGTCCGCGGCCGGGCCGGGCCGGGCCGGGCTGCCCGCTCACGTTGAGCCCCGGCGGGAGCGGGGTGCCGGTGCCCGGGGGGCTGCGGGAGCGGCCGGTGAGGGGCTGCTTTCCCGCGGAGAGAGAGCCGATGTCACGGCGCGTGTGTGCGTCTGTACGGATGGATGTATAAACGCGTCTCGGGATGTATGCACAGCCATCAGTACATACGGACGCGCGCTGGTGTACATGGATGAGTACACAGATGTTACATGTATGTGCGTATGCTTGTTTCTCTCCCTAAATCAAATACCCGGGGGAAAAAGCCGCCAGGTATTTCCGACGAACGGAAAAGTTTGCTGCACGATATTCTTTCTTTTTTTCAACGTTTTGAAATTCGTTAATTGGAAATAAGGAAAAAAAAAACCCCAAAAACCAAAAACAAATCCTCAAGAACTAAAACCCTTAAACAAACAAATAGAAGTTCCCCCCAAACCCCGAACAAATTGAAGTGATGCGAAATGCGAGGAGCTGGGCTGCAGGGAAGATTTTTGTTCTTTTTAAACCCCGAAGTATGGCGTCACGATCGCGGCGTGGGGCGGCGGAGCGGGCAGCCGGTGAAGTTAACAGGTCGTGCGCGATGGGTTCGCCCGAGATTTGTTGTGCTTGAGAGGTCGGGGAAGACTTATCCATTAGCACAGTGTTATGTGAAATGACATCTTCTCTCACGGCGAGTTAAACGCTGCATTACGGCGAGAGATTGCGAGGGAATTTAAGGTAGAACTAATCTCATTTCCCGGCGCACCGCAGCCTTTCGGCTCAAAGAAATTTGTTTGCAAAATAAACCACCGAGCTCCAGAGCTGCAGATTCCCTCCCTCTCTCTCCCTTGTCCTTTCCGCGCTCGCCGTTCATCGGCCCATTTCCCGTTCGCTCTTGCCGCCGCTCGATTTCTGGGGTCGTGCGGGGCCGGGACGCTGGCACTCTGCCGCCCCCGTTAAATCGTACTTTCCCTCTCAGGCAGCGAAGCGCTCGACCTCCGCGCTTACTCTGCCGGCATCAAACCGAACCGCTTTCTTTCAAAGGCGAACTTTGGGCTCGGGAAGCGCGCGGTGCGCGGCGGGCTGGGGAGCGGGCACGCAGCCCACGGGAGCCCACGGGAGCCCACGGAGCACGGGCCGGACAGCCCAGGCGGCAGCGGCCACGGCGGGTTTCAGCCGCGCCTCTGCCGGCACTCGCGGCTCTGGAAAATCCATGCCGTCCTCAGGAATTTCTGGGCAAACAGAAGGAATAAAACCAAAACGCCGGTGCGTTTTTTCCGGTCCGGACCGCGGCCGGGAAGCCTCCGAGGTCATTTGCTGCCAAGCGATCTCCGTACCCGCGGCTCCTCGGGGGCGTGAGGGTGGAAGTGGGGTCGGGACTCCTTTGAAAAAAAGCAGGAGGACGGGGAGCCGGCCGCAGCGGAAGGAGCGAGGGGGCAGCACGGCCGCGGGGAACGGTGGCCGGGACAGTCCGGAGCGAGATTTCGGTCCCTCCTGGCGCCGGTCCCCGCTGCTTCCTCGTCCCGCGTGGGCAGAGCAGCTGGCCGCCTCCGTCCGGGCTACGCGGGGACGGCGAGGCGGGCTGGGCATGGCCGGAGCGGCCCCGACCCGCTGGCTGGGCAGGTCCCCGGGACGGCTTCCCCCGCTGCCCGCCCGCCCGGCTGCACCGCGGCTCTGGGTTGGGCCCGCGGAGCCCTCCTCGGGGCTGCCCGTCCCGAAACACCCCCCGAGTCTCTGCCCGTCGCCCCTCCGAGCTGCGCAGGGCAGGGGCGGCCGCCTCATCCCGCACCGGGGCGCGGACGGAGCTCGGCTTCCCCGCCGCTGCGGCAGCCCCCGGCCCGACGGGGCCCCCGGTCCGCAGCTGCCGGGGAGCGCGACCCCGGCGGGGAGGCCCCGGCGGGCAGGAGCCGCGCTCGGCGCCGGTGCCGCTGCCCGGGGCTGGGGCAGGTTTGAGCAAGGGGCGGCCGTGGCCCCAGCCTTTGTTTCCGGCGCCTGGAGGGTCGATGCTCCCGGCCTGGGCAGGCCCCGTTCCCGCCGGCCTCCGGGGACTGGGGACGGGCTCCAGGGGTAGAGTCGGCCCCTTCCTTGAGGAAGGCACGTCTTAATGACGCCTTCTCTACCATTTTTTTTCCCTGTTCTTTCCCTTTCTTTTTGTTTCTTTTAATTTTTCTCTAATTTCCTTCCTTCCTTCCTTCCTTCCTTCCTTCCTTCCTTCCTTCCTTCCTTCCTTCCTTCCTTCCTTCCTTCCTTCCTTCCTTCCTTCCTTCCTTCCTTCCTTCCTTCCTTCCTTCCTTCCTTCCTTCCTTCCTTCCTTCCTTCCTTCCTTCCTTCCTTCCTTCCTTCCTTCCTTCCTTCCTTCCTTCCTTCCTTCCTTCCTTCCTTCCTTCCTTCCTCCCTTCCTCCCTTCCTCCCTTCCTCCCTTCCTCCCTTCCTTCCTCCCTCCCTCTCCTTCCTCCCTTCCTTCCTCTCTCTCCTTCCTCCCTCTCTCTCCTTCCTTTCCTCTCTCTCCTTCCTTCCTCTCCCCCTTGCCGGACCACCGCCACTCCAGGACCTTCCCACTCAAACTGTGCGCGGTTCCTCGCACTCAGAGCCCTGCGGGGTGCGGAGGTCTCGATGCGGGCAGGTCCCGTTGGCCTCAGCGGCCGCGGAGCTGTCTCACCGAATCTCGGGGTCCCGGGTCCGCCTCTCCCGCTCCGCTGAGCGCACAGCAGCAGGCTCCGGTCTGCTCTCCACAGCCCCGAACATCGCCTGTTTCATGCGGGTTCATTGAGTGCCCTTACAATGGTACAAGGTGCTTGCGAAGTTTGACGGCAGTTTGTCAATAGTGAAGTAACAAGGTTAAAATAAAAATAGTGCTGTATAAAATTTTTTTAAGCACTGAGGCATTTGGCTTGCCAGCTTAGTCAGTAGACTTCCGATTCTGCTTAAACAGAGACATTATCTGTATTACTTTTGTTCCAGAATTGTCATCTGTGCTATGTCTATGGCTTGTTTTTAGCTTCTCTATCCCTCTGTAATATAAGTAGTCGGATGAATAACAACATAAGGGTTAATTATATTACCTTCTGGTACAGGGGATTAATGTGTCTTCATGGGGTTGACGCAGCTTCACTGCTATTCCTCCAAGTGGGTCCTGGATCCCATCAGATGTATAATTCACTTTGTTAACCGTGAACAGTGAAAATCTGCTCAAAAAGGAGTCATACGCTGGGCTTGCCCAAGTGTTCATGTTTTATTTGTGGGGTCACAGCATCAGCCAAGAGAGCAGAATTTCTTTTCTGTCTGTCTTTCTGTCTGTCTCTCTTTCTCTCTTTCTTTTCTGTCTTTCTGTCTATCTCTCTGCCTCTCCTTCTCTCCCCTTTTTTCTCTTTCTCTCTCTCTTTTCCCCTTCCCCCACCTGATTAATTCAAGGCATCTGGGGAAAGCCAAAACCCAAACACGGCGTGTTTAATTTCAGGTGTCTTCCTGTGCTTAGGCAGAGGCAGTACGTGGGCTGAGGGACCCCCCCAGCCCCATTTGTGGCTCCGAGGAGCCTCCGCTGCCCCGGGCCGGCTCCGGGCCTGGCACCGGCTCCGGGCGGCACCGAGCGCTTTCCCGTGCCCGGTGCATTGCGGCGCCGAGGGCACCTCCGCGCTGCTGCGGGGAAACCGGGCCGGTTCTGGGGAGGCGGTTCGGGGGGGAGGCTCTGCCCTGCCGGGACTGCCGGAACTCTCTCACCGCTCTTGTCCTGCCCTTCTCCCCCCCCTGCCCGTGTGTTGCAGGACACGGAGGCGTGAATCAGCTCGGGGGCGTTTTTGTGAACGGCCGCCCTCTCCCCGATGTCGTTCGCCAAAGGATCGTGGAGCTCGCCCACCAAGGGGTCCGGCCGTGTGACATCTCCCGGCAGCTCCGCGTCAGCCACGGCTGTGTCAGCAAAATCCTCGGCAGGTAAAAAAGGGGACGGCGAATCCTCCCGTGTCCGTCACAAGTGCCGGGGCCAGCCCCAGGGCCAGGGGCTGCAAACAAACGGGGAGGGGGAGCGACTTCCTGAGGAGCCGTGTTTTGTGTGTCTGATGTGCAAAGAAACAGCCAATATCCGCGGGTCTTGTTAGCCCCCGTTACAGCTTCTAATCCTGACGCAAAGTGCGGAACGCCATGAGTATTTGCTGTGTGTGTATATATCTATATATCTATATATATATGTATATCTATATATACACACACACACACACACATACATATCTATCTATATATAGTGTATGTCCTGTGCCTGTCTGCTCTGAACAGGAAGGGAAATCTGGGAGTCATATTCAGCAAAATAAAAAAAAAAAGTAGAAGTTGTGGAAATTACTTGTTTTGCTTCCTGAAGTAGGACTCCTTTTAAACAATGTTATCATGATGTATTTCATCAGTGTTGCGGCACGTGCGTTCATGCAAGCTATTCTGCAATCTATCCCACTGTTTATAATCAAACTTATTTTTCCAGTCTTCTACTGCATTAAGAGAGAGCAGAACACCATGAGTAACTAGTAACCGTCTTAGAGGTATTTTGGCTACTTTGGGAGTAGCTCTCTGTTCGGCTAAGAGCTGCTCCAAACACTATGGCAACAGGATATTAAACTCTGAATTAATATTATTTCCTGATGCTGCTTAAAATTTGTTGTAAATTCAGCTAAAAAATGCCAAGCTTGCTTTTTCCCTTTTTGATTCCTTAATCTTTTGTGCAAACCTAAACTTAATTTGTGTAAATTACCATTTTTAAATGGTTTTGAACCCCAGGTATTCTTACAGACTTGGGCAACTTATATTAAGGGGATTTTTTTTAAAAGTGTTTTTTCTTTATTATCTGGAAAAGTTCACTATTGAGTTGTTTGTTGCAATTGCACAGTTAATTTCATTGTTTAGCATTTTACTATTTTTATTTTAAATTTTTTTCCCAGTTCCTTACTAACACAGCATAGCTGCAAAGACAATTGGAGGCATTTAATTTATAGCAGCACACGGGGGATGTGTTGCTCGATGTCAGTGTCCAGGTCTGTTGGGATCATGGGGTCCCAGTTTGGCACATTTTTGTCGCTGTTCTCCACACGACCCTCTCACTCTGCCTGCCCCAGCAGGCCGGGGCTGCCCTCGGCGCTCCTGCTTCCCCTCTGCTCCCTCCTCACTTTAAGTTAAAGTTGTCAGCAATAAATTGGAATTTCATAGCTCATTATTTCCTTAACTAATAATTACAGTAGGTAAAATGTCTCTGTAGTTGCATCTCTGTGTGTGTACGTTTTCTTGCACGTGTGCATGTATGTGAAAAGTGGGAATCCTTAAGATAGATCCTTGCATTTGGAATTTTGTTATTGGAATTTTTCAGTACTAGATGCAGTTTAAAAAAATCCATCCAGAGGCAGGTAACCAGCTGTTGCAGGGCAAGTGAAGCTCTTAACCCTCAGAGGAGGGTTCTGTGGTGGTGCCATGTTTGCCATTATTTTGTCATGTTCTCATGGAAGTGCAAGGGGAGCTAAATTTTCCCCCTCGGCCTTAAAGCTCACAGCATTTAGGGGCAGAAGGAGGGTTAGTCCATCCATCTCTAACACTCAACACTTGCCATTATTGATATTGCATGAATGGCCCATGGAGACCCGTGTTCAACATTTGCACACAAAGTATCTGAGAACACGTGTGAGCAATTTGGTGTGAGTCTCTTAAGAGGAGCTTTAGGCCCTGCACACAGAGCTCTCCCAGAAACACTGAGAACAGGCAGCCAGGCAAAAATCTGATGAACATGATTGCATGTTTCAGGAGTCAGACTTTGGCTGTGCAGACTGTTTGTGCTCTGCTCAGGCTCCAAAGATGGGAGATTTTTTTTTTTTTTTTGTCTAATGGTTGTGTCAGACAGTTGCAGGGAAAATACATAAATAAGCATTCTTATCTTCCAGCTTGTGAGTTTTTCCTGAGGTAGGAATGGGGGCACAGGGCAGTGATCAGTGGTGACTGAGCTGCTGCAGGCACAGCTCGGTGGGCGCCTGGTGGGTGGCAAAGCCACCAAAAGCTGTTGATCTTGTGTGATGCACATGTGGAATATCGGTCAGATTTACATTGCTTTGGGGATCTCATTCTTCACCTTTTGTGGGTGGAGAGAGGTGGTACCAGAAAGGTGGTACCTTTTGAGGCATCAGCAGAGCTGCTGGCAGTGGGGAAGATGCTGCACCCGAGGAAGGGCTGGTCACAGAAACCAACCCTGCCTCAGCTGGACCCCTCGCAGCATCAGCAGCTCCCTTTCCCTCAAAATTTGTTATTGAAACCACTGAAAACATAATGACGAAAAGAATACATTTTGAAAAATATGAACTATTAAAACCATAAAATGCATATTGAAATCGTAAAATAGGAAAAAGATATGCTGGTGTATTTATTCCAGAGGTGCAAATAAAATACAACATCTAGCCTTCATTTCACTTTGAATCATAACAAGCTGTAGATATTAATGACAGCATTTCTGTAAAAAGAGTAATTTGCTACAAAAGAGTCCACTGCATAAAGTGGTCTTTGGTGTGATTTGTTTCTATTATTGCCAGCACTGCTGATTAATAACACACATTTTCAGTTAATTTTGGATCTCAGCATGCCCTTTAATCTTGCGTTGTTTCTTTTGTCTTGCTATTACAGAAAAATATATATTGTATCCTGAGGCCCCATTCCAATTACTATAAGTTAATCTATTAGGTGATAAAGAACCACACAGGCAGGAAATGTGTATGTGAAAGTGAAGATGTATCTCAGGATTTGCTGGGGTTTGGTTACCTTGAGATGATGTTCTCTATAAATCTCAGAGCATGTTCTCTGTCTGTGTGTGATAACCAAAGCTTTGTTTTGGATGTTGTCCCAGGTATTATGAAACCGGGAGTATTAAGCCTGGAGTGATTGGAGGATCAAAACCAAAGGTCGCCACACCCAAAGTCGTTGAAAAAATTGCAGAGTACAAACGCCAAAATCCCACCATGTTTGCCTGGGAGATCAGGGACAGACTCCTTGCTGAGCGAGTGTGTGACAACGACACCGTGCCCAGTGTCAGCTCCATTAACAGGTAAAGCTGGTTTAGGTAAAGCCTCCCATCTGGGGTGGGATGCTCCGTGTCACCATGGCTTTGTCTTTGATAGCACTGGCTGCTTGGGGCTGTTTGTAAGAAAAGCAGCCTCACCTGTTTGCCCAGGGCACCTGGGCCTGGGAGCAGCTGCAGGCTGACCTGAGTGCTGAAGCACGGCGGGTGATGAGGGTTTCCTAGGGGTGGGCAGGTCCTTCTGTCCTTCTTTTCCGTGCTTTCCCATGTTTGTGAGCCGGAGCACCTTGCTGGGAATGACCCTCTGTGTTTGCAGCAGAGCAAAGCCCCTGCTCTGCCCTGTGGGGTGAGGGTTTGGTGGGACAGGCTTTGCCCAGGGGGGAAGATCAGATGGCCGTTGAGTAGGGTGGCTGTCATCTGGGTAAGAAAGAGACCCAAGGCTTGGGGCTGAGCCCATTTTGTCACCTGACACCCGATTGGTGCTGCTGACATTGGCCCAGGCCTGTGTTCAGTGTGAATATCAACGGGGGAATTCGGTTGGTAGCGTCTGAGAGCCTCCACTGTCTGCTTTTTGCCTTGGAGAACTTAAGTGGCCTGGAGTTGCTTTTGTGAAAATGCAGGGGAATCTCATTTGGAGACTGAGTCCCACGTTTGGGTGTTTTGCCATGGCTTTGCAGGTCAGGGCTGGGCTCATGGAAGGCCTGGTTTCAGGGGCTCTGACCTGCTGCCTTGTCCATTACACCTTCTGGGGCCATGGTTTCCCCCTGAGTCAAGTGATGCATAAGGCTGGAAAAACCCAGTAAAATACTACGTGACATCTCCAGCCCTGCCAGAGCAACAGTGAGGGATGAATACTTGAGCAGCAGAGCTTTTGGGCACCCACGGCCCTTGCAAGCAGGGTTTGTTAATTTTCACTCTGTTCTGGGCTTCCTCCTCACCTCGCCGGTGAGGTGATTTTCACTTGTGCAACTGCATGCAAATTCTCTGAATGCAGCTCGCTATAAAATCTCTCATTTGCGTCCAGACGTGAAATAAATTGATGCAATATTCCTTTATTGGCTACCCCAATCTGATTTGCATTCATGGAGTTGCCGCTTGAGTAGCCGTGGTGGCTTCCCCAGCGTTGGGGGAGAGTGCAGCCTCGGCCCTGATGGGCTGAGTGTCGAGTCATGGGTTGGTGGAACTGAAAGAAAAAATGGGTCAGTTCATGTGCAGCCTTGCTGGCTCCACAGCACCATGCAGTAACTCTGTGGGCATGGCGTCTTTAAAGAGAGTTTGAGAAATATCACAGACATTAGGAAAACCAAAGGAAAATATCCAATACCTAAGGAAAAGCCCTGCTTCCATTAACACCAACGAGTCACGGGAGAAGCATGGCTGTTACAAGCAGTCTTCTGCTTGTGTAGGAGAATGTCACGTGTCCTCCAGAAAACTACCAAAAAGGCAGTCATAGCTCTAGCTAAAAGGGAGATTTCAGTAGCTTCCAGTCATATTTTGAGCCAGTTTCTGTGTTCCTCTTGCCTGTCCTTGTATGCTTCCACACTCATAATGCCCACACCCCTGCTGCCCAGTTCATGATCTGTGACCAAGTTTTGGCTGTAAATCTAATTCTTTCTCATTCTTTCTGGCTAAGATCTTCTCCTTCCCTCAAAGGTTTGCAATCCCTTTTAAGAAATGCATGCAATCTGTTTGAGTCAATCTGTTTACCCAGAGAATTGTTTTTGCCGGCTTAGGAGTTCACCGTGAAAACCCAGACTGAGCAATAATGCGACAAAGAACCTGGAATTCACATCAAAACACTTGGCTTTAATGCTAAATCCTGCAGTTTCATCAGTCTGTGGGGTTTATCCTCGCATTTAACACCGAGTGTGTACTTTGGGGCTTTGCTGGAGGGAAAAGATGCAGCCCCTGCCCCAGCACCCTTGTTCACCACTGAGGTACCAATGAGGGGCTGCCTGGTCAGCACAAACCCAAGCCTTGCTCTCGCTCAGTGGCTCCTGCCCTGCTGCAGCTGCATTTCTGCATGGGGAGGACAGAGGCCCTTGTTGGAGATTTTTTCAGAGATGGCTTAGAAAGCAGCTGTAAGGAGCAGATTCTCACAGCCTGTTTCTGTGAACAGCAGAGGTTCTCAGGTTATTTTTAATTACAGGTAAAAGTGACAAACATCAAGGCCTTGAGAGCCTTGCACACCAGAGTTCTCAGGCAGCTTTCTCATAACAAGTGGATGTTCTATCTTTGGCTGTTTTGAGAAAGCAAGAATAATTTTGAGAACCCAAATCTTGGTATTGGAAACATAAGGTGGAGTTGGTATGTTTTCTCTGACCTATTGTGAGCTCAGATTTTGCAATATGCATGAAGTGAATTAACACTGTTATAAAAGGTGCCTGATTGATCAATAAAGTAGAGTCGATGCTGATCAACGCAGGGTGGGTCGTCTCCCCTCCAACTTCAATATATGGTAAACTTCAATAGGCCCTGATCTGGCTCCCTGTTCTCTGTGCCCACGGTGTGGATGTGCTCTCTGTCCCTATCCCCGCAGTGCCAGGTGTGCTCTCTGTCACTGTCCCCATGATCTAGGTGTGCTCTCTGTCCCTGTCCCCATGGTCCCAGGTGTGTTCTCTGTCCCTGTCCCCACAGTGTGGGTCCCTGTCCCCATGGTGTGTGTGTGTGTTCTCTGTCTCTGTCCCCGCAGTGCCAAGTGTATTCTCTGTCCCTATCCCCATGGTTCTCTGCTGTCCCTGTCCCCATGGTCTAGGTGTGCTCTCTGTCCCTGTCCCCACGGTGTGGATGTGCTCTCTGTCCATGTCCCCATGGTTCTCTGTCCCTGTCCCCACAGTGCCAGGTGTGTTCTCTATCCCTATCCCCACAGTGTGGGTCCCTGTCCCCATGGTGTGTGTGTCTCTCTGTCCCTGTCCCCACGATGCCAGGTGTGTTCTCTGTCCCCACAGTGTGGGTCCCTGTCCCCGCAGTGCCAGGTGTGTTCTCTGTCCCTGTCCCCATGGTTCTCTGCTGTCCCTGTTCCCATGGTGTGTGTGTCTCTCTGTCCCTGTCCCCACGGTGTGGATGTGTTCTCTGTCCATGTCCCCATGGTTCTCTGTCCCTGTCCCCACGGTGCCAGGTGTGTTCTCTGTCCCTGTCCCCACGGTGTGGATGTGCTGTCTGTCCATGTCCCCATGGTTCTCTGTCCCTGTCCCCATGGTGCCAGGTGTGTTCTCTGTCCCTGTCCCCACGGTGCCAGGTGTGTTCTCTGTCCATGTCCCCACGGTGCCAGGTGTGTGTTCTCTGTCCCTGTCCCCACAGTGTCAGGGCTCCATTGTTCCCTCCCATGGTGCTGATGCTGCTGCTGTGAAGCATTGGGGTTGATGGGGATGGACTCCTGCAGCTCATCCCTGCTATTGAGGGGGCCTTCCAGCAGACAAATCTGAGCTGCTGCCTCCATGTAAGAGTGAATAATAATAATAATTATTAATTAATAACATTAATTTTAATAATAGGTCACTCTTCAATAGCAGAAGCAAGTCTGTGCGGTTAAGGCTTAATTAATCATTGTGATTAGCTTTGCTCAAATCAGCTGAGAGCTGTCCAGCAGCTTTCAAGTGCTCCAGTCTCCATTCCTGCAGAGATAAAGATGTTTATGTGTCAGAAGGCCCTGGACACCCTTTCTGCACCACGGCAGCCCTGTTCAGTGGGCTGTTGGACCCTGCAGGGTCTGTCTCTTTGCTGCTGCAGCTGTTCCTGCCCCTCTCACTGGGCTGGCTGCTCTGGGTGTGTGGCTGACACCCATCCCCTGGCTGTGCCTGACACCCAGCAGCTCCACTCTGGGGCTGGCAGCTGGGAGATGCCTTGTGGACAGACCAGACCCCTGCAGCCTCCATCAGACTCCTCCAAGGATGGGAGGGGAAGGGGAGGGCAGTGCATCCTTCTCTGGGGTGTCCCTGGGTGTCCCTGGGCCTGCTCATGGGGGGCTTATGGCCTCTCTCCTCTCCTCTCCTCTCCTCTCTCCTCTCCTCTCCTCTCCTCTCCTCTCCTCTCCTCTCCTCTCCTCTCCTCCTCTCCTCTCCTCTCCTCTCCTCTCCTCTCCTCTCCTCTCCTCTCCTCTCTCCTCTCCTCTCCTCTCCTCTCCTCTCCTCTCCTCTCCCTCTCCTCTCCTCTCCTCTCCTCTCCTCTCCTCTCCTCTCCTCTCCTCTCCTCTCCTCTCCTTCCTCTCCTCTCCTCTCCTCTCCTCTCCTCTCCTCTCCTCTCCTCTCCTCTCCTCTCCCTCTCCTCTCCTCTCCTCTCCTCTCCTCTCTCCTCTCCTCTCCTCTCCTCTCCTCTCCTCTCCTCTCCTCTCCTCTCCTCTCCTCTCCTCTCCTCTCCTCTCCTCTCCTCTCCTCTCCTCTCCTCTCCTCTCCTCTCCTCTCCTCTCCTCTCCTCTCCTCTCCTCTCCTCTCCAGCAGGGGCTGGGGACACAAATGTGCCACTGGGTCCACCTGCCAAACTTTGGTCTTTCGGTGAGGGGAGCATATGCAGAAAGGCATTTTTTGTATTGGTGTCGGTGTCCTGCACTGAAAAAAGAGTGTCTAATGCCTCCTGCCATTGCATGGCTAATGCTAAGTGGTCATGTTTTCCCATTACTCACAGGATCATAAGGACCAAGGTGCAGCAGCCACCCAATCAGCAGGTCCCGGCTTCCAGTCACAGCATAGGTAAGGAAAACTTTTTTTAAAAATACATTAAAAAATAATAATGGATTACAAATATTCTGAAGAACTTTTAATCATTCTTATGGACAGATAATTCTGCATAAAACAGTTCAGCACACGTGCTAATGTGCCTTCTTTGTCATTCTCCAAGGGCTGAACATAGTAAATGAATTTTATAAATACTGCTAAAAGGTTTTGAATTTTACTGATTATTATGATAAATAGCTTTCACCATGAGACAGAAAATTGAAATCTAAACCAAAAAAACCCCACTAATAGGGGTCTATAGAATGTCAGATAATTAAAGTAATAAATCAAGAAAGGGATACTTATTCATAACATTTTCTGCATCATTAGTCAGTAAGTAGTTTTGAATGTGTTTTTTCCATCTATCAACCATCCCTTCCATAGTTCTTTGTGCACTTGCAGTCTTGAGTGAAGAGGTAGCAAAACTTTGTGAAACTTTTAATTCATCCTCAGAGCAGCGATGCTGCAGCCTGAGGGGGTGATGCCGGTGCAGGGTGACCCAGAGGGGACCCCCAGGCTGCTGAGACCCCTCAGCCCCGCTCCTGGCTGGGTGTTTCTGTGACAGGGTGGGTGTTTCTGTGCTGCAATGCAGCAGGGATGCAGGAGGGGCTCGCTCAGGGCTGCTCTCCTCCTGTCCCTGTTCCATCAAACCCATCGGGGCACTGGCCAGCCCTTGCTCCCTAGGAAGTGCTGGGGGGCCCTGGTTTCTCTGTGCCTTTATGTTGTCACCTGTGATACGGTGAGATAATTGCTGCTTCTGTCTCGGCAAGGGTGTGCTGGCACTGGGAGAAAGGGAGGCGAGGTGCAGGGCAGCCTTTTTCAGCTGCCCTTTTTCAGCTGGTCAGAGGAGTCATGCTGTTGACCCTGTGCCCTGAGACCTTTCTGTCCAGAAAATGCCGACACAATCTTGGGGACGAAAACCTCCCTTTATCTCACTGTGGTGCATTAAGTGTTTCTCTTCCTGAAAAAGTCAAGAATAGAGAAGAAGAATCTTTTTTCTCAGGGCTTGGAGTTGATAGAGGGAGCATGGATTCCCGACACGGCTTTGCTCCGTGTGAGTCCTGTCTGGGGGTCTTTGGTGTGGTCCCCCATGTGTAACCCCCATCCTGTCCTTGGGGTCTGTGGTGACTTCTAGGATGTAGGGACATGGCAAGACAGGCTCAGCTGATGGAGCTGATGGTGGTGCTCCCTCCTCTGCCTGCTCCTGTGAAGCCATGGACACCCACAGCATCACAGGGACAGTGTTTGCTGTGCAATCTGGCACATCCACGCTGCCCTTGAGTGTCTGCCCTTCCTGGACACAAACAGGACCCTTTTCTGAGGGCTCTTCCAAAGCAAAATCGATTTGGGTCATTTTTCTGGGAACCTCAGGGCCTTTCAGCCATCCATCGCTAGGCAGCCGCAGGTGTGCAAGGTCTCTGTGGCCAGAGGATGCAGAGAGCACAGTGCAGCAGGTGTAGGGTGCCCTGCTCCCAGGAGGGTCCTGACCCGGGTACCCTCTTGTGCCAGCTCCTCTCTCTGCATGACTGTGCTCCCAGCAGGCTCTGCCCACCTCGCTGGGCAGCTGTGCCACTGGAGGGCCTCTGCTGTCCCAGGCCATGAGCTTTTGTGGGAGATGGGGCATCTGACTGCTAAGGAAAAGCATCTGCTGTCCCTCAGCACCCAGAGCCAGCCCCTTGTGATGGGGCAAGGGCTGGCCATGCCTCTCCTGCCCCCCTGCACTGCTGCTGTGGGGATGGGCATGGCTGGGCTGAGCGAGGGCTCTTCCTGGGGCCCCGAGGGCCAGCTGAGCCCCAGCCCTCCTGCTTCACCCCGTGGGGGCCACGGTGGCTGACGGAGTGCCTGTCCTTGCCTTGCAGCCTCCACGGGATCGGTGACCCAGGTGTCCTCTGTGAGCACCGACTCTGCTGGCTCGTCCTACTCCATCAGCGGCATCCTGGGCATCGCCTCGCCGGGCGCCGAGAGCAGCAAGCGCAAGCGGGACGAAGGTAGCGGGGCTGGCTCGGGGAGGGGCAGCGCTCAGCACGGCTGGGGCTGGGGTCTGTGCTCTGCACGGCCCCTTGGGACGTGCCACAGTCACAGACAGGCGCTGGGGCCCATCCCAGTGCTGCGTCGAGCGCTGCGTCCAGTGCTGCGTCCAGTGCTGCATCCCAATGGTGCATCCAGTGGTGCGTCCAGTGCTGCATCCAGTGCTGCATCCCGTGCTGCATCCCAATGGTCGGGTGCAGGGGGCTGCTCCAGCCGCTGTGCAAAGCTGTGGCAGTGTGTCAGTTTGGAGCCCGGCCTTCCTCCACACTTTTGTGGAGCTTTTCCCTCCTGCCAGCAAACAGGGCAAGAGACACAGTTGTGTTGACTCTGTGGCCACCTGAAATAGGAAATATCTGCAAAGTGACAGAAAATTAACTGCATAGACATCTGCTGTGTTGCTTCTCCCAGGACTTGCTTCACCAGGGGCATTTGTCAGTCTTGAAGGGTGGGAGTAAGTACAGTTACAAATCCAGGTTATAAATGCATAGTTAAATATATGCATTGAAGCAGGTAGGGTAGAAGTTTTGTGTTTTATCAGCCAGGTCAGGACACAGGCTGTCTCTACTGATACCACATGGCTCCTCTGCCACAGAGGCATTTCTTGGGTGTCTGTCAGAAGACACTGCTTTAACTGCAGAGAAAAGGATTAAGTGTTTTGTTGGAAAGCAAAAGCAGTTCCAGAAGGAGAGCTGAGAACCTTCTCAGCTTTTCTTAGCTCATGTTCAGAAATGTGCATGTGATTGCTGAAGCAACCCCCCTCAGTTTGGCAGGATGAGTCATGGGGTTTGAGCTCTTGGGCTGGACAATAATGCTGTCCTCAGCAGGCTGCTTAAACTGCTTTTGTAACAGGCTCAGGGCTGCAGGTTTGGAGAGGCACAGTCAGGAACATCTTTGTCTGCTAGAGGGGAGCCCCAGGAGCATCCATAGCACCCTCCCTACTGTCCTGCTTACCACAGGGTCCTTCTGCGTGGGTCTGGGTGGGGGCATTGTGCTCCTGGAGGAGTCCCAAGGCTCTGTGCCTGCCACACATCCCTCTGATATAAGGAGGAGAAGCATGTCACCCGAGTCTGGCCTGTGTGACGATGTGGGCGCCCAGGCGGCAGAGCTAATTTAGCCATTTCTTGGCTTTGGGGGGCTCTGTGTCCTTTGTCTGCAGCTGTGGAAGGTGAGTGCTCTGCCTCCCTGCACACGCTCCTGGAGCCCTGGCAGTGCACATGTCCTGGCTGCCCTCGGCCTGGGGCTGAGGTGCGAGGCACTTGCCCTTCCAGCTGCACCCAGCACTTGATAGAATTCAGTAATCAGTTTTGTTCTCCTCACTCGTGACATTTTATTAGCAGATGTCACCAGTGTTTAACCCAGTGGGAAGCTTGCTGGGTAGCAACAGGGGCAAACCAAATCAGACAGTCTTTATTGGTTTTTACAGCTGAAGGTGTCATTTTTCCCCCCATTGTAATAGGGACTTGGAGCAGATGTGCCTTGGTGGGGGATCAGTTTCTTTCACTTTTGGTTAAAGGACATGCTGCTGCAGACTGGCATGAGGAGCAGGCTGTCCTGCAGGGAGCCCAGGCAGCTGCTGCAGCCCCAGGACTGAGTCCAGGACTCTGGACGACTCTGTCGTGTCCCTAACATTACCTGTATGCTGTTAAAATAGAGACTATCAATGGGCACAAGTGTCCCATGGCCCATCCTGCCGCGGCTAAAATCACAGAATGCCCCGAGCTGAAAGGAACCCACAAGGATCACCAAAGTCCAACTCATGGAAAAAAGAAACACAAACCCAAAATCCCACTCCAGGGCTATCAGTGTCCTGGCACAGTGCTGCAGTGTGCAAGCTGGCACCTTCCAGCCCGTGTCAGGTAATGCAGGGGCTGGCACACAGAGCAGCGGGGCTGTGTGCTTCCCTTTTAGAGATGCAGCTGATTCAGAAGGCTCTGTGCAACCATAAGCAAACTGTCTGTGGCCTGCTGTGCCCAAGCTCAGCAGAGCATCCTCAGCAAAGTGCCACTCAGGGTGCAAGTGTCTGCTCCTTGCTGCAGGAGAGGTTAGGCAGATTTAGATACATGCAGCAAAGAGCTGCAGAGAATAAAACATTCAGTCTTAACAGAGACTTCCCAGCAGTGGAGGAGTTTGGGGAATTGAAAGCAGTGTGGCAGGAAACTTCCACTTGGACCGGTTGTTGTGTTTTGTTTCCATTCTCACCAGCTATAATCCAACATTACTGTCAGCATCTGGTGTGATGATGTAAGTGCTGGCGCTTTCTTCCCTTGACTGAACTCTTTGAGAAATGCCTTTAATCACAGATATGGTGTCACAGCCTTCTGTCTGAGAGAACAGGGCTCCAAGAGGGGCTGGGACACTAACAGAAACGAGAAGGAAATGAGAAGGATTGCACACGGTGGTGGATTGCACATGAAGGATTACACACAGCAATGTCTGTAAGACATTGCAGAGCCGTCCCATTCTGCAGTCACTGTGTTTTCAGGAAGGGGTGCCCTGGGTTAGGCATGTCTGGGTTCCAAGCAGGGCTGGCCAGTGCATGGAAGCTGATGTGGGATATAACACAGGGATATTTCCAATGACACCAGCACCACGGCCGCTGTGGAGATCAGCTGGAGAAGTGCTTGGCAGTGACAAAGGTGGACAAGAGCTCACCAAGTCAGTGACATGTCAGTGACAGAGAGACAGAGAAAAGCAAAGCATACCACTCAGAATGAGTGAGTGTTTCTGTATTTTGTGTCTTTGCTCCATAAGAGGGCCCATGAGCTATGTTTTCCCAGATGGACAGAAATAAGAAAATACGCTCACAGCTAGGCAGTGGTTTGAAGGGCGGTGAGCACAAATGCCTTGGAGGCTGCCTGCCCACACTCTCAGCATCAGCAGGTGTTGGAGTTCAGTTCAATTAGCCACTGATGAGGTCCAGTGCTGACATAAGTCCCTATTATTCAGCTCACTTCAGGCAGTGACCAGAGCCGGCTGGTGTTGGGGACTGATGGTACCCTGCCCAGAACTTTCTTGGGGTCTTCTGCACCATGCAAGTGATGTGAAAAGGACTGAACCGTGTGAGAATCTGAACTGCAAGGGAAACAGTTAAAGCAGACAAACACTGAGGGGAAGAATGCAGGAAAAAAATCACCTGCCAATACAAACTGCAGGTTTATTACATCCAAAGAGTTAAGTGTCAGTCTGGGCAGTGGTGAGTAGGAAGAGACACATGGAGAGAATTCCCTAAGGAATAGAAAGGGGCTGACCAGGCCTCCAGGCTCCGTGGCACACTGGGGAGATGCCTACGTGGAGCTCCTGGGATGCAAAATCCCACTGCTGAGTCAGCAATAGCTGAAAAGAGGCAGTGGGAAAATACATAAAAACCAAAAAACTCACTCTGTGCTGCAAGCAGGTTAAACAAGTGGAGATGTCCAAGCCCACACAGCGGTGAAAGAGAAAGAAACACCCTCCAGAGTCCTCAGGAAGTGCTGGGGTCCCCTTTAATGCCTTCTGGCCCCACTTCAGCAGCACTAACTCACTGGTGCTGCTTTCCCCCAAGGAATGAGTCCAGGGTGAGATGAAGCTTCTGGAGGGCGTGAGGTTTTGCAGGGCTGGCAAGTACTGATCTGAATTTCTCCTGCTGATGTAGACCATCCTTATCGTTCAGGGCTCCATTCCTGGGGTTGCACAGTGGCTCGGGCTATTTGTCCCATTATTTCTTTATCTCTTCAGAAGAAATGGTTTTCCCTCACCACACCGACACTGACATCATCATTTTAAATAGGGTTTCATGTGGGCTTTGCTATTACATTGCAATGATGGCTTCATCTATGCTGTATCCAAAGGAATCTGCTTTTGGGGGAAGTTTTATTTATTTTTTTTACATTTCATTGGAAGCTAATTCTTCAGTTCTTGGACATAATTTCTGAGAACAATTGTAGTTTTCTTTCAGCTTTTGCATTTGCCTTTTGTGTACCTTACATGGTCCGTCCTGAATGTGCTGACATGGCAGCAGCTCTGGCCATGCTGGTGATTTGACACCAGCAATGATGGTGTCACACGTAGGTGCTTGTGGATGTCTGAAGGAGGAGTTTAATTTAACAATTAAGCCCTTGAGTGTTCCAAGAACCACCCTGCATCTGGGGGCTCATTGATGCTGATCCAGCCATCCCAGACATTAGCAGGAGCAGCTCAGCTGGCACATGATTTCTCCTTGAAATTTCATTCCTCATGAAATTCTAGGGAAGAAAAAAAAAAATATAGGTCAGCTCAGATCTCCACTATGGCAGCATTAAAATAATGTAGCCTCAGTTTCTGAAAAAGTTCTGCACGTCTAGATTCACAGAAATTAAGCAAAAAGCCATTTCAGCCTCCACCTGGAGCTGCTCTGATGTTTGAGGGCAAAGTGTTTGCCAGAATTCTGGGGAGGAGGCAAATTCCAGGCTCTGCCGAGAGAGACGATGGAGCCTGTGGGCTGAGAGCCTCCTCGTGCCACCTTCAGTCGTGCCAGACAGGGGAGCATTCCATGTTCTTCACTGTCAGTGTGAGTCCCAGCCTCGCTGGCAGGCTGGACACGGGGTGTGCCTGAGCTCTGTGCAATTCTGAGCGTGAGGCTCTGAACATGGGGTGTGCCTGAGCTCTGTGCATTTCTGAGCCTGGGGCTCTGAACATGGGGTGTGCCTGAGCTCTGTGCAATTCTGAGCGTGAGGCTCTGCTGCCAGCTCATGCCTCTGGACATGGGGTGTGCCTGCATCCCTGAGCTCTGTGCATCCCTGAGCTCCGGGCCCTGGACATGGGGTGTGCCTGCATCCCTGAGCTTGGGGCTCTGCTGCCAGCTCATGCCTCTGGACATGGGCTGTGCCTGCATCCTAGAGCTTGGAACTCTGGACACGGGGTGTGCCTGCATCCCTGAGCTTTGTGCATCCCTGAGCCTGGGGCTCTGGACATGGGGTGTGCCTGAACTCTGTGCATCTCTGAGGTTGGGGGTCTGGACATGGGGTGTGCCTGCACCCCTGAGCTCTGTGCACCCCTGAGCTCCGGGCTCTGGACATGGGGTGTGCCTGAGCTCTGTGCATTCCTGAGCATGAGGCTCTGCTACCAGATCATGCCTCTGGACACAGGGCTTGCCTGCACCCCTGAGCCTGGGGCTCTGGACACAGGGTGTGCCTGCACCCCTGAGCTTGGGGCTCTGGACATGGGGTGTGCCTGCATCCCTGAGCTTGGGGCTCTGGACACAGGGTGTGCCTGCACCCCTGAGCTTGGGGCTCTGGACATGGGCTGTGCCTGCATCCCTGAGCTTGGGGCTCTGGACACAGGGTGTGCCTGCACCCCTGAGCTCTGTGCATCCCTGAGCTTGGGGCTCTGGACACGGGGTTTGCCTGAGCTCTGTGCATCCCTGAGCCTGGGGCTCTGGACATGAGGTGTGCCTGCATCCCTGAGCTCTATTCATCCCTGAGCTCCGGGCTCTGGACACAGGGCTTGCCTGCACCCCTGAGCCTGGGGCTCTGCTGCCAGCTCATGCCTCTGGACACGGGGTGTGCCTGCACCCCTGAGCTCTGTGCATCCCTGAGCTTGGGGCTCTGGACACGGGGTGTGCCTGAGCTCTGTGCAATTCTGAGCGTGAGGCTCTGCTGCCAGCTCATGCCTCTGGACACGGGGTGTGCCTGCACCCCTGAGCTCTGTGCATCCCTGAGCTCCAGGTTCTGGACACGGGGTGTGCATGAGCTCTGTGCATTTCTGAGCGTGAGGCTCTGCTGCCAGATCATGCCTCTGGACATGGGGTGTGCCTGCATCCCTGAGCTCTGTGCATCCCTGAGCTTGGGGCTCTGGACATGGGCTGTGCCTGCCCCCCTGAGCCTGGGGCTCTGCTGCCAGCTCACGGCCTCTGTGGGAGCCCTGTGCACGTGGCCACAGCTGGCTGGAGGGCAGTGCCTGGTGGGCAGCTGTTTGCAGGTGGGGCTGTCCCCGTGCCTCGTGTCTGAGGGGTTTGAAGGATGGGCTGGTGCTGTCCTGGCCATCAGTGGTGCTCACCTGCTCACAGCTGAGCACAGGAAAATTCCCTGCCAGCACAGCTGCCCTCTCTGAGCACGCAGGTTACCAGCTGTCTGCTGTGCACATCAAGCATGTTTGTCACTCCTCTCCTAATGTGGTCCCTGGGGCCCCTGTTTTCTGGAGAGCTCTCCTCTGGCTCTGAGGTGAAGCCCTGCCAGTTTGCGACTGGCTTCAGTGGAGCAGGGATTTTCTCAGAGCTGTGTTAATGAAAAGCCCAGACTTCCACCACTCCTTACGGCCCTGCTGTAGCTCCAGCTGTTCTCATCAGGAGCTGTCAACTGCTAGATGCTTTTCAAGGAACAACCTCTTCATATAAATTTAGCTGAAATTCAGTTTAGGGGTAGGTGACTTGTCAGATCATCCCGATGGTGCCAGTGCTGGGGCTGGCCAGGATTCTTTCATAGGAATGCGTTTTTGAAAGAAGAAGCAGTTTTATGGAAAAGCAGGACTTGTCACTTTTGATGGATGTTTGTTATAAATGCTAATATAAAGTAAGTAGAAAAGTCATGAGCAAGATGAATAATTCTCATTCATCAAGGAATCAGTAGAATCCAGAGAGGAGGAAATGCTGAGGTGCACCCACAATGCATGTATATATCTATGTGTCTCTACAGAGCATGTATCTATGTGCCTCTGATGCATCTGCCACATATCTGTATAAGCAGAGAGGTGACCAAAGTTTTGCCTTACAATGGGTAAATTACATTACTCAAAAACTTTCACAGTTAGTACTCTATTTTTTAAATTATGGCAGGGGTTTCTGAGAGGTCTGAAGAACAAAATCAAGAAAAGATTGTTTGGCTCTTTGGTGGTCAGTTTCCTTCATGTGCCACTCTTGAGCAAGGTGCTTCTGTGAGAGGAGGGTCACACACTTCAGATCATGATGTGTGATTTTCCCCCTTTTCCCTGTCTGTACATCAGTGCCTCTTGGCTCAGCATACATCTGCACTGTTAAAACAAATGCTTGATTTTCAAGCGTGTTTGGGATGAGGGGAGCTTAGAGGAACTGCAGTGTCTCGTTAGCCTGGAAGAGAGATTTGTCCAGTCACAGGTGGTGGTTGGAAGGAGGCAGGGCACTATTCCTACACAAAAGGTCCGACCCCAGAGCATAAGGTAAATGATTTGGCAACTCTGTCATATCAAGAGCTCTTCCAGCATCATGTGTTTCTGTGTCAGGCTTTCTGTGTGTCCAAAGCAGTAATGGGTTTTCCATTGCCTTCTTCCATCTGTAAGGTGGGGTGACCACCAGGGTGAGGGTGTGGCTAGGCCAGGGTCTCCCTACGCCCCCCAAGTGTGCTTCTGCCCCTAGGGAAGAAGCAAAGAGTTGTGCAGGTAGTGTCAGGTCAGCTGCCTTCCCACAAAGTGCAGCCCTGGTACCAGCGCTGTCATGTAGGGACTGGGACTCGCTGCTGTTGCAGCGGATTCAAGCAATTCAAGCTTACTGGAATTTTAAAATCAGAATTATTTCCTTGACTGAAATGAGAGCCTCATGAAATCCTGAATGACAGTGGAAAACCGCTTTGTGTTGGTGCTTTGGGAAGCTCTGGAGTTCATATTGTAAGCTGTAATTGCTGTTGTTGCCAGTTGCCAAGCTGCCTGTGAGCATTCAGAGCAAAAGCAGGGAGAGGCAGAGAAGGGAGGTGTCCTGGGACTGGCAGCTCTCTCCAGGTCCATTTTTGTGGTCACAAGGGTTTTCAGGATGAGACAGAGGCGAGAATGTTGATTCCATGTTCAGAAGGCTTGATTTATTATTTTATGATATATATGTATTACGTTATGACTATTCTAAAAAGAAATAGAAGGAAAGGTTCTCAGAAGGCTAGCTAAGCTAAGCATAGAAAAGAATGAATCACAAAGATCTGTGTCTCAGACAGAGAGCGAGATCAGCTCTGCTGTGAGTGGTCAGTAAATCCAAACATCCACAGGAGACCAATCATGGATCCACCTGTTGCATTCCACAGCAGCAGATAACCATTGTTTACATTTGTTGCTGAAACTGCAGCTTCTCACAAGGAAAAATCCCAAGAAAGGATTTTTCTCAAAAGATGACTGCCACACACGTCCTTTTAGTGTGTTCTTCACACTGAGACCTTTGCATTGCCAGAGGTTGTTGTGCAGTGTTGATTGAACCCTGCCCATTTTGCCCTCTCCTGGTATTTGCAGAATGGTCCCATTGGGGATTATCTGCATCAGGCTTGGTGACTGCATTTTGCAGTCACTTGGTGTAGGTTTTAGCTAATTATATGAATAGCTGGACATACCTGTCTGCAGATTGGATTCATACCTGCAGGCTGTCTGTATTCCCTGGATGTGCCAGCCCTTGAGAAGAGCCCCTTGAGGAGTTTGTCATGGCATGGTGATGGGTATGGCGGAGCTGTGGTGCTCACCAGAGGTGGTGGTTTCCTTGCTGAGCCCTGTGCTGAAGCCCAAACCTCGGCTGAGGGCTTGCTCTGCCGTGGGGTGGCAGAGGGGCACAGGGGAGGGTGTGAGGATGTGTGAGGATGGGCACAGGGCAGGATGTGAAAGTGTGTGAGGATGGGCACAGGGGAGGATGTGAGGATGGGCACAGGGGAGGATGTGAGGATGTGTGAGGATGGGCACAGGGGAGGATGTGTGAGGATGGGCACAGGGCAGGATGTGAAGGTGTGTGAGGATGGGCACAGGGCAGGATGTGAGGGTGTGTGAGGATGGGCACAGGGGAGGATGTGAGGGTGTGTGAGGATGGGCACAGGGCAGGATGTGTGAGGATGGGCATAGGGGAGGATGTGAGGATGGGCACAGGTGAGGATGTGTGAGGATGGGCACAGGGAGGATGTGAAGGTGTGGGAGGATGTGAAGGTGTGTGAGGATGGGGGCACAGGGAGGATGTGAGGATGGGCACAGGGCAGGATGTGAGGGTGTGTGAGGATGGGCACAGGGGAGGATGTGAGGGTGTGTGAGGATGGGCACAGGGGAGGATGTGAGGGTGTGTGAGGATGGGCACAGGGGAGGATGTGAAGGTGTGTGAGGATGGGCACAGGGGAGGATGTGAGGATGTGTGAGGATGGGCACAGGGGAGGATGTGAGGATGGGCACAGGGGAGGATGTGAAGGTTTATGAGGATGGGCACAGGGCAGGATGTGAAGGTGTGTGAGGATGGGCACAGGGGAGGATGTGAGGATGGGCACAGGGGAGGATGTGAAGGTGTGTGAGGATGGGCACAGGGGAGGATGTGAGGGTGTGTGAGGATGGGCACAGGGGAGGATGTGAGGATGTGTGAGGATGGGCACAGGGGAGGATGTGAAGGTTTATGAGGATGGGCACAGGGCAGGATGTGAAGGTGTGTGAGGATGGGCACAGGGGAGGATGTGTGAGGATGGGCACAGGGGAGGATGTGAGGATGTGTGAGGATGGGCACAGGGGAGGATGTGAGGGTGTGTGAGGATGGGCACAGGGGAGGATGTGTGAGGATGGGCACAGGGCAGGATGTGAGGATGTGTGAGGATGGGCACAGGGCAGGATGTGTGAGGATGGGCACAGGGCAGGATGTGAAGGTTTATGAGGATGGGCACAGGGGAGGATGTGTGAGGATGGGCACAGGGCAGGATGTGAAGGTTTATGAGGATGGGCACAGGGGAGGGTGTGAGGATGTGTGAGGATGGGCACAGGGGAGTGTGTGAGGATGTGTGAGGATGGGCACAGGGGAGGGTGTGAAGGTGTGTGAGGATGGGCACAGGGGAGGATGTGTGAGGATGGGCACAGGGCAGGATGTGCTTCTCAGCAGTCACACAGCGGCTGGAACATGTGCAGGGCATGGAGTGTGCCCTCAGCCCCAGCTCAGGCTGTGTGCATCACTGCACTCCTGAGGCACGGCAGCCTGTGCCTGCCCAGTGGGGCTCTGGGTGTCCAACAGCTCAGGCACAGCAGCAACAGCCGTCGTCAGCAGCATCAAAGGATGCATTTGAGCTCCACCCAGATGTGCTGAAAAGAGCCAAATCCCTCTTTTTATTCTTTTTTTTTCCTTGAAAAGATTTTGCAGATGGAAAAGGAAGTTGTAATTGGGAAAATCTAGAGATGGGTGTCCCTACCTGTTCCAGTAGGACTTATAAGCGTCTGATAGATGAAGTACTGCACTGGTGTTTTGCTGAACTTCCGCACCAAGACTGATTTCAGCTTGTTTCCCCATTTCATGTCCATACAATCACAGACTCTTGGAATGGTTTGAGTGGGAAGGACCCTCAGAGGACACCTAGTTCCAGCCCCCTGCCATGGGCAGGAGCCTTCAGCTGCCCCTGGTATTCAACTAGATACCCAGCTGGACCCTCTGTGTTTTGTGTGTACTTGTGTGCATTCTGCCCCCAGTGGTCTGAGGTCTGTTTCTCTGTACTCTGGCTCTTCTGTCATGACAGGAGTGCACTCATGCCACTGCACTCCACCTATAGCGCTGGAGCAACTTTTCTTGAGCTGGGAGTTAGTTTCAGAGCCGTGGCCTTTGTTGTCTCCATTTCCTTCATGAGCCTTAGCTAGGGAGGTGCCTCCACAACTTTTTCCTTGGTCTTGTGGGCTGTTCCTTCTGGAGCAGTGATTGTCCCCATGACTTCAGAGATGCAAAGAGCAGCTGCTCCTCTGAAAGCAAACAAAGTCTTCTTTTCAGATGACTGTGAGGTGTGAGCGTGGAGCTTGCCAATGTTTTATCTCATCTGAGATTCTGCTCAGAGATATTTGTAGTCAACGTGTACCTATGATAATTCCTGTAAGATAACAGTTCTAGCTGGAGACTGATTATCCTTTGCTCCTGCAGATCCATATTTCCAGTGGAGGTTAGGAACCAAGGATTCTTGCCTGAGATGTTTTATAGTGAAAGGAAATCCAGTTAAAATCCATCAGCTGGGCACTGATCTGGCTGATTTGAGCATGGCAAAAAGCATATCTACAGCAGAGGTCAGGTATTGAAATTCTGTCAGATACCAACATCAGTGCAATGTGATGGTTTTCTGATCACAAGGACACTCCATCTTCATAAAACTGCTTCCCTGTAGCTCTGTAACGGGGTGCTGGCTGCAGTGACACATTTGTAGACTGCATCAGCTGCTGTCTGGTTTTCTTTGGTGGCAGACTGAGTCGGGATGTGCATTCACCATCAGCACCTTATTTGTTTAGAAACTTCCTGCAGCCTGTCATTGTGGTTCTCTGACATCTCACAAAATGTCTCAGAGGCAGGGAGAGTACATCTCTCACAGGACATGGAGTGATGGAATCACAGAATGGTTTGGTTTGGTTTGGAAGGCCATCTCTAAAGGCCATCTAGTCTGACCCCCCTGCCATGGGCAGGGACACCTTCCTCTAGATCAGGACTTCAGAGATGCTGATTAGCAGGGCAGACAAGGTCTGTAGGATGCTGCTTTTGTGGGAACGATGCCATCACAAGGTTCTTCTTTCAGGTGCTTTACATGATTCACATCAACTTTTAGTCAACAAAATAGGAAGAAAGCAAACTTGCAGTGAGGAAACATCTGTAAGAACAGCTTTGGTTGAGTGGTGGCCATCTCACACAGCAGAGCCTCATTTCCCTCTGATGCTGCAGTAACTGCTGGGCTGCTGGGTTTTGCCTGATGAGCTGTCACAGAGCTCTGCTGGAGTGGGTACTGCTCACCCCCACGCTGCTGCATCTAATGGCCAGGATGCATATCCTGCTTTTGCATTTCCGTGCTTCAGCAGGGAGAGAAGCACAGCCCTAAGGGAGAAGCTGTGAGCAGTTGATGCACAAGTGTGCACATCAAAGGCTTCCTGGTGACTGAGCATTTCAGGTGAAGAAAACAGAATATCTTATATTGACTAAACAGGCTTCAGCCTCCCCCCTTATAATTCTGAACAATTATTGTTGAACTTTGCAGTCAAGGTACTCCTTCTGTGTTCACTTTCCCTGCAATGCAATTTTCTGCACCTGCTGTCCCTGGGACATTTGACTGTCAGACTATTCTTTGGAAGGTGTCCAAATTATCAGTTTTAGGGCGTATTGCCCTCTATACAGTTCCTTTGAGTTAGACAGATTTGGTGGTGGAGGCTTTTAAAAAACTCAGGCCTTTCAGAAGTGGTTTCTCAGCAGTCTGATAACAGGGCTCAGAGTGCCTCAGGCAGGCAGATGGTCCAGCATCTTGCATGTTGCCTGGAAATAGTTAAGCAATACTGTCTGGCTGCATGTCAGAGCCTACAGTGTGAGGAGCACGGCCCTGCTCCCTTTTCCACACCTTTTCTTGGCTGGAGGTGATGGGAAGCCCTCAATCCCACAGGCAAGTCATCTCTCAGAGACAACGTTTGCTATGTGCTTTGGCTGCAGAGCACTCAGGAGCCTCCTGCTGTGCCAGCTGGGCTCCTCTGCGTTTCCTTCCATCCACCTGTAATGGATTTTACACCTGAGAGGTTGTTTTTGGTGGTACAACTCCTCTCTGTCCCAAATGGGATATTTTGCTCTTGTTACAATTCGCAGAGCTAGATGGGGCTGCTGGTTTCATGCTGTGCAGCATCGACACATCATGCCCTTGTAAACATTGCTGTCAGCAGTAGCAATTCCATCTCTATTGTCCCAACAAGATTTCATGCTTGACAGTGCCTGACTTTTTTTGTCTGAACGTCAACTAATAAGAAATAGTCATGCAGCAGTCTTTTTCTTCTCTGGTTCCTTGGGTTTCCAGTTGGTTCCTTGAGAATGAGCACCTACCCATCCTCTCCCCATTCTCACACTGTTTTTCTCTCGGGCAGGAGGACACAGGAGTTGGCATTTCTGGAAGAGGGAGGTTTTTGGTAGAGCAGAGCCTGTGTTTTTCTGCCTAGCGCCAGTTAGGGGACAAAGAACAGTCCCCATCTCTCGTGGCCTTGGATGGCAATGGGGAGCGGCCCAGAAATGCTATGAGTGCTCAGAGATGGGAGGAACATAATTACAGGCATGCCTGAATCCAAAGGAGATTGTTTTGGAAGAGTTTAGGTGTGTGTCTTCGAGTTTTAAATTTGTGCGACTGTTCAGTTTACCTGTGCTCCCTCTCTTACACTTACTTGTTGCAGCAGCACTTGTTACCTGATGGTTTGAGCACCACAGCACCTTACAGGGCCAGTTTACTCCAAAGAAGGATGTGGGGATGCTGGGATCTGTTGTGGTTCCACATGAAGTTAGTATCTGGTGTGTCACCTGCTTGCCACCCTGGAGATGAAAACAAGCCAAAATTGTTAATCTCTGCTCTGCCCTGTGACTTGCCCAACCAGGAGCCTTTCCTCACGCATGGTATTTAAAAACAGTAATGGTGGTACTTGAATTTGCTTCCTGACACCCATGCTGAGTTTGTAAGCTGGTCACATCTAACCAGTTACCACAAAATTGATTCTGGAGCCTTCAGTTTAGAAACCTGCAAGGTACATTCCAGGCAATCACACTATTTCCATCAGGAACTGAATGAACCAGTCAATAATCAACACTGCCAAGGGTGAAGAGGTCTTTTCTAGCACCCTTGATTTTTTCTTTATGAACATCTCTACACAGGTAATAGCTATACAGGTGGACAGATGGAATATAAATGGTCACTATGCATACATATACATACAGAGCATGTATGCTTTAACTGAAGACACAGTTGTAGGTGTGTATGTGCTCATTGGTGCATCCTCACTGTTTGTTCTCCTGCTCTCTGACTGCAGTGTTCAAATACATGGGCCCAGGTTTTTAAACCTTGCTAAACCTTTACAAAAAGGTCCAAAACTTTGTTACAAAGATAATTGGCAATGATGTGATAATCACCCTGATACCTGGCAAGCCCAGAATAAACTTACCTGCATTTTTCTAAATTGCCAAAGAATTTTTTGACTCATTTCAGACAGTTGTAAGAGGTAGGACTTGGCTGATAGGAGATTACCATGTGTTCAGTGCTTGGCTGGATGAAGGTGCATGCGTGGCAATGTGTGTTCTCTCATGCTGTGCCCCTTCCTCTGCCCCCACTCGAGGGCCCAGTGTGTGAGCACAGCACAGCACAGGTAAAGGCAGAAAGGCTGCCTCTGCATCTGGAGAGGCTGTAGATGAGTTTTCTTGGACTTGGCATCTGTTTTTTCCCCTTGGTGAACCCATGCACTCTGGGAAGTCAAAGGCAGTGTGCTGCTGGGTTAGCTGTGGTCTACACCTGAGGGTTCCTCATTCGTGGTTGGTGTTTTTCTTTCCATCCTGGTTGCATTTCAGCTGTGCTTTACCCTTCTTGGTCCCCCTCCAGTTCTCAGTGCTGCTGTCAGTCTCTGCCTGCAGAGATACTTGATTTGGCCACTGATGCTCCCCTCAAGGCCTGCAGCCCCATCAGTGCAATGTGGTGCCATTCCCTTTCTGTGTCCCACGGGCAGAGGGGCTCCAGACGCTGTGCTGGGGTGTGTGTTTGCCTGTGAGCTGTGATGCTCTGGCCTTGTGCCAGGGCTCTCCGTGGGCTCTGGAGTGTGAGATCTAACACATGGCCTTGCTGCCAGCAGGTCCCGTGCCTGGGTTAGCCTTGCCCCAGGCGCAGCCCCCATGGCCAGGACAAAGGCAGGTGAGCCCACCTGCAGCCCTGGATAGGTTCCTGCTCCTGGTGCTCACCACGTGTGAGTGCCCTCTGTGGGGTCAGCTTACAGGCCCTGGCAGCTCGGGCACCCTGTCACCTCCTGAGACACAGCTGTCAGGGGCAGCAGCCTGAGCCAGCAAGGGCCCTGACAGCGGGACAAGCAGAAAGCTGCATCAGCAAGGTGGTAAGCATCCTGGGACAGGAGGGGGCTGTGGCAGGAAGGGGTGGGCACCCTCTGTGGGGTCTGAAACCCGTTCATCTGGGGGGGTACTGGCAGCTGTTAAAAACAAATCATAAATGGAAATACCAGATACAACTGCATTGAAATGGCAGAGGTCTGAGGAGTCCTGATGGGCTGGCGATAGTCGGCTGAAACAAATTGCCCACTGCTGTGATACCTCAGCTCCCAATAACAAAGGGCAAATGGCCTTCCAGGGGGAGATATAGATTTTCCTTTGAGATATGGAAAGGGGAAATAAACTAAATTATGTTTGAACATAGGGTTCTCTGGTTCTCTTTCCCTCTCTCTCTCCCCCGCTTAGAAAAGGAACGGGAAAGAGAGAGAGAGGAAGGAAGGAAGGAAGGAAGGAAGGAAGGAAGGAAGGAAGGAAGGAAGGAAGGAAGGAAGGAAGGAAGGAAGGAAGGAAGGAAGGAAGGAGAGAAAGAAAGAAAGAAAAAGAAAGAAAGAAAAAGAAAGAAAGAGAAAGAAAGAAAGAGAGAGAAAGAAAGAAAGAAAAAGAAAGAAAGAAAAAGAAAGAAAGAAAAAGAAAGAAAGAAAAAGAAAGAAAGAAAGGGGAAATGAGCAAAAAGAGACATAAAGTAAGCTTCAGCAGGCATTTGCAATTTAATTGATATTTGGCGGCAGGAAGCCAATCAGTATAAGTAAATTGACGTTATAAGATAAAAATGATGGCCTAATGGCGTGCCTTCCCCCACGGCTGAGCAGGCCGAATAAATAAACACGGTACCGCGTGTCAGAGCAGCGTGGCGGCCGCTCCGGGCGCAGAGCCGGCGGCGCCCGCGCGGGCTGCGCATCATTTTTATGGCATCTGTCTGTGCTCCCCGAGAGCAGGCAATGAGGGGTTGCGCATTGATTGCTGCTCCAGCCAACAGCGACTCAGGGAAAGGCTGTAATTAATGGCTTTATTTGCTGGAGCGCTGCTGAGAACAATTGAGTGTGTTATGGCAACAACTGGTGCCCACATTCCGGAGGCGCTGGAGCCGGTGGGCAGCCCTGGCACACAGGCTGCCCTCCCGGGGCTCGGGCCAGGGCACGACGGGCATTCCCCGGGGCCCGAGGGGCTCGGCTGGCGCAGGTGGGCATCTGGGCAGCGGTGCAGGTGCAGTGTGCTCCCAGGGAATCCCAGTGCTGAGCATTCCTCAGTCGTTGCTTGCCAAAATAACTGCAAGGGACAGGAAAACTGGCATGGGTGACAGGGCAGGGACCCCTCAGCTCCTGCTGGGGCAGGTAGCAGCCCCCCTGTCCAAGCCCCTGGCCACCCTCTTTTGCAGCACTAGCAGAGCCACATGTTACAAGTTTTCTCTTTTTCTCTTTTTCTCTTTTTCTCTTTTTCTCTTTTTCTCTTTTTCTCTTTTTCTCTTTTTCTTTTTCTTTTTCTTTTTCTTTTTCTTTTTCTTTTTCTTTTTCTTTTTCTTTTTCTTTTTCTTTTTCTTTTTCTTTTTCTTTTTCTTTTTCTTTTTCTTTTTCTTTTTCTTTTTCTTTTTCTTTTTCTTTTTCTTCTCCTTCTCCTTCTCCTTCTCCTTCTCCTTCTCCTTCTCCTTCTCCTTCTCCTTCTCCTTCTCCTTCTCCTTCTCCTTCTCCTTCTCCTTCTCCTTCTCCTTCTCCTTCTCCTTCTCCTTCTCCTTCTCCTTCTCCTTCTCCTTTTCTCCTTCTCCTTCTCCTTTTTTCTTAGAAAAGGTCTCTTTCAGAGATTTTAGGTAAAAGTACCATAGTGCAATCCAGTAATTTTTGTGAATTTTTGTGTGGTTTTGTCTTACCCTCTGGGCTGCCTTTGGCTGGGATGTGGAGAAATGGACATGGTCCTGCATGGTTCTGTGAAGAACACATGGCTACATGTAAATGTTTATGTATACACATGTGTCTTGTAGGTAAGGAAGAAACATTTTAGGCAGTGTGCATCCTCAGTGTGCTGCCTTCCTTTCTAAAGAGAATAAAGTCAAAAAGAGATGGGGAAGTGAAACCGTGAAAAATAATAATGAACCTCTCTTAAAGATTCTGTAAACCTTTCTAAAGGAAAAGTTTTTGTTTTTTACATAAATAGCAGGAGTAGCTGGTGGGTGAGGACAGACTGGTGCTTGCCCAGGCTTGATTGGTCATGAGAAGTGATGGCTTATTTACCTTCGAATACTTCTAAGTGTAGATGATAGATAGATAGATAGATAGATAGATAGATAGATAGATAGATAGATAGATGGATAACAGCACAGGGGGTGATGTCTTCAGACTCACAGAGAGCAGAGTTAGACGGGACCTTGGCAATGAGGAATTGTGCCCTGGCAGGGTGGGCAGGCCCTGGCACAGGGTGCCCAGAGCAGCTGGGGCTGCCCCTGCATCCCTGGCACTGCCCAAGGCCGGGCTGGACACTGGGGACAGTGGGAGGTGGAATGAGAGGAGCTCTAAGGTCCCTTCCAACCCAAAGCAGTTTGGGATTCTGTGACAGGGTGAGAGAAAATTACCTTCAGCTGTGACTGGTTTAGATTAGATATTATGAAAAAATTATTCACAGAAATGGGTGCCAAACATTGAAACAGGCTGTCCAGGCCAGTGGTGCAGTCACCATGCCTAGTGGGATTTAAAATATCTGTAGACATGCTGCTTAGGAACACTGACTGGTGGTGGTCTTGGTAGACCTGGGTAAATGGCTGGTCTTGACGACCTTAGAAGACTTCTCCAATGTAATTGAATTTGTGATTCTATGATTCCATATAAGCTGACTTCTATTTAAGCGCTGAAATGATTTTGAACTGTAAAACTAAAATAAATTTCCTTATAAAGTCTCCGGATGAGGTCTGCCCACATGTTCAGTATTTTCCCAGTAGGGCTGTGTGTCCCACAGTTCTTCAGAAATGCTCTCTGCTTGAGAACAAGATTCAGTTTCAGTCTACAAGTGCTTTTCTATTGAATGAAAAGTCTGTAAAATTTCCCCATCACTGCAGCTTGGCAGGTGCAGTGAGAGTTGTGCCCTTGGCTCCTGTGGCACCATGCAAACACAGAGAGAGACAAGACTTTGTCTGCCAGGCCACGCATTCACCCTCAGGCCGCCCTCACTGAGTCATGGAAACCACTGGTTCCCAACATCTGGCTGTTGGGAAACATTGGATACAGTGATCTTCCAAATTTATTTTCTGAGATGTAGCCATCTCTCTCTTTTTATCTCTCTCTCCTTCTCCATATATATTTATATATATATAAAATTAAATAAGTTTTTTTAATATATATATATATAAAAAATTAAATAAGTTTATATATATATATATAAAATTATTCTTTTCCTGGAGCAGTTATCTGATTAGATGGTATGGAAATAATTGAGATTAGAAAAGCTGGCACAGAGGTCAGCCTCACCTGCTGGTGTGGTGAAGATGTTCCTGGAGTCTTTGTCTCAACTGAAGCTGCAGGAATGAGCACAGATCTGTCTCTCCAGCTCAGGAGATCTTTGCAAGAATTTCTGTGATGTGGCCCAAACAGTGATGCCCTCAGCCTCCGAGTGAATGAAATCAGGTTTTGAAATAGCACAAATACATGCAGGGTGATTCACCCACACGTGCTTAATAAGGGCTTCTGTGTGATAAGCACAGCATCAGGGGAGTTGTACTGTAGATTGCTAAGTTTACTGCAGGATAAATAATTAATGTTTAGGTGACACTAATTAATTGCAGCAATTAGAAAAGGGCCACACTGTTTTTCCTTAAAAGTAAAATCTTGGCTGTTTAATTTTGTTCAGTCTGCAGAGTGTCAGAGCCTTTACAGCAGAACCATGAAACACAAGCATGTACAGAGGCATTTTTTTGTTGGGTCACCATTTACCTTTTTCATGCAGAATCCTACAACACAGGCTGGAAGGGGCCTCAAGCACTGTCTGGTCCAAACTTTATTGGCAAAAGCATGGTCTAGATGAGACAGTCCAATACTCTGCCTGGCCAAATCCTAGGAGTGCCCAGCATTGAGGAATCCAGCTCTTCCCTGCCCAGGTTATGCCAGTGGCTGCTTGCTCTCATTGCAAATAATTTTCTTTGTGTGTCCAGCTGGAATCTCCCCAGGACTCACTTGCACCCATTACCCCATATCTTTTCCATCTCGTTCCTTGTAAAAAAGGGAGTCTTCATCTTTTTTGCAGGCACACTTTTACAAGTGGAATGTGACCATAAGGTCTCCTCTAAGCCTGCTTTTCCTAAGGCTGAGCAGACTCAGATCATTCAGCCTCTGCTCTTACGGCAGCTGCCCAGCCCTCGGTTCATCTCCGTGGCCCTTGTCCAGGCTGTCCTCACCTGTTTGGCACAGTGCTGTCCAAAACTGAGCACAGCCCTCCAGATGCTGAGGGCAGTGTGGCAATGGCTTCTCTCTCCGTCGGCAGCACCTGGCTCCTAGGCGTAACAAGTACGCAGAAATTTAAGTGTTAGAGCCGCATTATACAGCTGTGGAGGATTTTTAAAGCGTAATTTCTCCCAGCTAATGCATGCAAATAAAGCATGTAAAAATATCATTGCGCTTTGTGTTTCTTGTAAAAATCTGTAGCTGTATATTACATTTCGTAATGATGGTTTTTCCTGTGGATTGCATTATGGCTGCAAACCATTGTGGTGGCATCTGTGCTTTTGGTTCATTCTTTGTGTCAACACTTGAAGACTTGAGACCACTGTTTGTGATTTTGTAAAATCAGGTGATATCTCATTTATGCACAAGAAAAGCCTGCAGGTATTAAGAACTCCGTATTAGTGGTCTTTGTGGATGATTGCCCAGGAAATGTGCAAGGACACCCCTCATTTGTGAGAATGCTGGTAGAGCAAACTGCATCTTCCATGGGCTTTTTCTCTCCTTTGCTTTTAGTGAAGCTCCTCTCACCAGCCTCACCATATCTTGGTGGTACAGCTTCAATGTTCTGCTAGGAATTTGCATTTTAGGAGGAGTAGCAGAGCTGTTTGGGAGTCCTCTGCATTTCTTAGGAGGTTTGCCTTGCTTGAAGGCTTCCCGCCTGCAGCAGAGCTCCAGAGCTGGTCACTGCTTGTGCAGACCCCATTGGGCTGCGTCTCCTAACACCACTTTTCCTTTGGCTGTCAAATTTCTGTCTCCTAATATTTTTCAGAGCTGTAAATCCTCTCCTGCTTGTTTGAAATGCGAGGCCGTTTTAGCATTTCCAGGCCTACACAGAGCACAGTTTCATCTGCAACCTGCATTAGTCCTTGTCACCCAGGCATATATAGAAATTATCTTTTTGAAAGAATTGATGAAAATATATGCTATGACATGGTATGGAAGTAGGCATAAACTATGTTAAAATTGTTTCAATAAGCTTTTAACAACCTTTTAAAAATGCCCTTTGAGCTGGGAGTGCATGATATAAAGTGCATGTCTCTAAAGCTGAACACAGCTGACAAAAATGGATTAGGAAAATAGTCAGTTTCACATAATGATTTTTTAAGGAACTTGTCATGGCGTTTTGTGTGTAACTATTGGAGTTACAGCTCACCTCAGTTACTACAGAAATCACAGAAATACAAGCATGTTTCCACATCACACTGCAGCTGGACAAGGGGTGCCTGAGCCTGGAGGCTTTTCCAGGTGGCCGCAGTCTCCTGTGGCCCAGGAGCCACGGAGGGATGCACATTCCCACTCCCTGTGCCAGGCTTGGGTGTCTGCCCTGCTCTGCTCAGCCTCTTCCTCTCGACCCTCATCTCCGCACTTCTGAATTCCCCACCGTGCAGGGGGCTGTCACCGACAGAATTTTTGCTGTGGTTTGAATACAAAACGGTGGCAGAAGAGCAGTCACAAAACTTGCAGTGGTTCCACCCAAGCCCAGCCTGCTGTGCCACGCTCTGGCCTGTGGCAGGGCCCCAACCTGGTGCGAGCTGTGCACGGCGCAGGGCTGTGCGCTGTGTGTGCACAGCCCATCCTGATGGTATCTGGGCAGGTGCACAAGCAATCCAGCTCCACTCAGTGGCACTATTTGCACAAATGTTTGCTCAGATGTATGTGCTGTCAGATTCCACAAGCATCAGGGCTGCTGAGGTATGAGGCCCCACCATATCTTTGTGGAATGTGGGATGGTGGAGATCGCAGGTTTTCCTTGGAGATACGTAAAAGCTTTTCCATATATGGCTACAGTGGGATTAAAATAACTGTAGGAGGAGGACAGCTGTAATCTCATGGGAAATCTGTTCAGTAAAGAAAACCCACTTTGTTGGTGAGTCCCATAACCAGCTTTGCTGTGCAGATGTGCAGCAATGCTGTGGGATGGCAGCTCGAGGGTGCACTGGCACAGCTCCAGCTCGTGTGTCTGGTGGGCACACAGCCTGACTGCACCTTGTGCAGCAGCGAGGACCTTCAGAAAAGACACAAATGCTCCCTTGGTGGAGAAGAGCTGCGTCACTCATCAGTGAAGGGCCAGAAGTGCCTGGTGACACAAGCGCTAGTCGCTGTGCCGCTGAGCATTTCAGGAAGAGCAGCACTGGCAGGCCAGGGACTGGCAGAGCTCCTTTGGTGTCGCTTCTTCCATTCCTGTGCCTCTGTGTGCAGGCAGGGCTCAGCTGGGCTGCTCTGGGGCAGCCTGCCTGAGCGCTGGAAGCGTGCACCACTTTGGCTGCACTCAAGGACTCGAGCCAGGCGGCCACCAAACTGGCACTGCCCTCGCTTGTCCAAGCACTGACAAGAGGGCACCGGGTTTGGGCCGTTCAGATTCCTCATGCCCTCACACATCCTGACTGCAAATTTGGTAGGATACCTGTAAAAACAGAATATGAGAGTGTTCAGCAGTGCTCCCCTGAGTTTTCCTGTGCTTGGAGGCAGGACAATGCGCTGCTGCTGGCAGGTGTGGGTCTCCGTGTCTCCAGAAGGAGCTGAGCTGGTCCAAGTATATCTAACAGGTCAAGGCTTGAAATGAAGAAGCAATAAGCCACTGAAATGGTACTATCACCGAAACATGATTGATCAATTGAATTCTATCAGAGACAGTGGGCAGTGAGATTAACTCAGGCCTGATGGGTTCAATGAGTTAAAGCATGATGTTCATTTCAGCTTCATTTCACCAGTCTTTGCTTGTGAAATTGGTCAATCAATAGAGGTTGAAGATCAGATATATATATATTGGTGACCATCTTATAGGGAATATAATCTAGCGTAGTCAGCTCCTGACTCCGGCTGCCTTCAGTGGTAATGGAGACAGAGCAGAGACTCTATCAGTGCCACTGAAATGGCCTGATATCTCCTCCAAATGAAAAGTATTTTTGGATCTCTGATGATTTATCATTTTTTTCCCCCTTCTTTCTCACTTTGATCTACGATAGAACTCATACTTACCTTTGTGAAATACAGTGATTTCTCTTGAAAATATTTGCACAGTGATCAGCTATACACTTCAAAATATATAGCACCTTTTTAGTGATATTGTCCTTCAGAAAAAAAACCCCAAAAAACCCAGGACTTAGAAAATTTGAATAGTGTAAACACAAAGATCTCTCTTCACATATGTGGTCCTGAAACTAATGCTTTGCTGGGAAGAGCGTTCTGGGGCAGCTCTCTGCCAAATGTATGCAATTCTGAGGAGGTGGTGTGAAAATTCAGCTTACGTTTTAAACAAAACCTTCCATGTGGTAATTAAACAGAGTCTTTATCTTCTCTGGACTAATTTACAGGCATGCTACAAGAAAACAAATCACCTTTTTGCCTCCTGGTAATATTTCATTTGCTTCATAATGTTTTAAATGTGGTGAATAACATCCTCCCTAATTAGCCTGCATTTCCCTATAAGGTGAAGTAATTAGGTATGATAACAGGTAATGAAGTTGGACAGTACAAATTAGAGGCAGAAATCATGTCCTTTATGAATGTAGGCTGTTCATGGCACTAGCTATGTATTTCCTTGATTTACCCTGTATAAGCGTATTGCTCAAAAAAAGAAAACAAACAACCTGAAAATCTGAAGCCAGTAGATTCCTTTTATCTTCAGAAGAGCACTGCATCAGATGAATCTACCGTGGAGGTGCACACCTCATGGCACGCTTTTATTATCAATAGCATTGGAAATACTAGTCCAGCTGGATTTATGGTTGGTATCTGTTTCTCAGCTATTGTCCCCTTGCTGACACTCTCAAGTGGAACTGCACCAGGGCAAGGTCTGTCCCAAACTACAACACAGTATTTAAACAGATTCATAGAATCGTAAAGCACTGTGTGTTGCAGTGGGCCTTTAGGAGCACCTTGTTCCATACCCTGCCATGGCAGGGACCCCTCCCAGTGTCCCAATGTCCAGCCTGGCCTCGGGCAGTGCCAGGGGTGCAGGGGCAGCCCCAGCTGTGCCAGGGCCTGCCCACCCTGCCAGGCAAGGATTTCTTCCTGACACCTAATATAAATCTCTCTTTATTTCAGTTTAAAACCGTTCCCCCGTGTCTTATCACTATCTGAAATTGTGATGACATCCTTATCAGTATAAAAAAAGGTGAAGCTGAACCATTTCCATATTTCAGAGCTTTTTGCTGGTCTTTCTATATTTTGCCTTGTTTCCATACTAAGCTTTAAGGCTTTTAAATATGCTTTAGTATTTTGTGAAGATAGTGTCTTTTGTTCTTATCTTGGTCTGTAGTCTTAGAAATAGTATTTTAAATCAAGTGAATTGTCCGGTGAGGGTTGCTAAAATTCTGATTTCCTTGTATTTAGCAATTTCAAATATTCTCCTGCTGTTTCGGAAGGCGTGTCATGGACGAGTATCTAACCACAGAAATGAATTAGAAAAATGGGATCTCAATTTATCAAATCCTTTAAACTGATCTTGCTATTTGCTTAGGTCCTCAGAAAATAACTTGCTCTTAATTAACAAAGATGATTTAGGTGAAGTGTCCAAGGACAGGTCAGACAGAACTTTAGGCAACCTCAGTTGTGGAAGGTGTCCCTGCCCGTGGCAGCTGCCTGGAACTTGATGGAATGTAAGGTCCTTTCCAATCCAACCCATGCAGTGATTCCATATTTTCAGGGTGATTTTCACATCACCTGGGCAGACTTTTGTCAGCAGGACTGTGGACGGTGTCTCTCCTCAGAGGCAGATGTCTTCTGTGACTAACTCTTCCCAGACTTGTGGTGGCTTGTTCAGACTTTGGGTAGCCACAGAAAATCTTTGCTTGTGTTTAATACCTAGATTACGTCCAAGGCAGGCCAGTTTCTATAGCAGCATGTCTGCCTTTGGTTGTGAAACCACAGGTCAGTTTTTCTGGGCAAGGTGTGAACAGGAGGTGTCCGTGCACTTCAGAGTGGGAAAGGATTGTGTTTTCCCTGCCAAGAAAAAGCCTGTCAGTGAGTTTGGAACCAGGGAGGGTGCAGTGCAGACCTGGAAAGTGCCGATCAGTAACTGTTTTGCAGAATGGGTAGGTATACACGTACTGCTATTGTCAATAAAATATGTGAATGCAACCCTATGTGGATGCACTGACTATATGAAAAATGTTTTTATCGCTCCCTGGAGCCTACTTATAATTAAAATTGTTTCAAGCCTTCCGACAGTACTTTAATTATCAAAGATATTCTAGTTAAACAATGTATAATGTTAATGGTATTATTTATATAATGTCAAACAGCCAAACACATCCTGAAGACCTTCACGAACTCCTGTGTGTCATATGCCATGTACAGGAGGTCCTTTAGTTCTACAGTGGAGTCCAGAACTCGGTGGAAATGAGTCTGAATTTGGTGCACATTCCCCCAGTGCGAAAGCACAAGCTTTTCCTTAGCTCAGGGGTGCAGAGAGCAGGTGGCAGCCGCAGCGAGGGAGGCTGGGGGCTCCTTTGGTGCAGTGTCAGCCCCCTCAGCAGTCCCAGTGCTGCCCAGCCCCTGCCCTCCCCTCCCTGGCACCAGCACTGCATGCCCTGTTCTCATCCCAGGGCAGCCTGGCTGCTCTGATCCCGTCTCTCGTCCTCAGGACAGTGAGTGCAGGTGTTGGCATGCAGGGGTGTGCAGGTGCTGTGAGCTGGCAGCCTGTTGTGGCTGCAGCAGATGTTGTGCTTGCAGCAGCACACCAGTGCTGGCTTTGAGAGCAAACCCCTCCAGAGCCCCTCTGCCATCTCCACGCGACTTCATCCTTCCTTTGCTTTGAAATACCCTCCTCTTCCTCGCTGCGCTTTGGGGGCAGTGCCTGAGGGCCATCCCTGCCCCAGTGCCCCCTGGAGAAGGGGACAGATGCATGGGTGTGATGGCACAGGCCCACGATGCTGCCTTTATTCCTGGATTCCCACCCTTCCCAGCGCTGGCCCTGCGCCCCTCTCTGCCTGAGCCTGCTGTCCAGCGTTTCCTTCCATCGGCCTCCTCTTCTCCAAGGTGCTCACTCCCAAACGTCTGCATAATAAAAGTGCTGCTGGTGAAAGGTGGGATTACTGCTCCATTTTCAAACACAACGGGGATCTCATTGTACTTCTCTGGATGCACAATCAGTGCACAGACTGTACTGGCATCTCCAAGAACAGTTTTCAGGTCATGACTGTCTTGTATCATTTCACTCACTTTTGCCATCCCCTTTATCCCAAATCTGCATAAAGCTTTAACTTTGATCCCAAACTGTGAATAGCATTTAACCCGAAATTTAAAGCAAGCATCAAGCATTTCCATACTCGAGAGACAGGGTCTCCCTGGCCCTGTGTTACCACACACCTACCAAACAGATTTTTAATTCCATAAGCCATGGTTGACTAAACTCAGCACAGGGTCTATTAGATACTATTTGATTTAGAATAGTAAAAAAAAAAAAAAAAAGAAAAGAAAAATACACTGCTTTCTTGTATCCCTCTGTACCTTTTCACACTTGGACATCCTACTCAGACCACAGCTTCAGGTTTTTGTTTCCCTTCCTGTGTGGAATAAACTGATCCTTCCACTTCACAAAAGCCATAATCTACCCTTGATAAAATTGCATTACTTTGTCTAGGGTATATATAATGTTGTTGTCTTTGAAATTGCTGAGCTCAAATTGAGAAGGGAGTTTTCAGCATTAACTGCTAACATCAAATGTCTGTTCAGTATAAGGAGAATTTGACTTAAATTCAGCATTAGCAACTGAGGTTGAAAGCTATTTCCCTGTGTTGGTTCCCCAGTCTAAGGACTCTGCCTTAAAGAAGCCTCGTTTTCTGGATAGACAGCATTTTCTGCAAAATCCATATCTGCTGAAGGATGATCTTAAATCAATAGTCCTTTGTAAAAAATCTTGTCCACCAAACATCCCTTGTATTCCTGGTGGCCAGCACGTGCTTGTGGTCACAACTGATGTCTACAGCAATGGGCTGTTTTTGTGCAGATCGCCTCGCTCAGATCTCCTCTCTACTTACAATCAAAAAACTTGATGCAGAATCTGCCAGAGGAGGTCTTGGTGATGTTATTCCTCTGCAGACTTCTTGGACTGTAAGCAGCTGCAGCAGTCGTGGAAATCTTGCTGTTAAGGATGCATTTAAATTCTGCTCCTCAGAACTACTCTGGCAGCTAGATGCTATTTTTAAAACATTTCCTCCCTCTGTCTAGTTCAATGTTGCCATCTGGAGAAGAAATCTGATATTTACTGTTGTTCTTGGAGTTCCACCTCCTGGAGTCCTGGGAATACTGCAGATCTCAGTTTTCTGTGCATAAAATACCTATTTCCAGCAGCGACAGGTGAAGAGAAAGTAGGAAACCACTGTGAATCTGCAAAAAGCAAATTGGAACAAGTCCATGCAAGATCCTTTTCAGACTGCCAATCAAACATTTTTTAAACTTGTCTCATGGCTTTTCAGCCATGGTCAGTCACTTGTGACTCCTGCTAAAAACCTCTGCCAAAGGGGAGAAGGAGGAAAGTGTGCTTTGGAGCCCAGGTTTGAGTCCCGCCAGCAAGCTGGAGAAACACAAAGCGAATTGGAGGGTCAGGAGTGCATCTTGGGCTGGCTGAGGGTGCTGCAGTGGGGACTCAGCCCAGGGATTCCCCACCTTGGCACAGCACAGCACAGCACAGCACAGCACAGCACAGCACAGCACAGGCTGGTGCTGCTGATGGAGCTGCACAGAGAGTGCGTGCCAGAGCCCAGAGCTCAGGGCTCAGGGCTCAGGGCTCAGGGCTCAGGGCTCAGGGCTCAGGGCTCAGGGCTCAGGGCTCAGGGCTCAGAGCTCAGGGCTCAGGGCTCAGGGCTCAGGGCTCAGGGCTCAGGGCTCAGGGCTCAGGGCTCAGGGATCAGAGCTCAGGGCTCAGAGCTCAGGGCTCAGAGCTCACGGCTCAGAGCCCAGGGTTCACAGCTCAGGGCTCAGGGCTCAGAGCTCAGAGATCAGGGCTCAGGGCTCAGGGCTCAGAGCTCAGGGCTCAGGGTTCAGGGTTCAGGGTTCAGAGCTCAGAGCTCAGGGCTCGGGGCTCAGGGCTCAGAGCTCAGGGCTCAGGGTTCAGGGTTCAGAGCTCAGAGCTCAGGGCTCAGGGCTCAGGGCTCAGAGCTCAGGGCTCAGGGTTCAGGGTTCAGAGCTCAGGGCTCAGGGTTCAGGGCTCAGGGCGCAGAGCTCAGGGCTCAGAGCTCAGGGCTCAGGGCTCAGGGCTCAGAGCTCAGGGCTCAGGGTTCAGGGTTCAGAGCTCAGAGCTCAGGGCTCAGGGCTCAGGGCTCAGAGCTCAGGGCTCAGGGTTCAGGGTTCAGGGCTCAGAGCTCAAGGCTCGGGGCTCAGGGCTCAGGGCTCAGAGCTCAGGGCTCAGGGCTCAGGGCTCAGAGCTCAGGGCTCAGGGCTCAGGGCTCAGGGCTCAGGGCTCAGGGCTCAGAGCTCAGGGCTCAGGGCTCAGGGCTCAGGGCTCAGGGCTCAGGGCTCAGGGCTCAGGGCTCAGGGCTCAGAGCTCAGAGCTCAGGGCTCAGGGCTCAGGGCTCAGAGCTCAGGGCTCAGGGCTCAGAGCTCAGAGCTCAGGGCTCAGGGCTCAGAGCTCAGGGCTCAGGGCTCAGGGCTCAGAGCTCAGGGCTCAGGGCTCAGGGCGCAGGGCTCAGGGCTCAGGGCTCAGGGCTCAGGGCTCAGCGCTCAGGGCTCAGAGCTCAGGGCTCGGGGCTCAGGGCTCAGAGCTCAGGGCTCAGGGCTCAGGGCTCAGAGCTCAGAGCTCAGGGCTCAGGGCTCAGGGCTCAGGGCTCAGGGCTCAGGGCTCAGAGCTCAGGGCTCAGGGCTCAGGGCTCAGAGCTCAGGGCTCAGGGCTCAGGGCTCAGAGCTCAGGGCTCAGAGCTCAGGGCTCAGGGCTCAGGGCTCAGGGCTCAGGGCTCAGGGCTCAGGGCTCAGGGCTCAGAGCTCAGGGCTCGGGGCTCAGAGCTCAGGGTTCAGGGCTCAGGGCTCGGGGCTCAGAGCTCAGGGTTCAGAGCTCAGGGCTCAGGGCTCAGGGCTCAGGGCTCGGGGCTCAGGGCTCAGGGCTCAGGGCTCAGGGCTCAGAGCTCAGGGCTCAGGGCTCAGGTCAGAGCTCAGAGCTCAGGGCTCAGCATGGATGGGGCTGAGCAGGACGTGCAGGTGGCACAGGAGGGGGACAGAGTGTGGGGGTGACTGCACAGGGCGTTCTGCTGGAGCTGCCCCAAGCTGACCGTGACTGTCAGCATCAGGCCATCTACTCATCCTCTGTGTTCTCTGACACGCAGACCATGAGCCAGACAGCTTCCCAGGTGGTACAGGAAACATGAAGCAGGAAAAATGTGATTGTTATCCTGCATGCTGCCTTTAAATATTGTGTGAAGCATTTGATGGGTTAAAGGTTGCCTGTAATGCAAGACTGTACAGTGTGTTTTCCAGCAAACTGTAACCTCTCAAAAAGTCTTCATGACTTCACCATACTGGTACCTACATCTATTCAAGGGATAAAATAAGACACTCTACTGTAGGCTGTAGGTCACATCATGGGACTACTCATTTTTCCTCTTCTCTCTCCTCTTTGAAAGGTATTCAGGAATCTCCAGTACCAAATGGCCATTCTCTACCAAGCAGAGATTTTCTTCGGAAGCAGATGCGAGGAGACCTTTTCACCCAGCAGCAGCTAGAAGTGTTGGATCGTGTCTTTGAGAGGCAACATTATTCTGACATTTTTTCAACAACTGAGCCCATCAAACCAGAGCAGGTACTGGTGCAAATATTTCATGTTTTCCTGATCTGCTTTCCAGAGTTGGTGTACATGACCAAAGGCGTTTCAGTTTCAGTTTACAAATATGGAGACACGTCTTGTCAAGCTCATTTCAGCCAAGCCCATGTTAGCTATTAAAACCTATTAGAAAATTAAGGTAAACACTCACTGTGCAATCATCAGCAAGTGTTTGGCTATGAAATGACACCTGATCTGGACCAGTGGCATCAAAGGAATCTCTAAAGAGCACCACAGCTTCTGATGTTTTTTGTTAGATCAAAAGCAGGCAGTGCAGGTAACAAGGAGAAGACTTGCAAAACTCAGTGCCTAATTTTGGTTCACAGTGAGCATGATTGTGGACACAAATCAAATTTTTGTATCCAGAAGTGGCTTATTAGACATGTAACTGGCCATTTGCTGCAACATCCGATTAGTATGTGAAGATAAATTAATTGCACCTATGGATCTTGAGTGTGTTTGAGGAGGACTTGGCACTAATATTTTGGAAAAATTCAATTTTTGCAGGCATAGCATAGAAGCACATGAAAAAACTGATTAGCTATGTCTCTCTGTGTTCTTCTTCTTAGGTGGCAGTATTTAATTTAGCTGCTGAGAAGGAGGTAGAAATTAATATATTGCTGTCAGCACCGATATTGGTCTAGCTTGCTACTTAATGATGTATTCAGCCATTAATCTTCAGTGTTCTTAATATCAGACATGCTTTTTAGCAAGGTGGATGGACTTTTCTAACACTGATTCCCCTTGGAAGAATCCATACATTTGAGGGCCATTGGAGATGCTCTCATGGCTGCCTACTACCAGTGTGGCTTCAGTTAAGGAATGCGCATACTTTTTAAAAAATGATTTACTTATGCTGCAAGTGCTGTGGCAGAGCAGGAGCTGCTGATGCCTTTGAGCTCGGGCCGTGGCTGTGTCGGGAAGGTGAAGTGGCCTTCCCGTGCCACTAGATGGTGGTTATCCCATCCGAGCCCGGGGATGCTGGCGAGGGCAGGCTCCGTGCCCAGGGCCGTGGCCAGCCTTCCCAGCGCTGGGCACCTGGCAGCTGTGCCTTGCTGGATGTGCTCCTGCAAAATTGCAGGGGTTTGCCACAACAGCAAAGGGAGCAGCGACGGGAGGGGGCTTTTGGTTTGTTTTTCTGGTCTGGAGCCTCGTAGCCATGGCCAGCTGCAGCTCACGGGAGATCGTCCAGCAGTGGGTGAACATTTATTCAGACATAAATGTTACAGGTTTTATAGGAAGAATGGGAGATTCGAATAAGGATATTGCTGAAGTGTTATCCCAATTATCAAATACGAGATATTTGTATTTGCTCTTGATGGAGAAATGATCTCCCAGGGCCACATAAGGAGTTGTGACTAGAATGGCTCAAAGCAGCCAGATTATTAAAATAGGAGATATGCTGATATTAATATGATGAACAGGATACTCCTTGCATGCTCTGAGAAGTCAAGTAAGATGCTGAGAAATCTGACATTATGAGATCCAAAATGTGCTTTGTAGAACCATGTTGCCAGGCATTTTTACATGTAATTACAAAAGAAATCTTTAGTTGTTTGTTTTCATATTTCTTGGAGTATGGTCTTTGCTTTTAGAAGGCTGGACCATGGTTAAGGTCTTGTGGCTATTTGGGGTCAGTTTCTGCTTTCTGAAGGTATGTGAGGGGTAACATTCAGCATGACCAGATGTGATCTGTACAACTTGCTGTGGTTCACGGAGATGCTGTGTGAGCCCCAGTTCTTGCAGAAACGGCCTTGTCTCACCTCCTTGGTGAGTCAAGCAAAGCTGGTATGATGCTCAGCCAAAGTGCAGAAGCTGTCTGCATCAATTAGTAAGGCCAAAGAAATCAATGAGAAATCAAATACTGAGGATATTAATGACATGCCTTGGAAAACCAGTTGTCCCTGGATTAGACGCTGTAGTAAAGCAAGATCTGCCAGTGACATTTGTCTGTCCAAAATGCTGCTGGACCCCAAAGTGGTGTTTTAGGAGCTAAATTGGGGTGGATGTATGGAGCTTTGGGCTCTTTGTGTAGAGGAAAGTAAAGAAAAGATACTCCTTCCCATGGAGACAGGATGTGGGAAGAAGACTGGTATGAGCTGCTGACCCACTTTACCCGTTTTATTAGAGATGTGACCCAGCAGCAGCCAGCTGAACCCCACTAATTTTACTTTGGCACAAAACTTACTGGTGCACCAGTACTATTAACTTGGGGAGGACCCCAGGTACTTTATTGGAATAACTGTTACTCTATACACCCTGTAGATCCCTTTTCCTTCCTGTTTTGTGGCTCCTCACTTGCGTGCTGGTGGCAGGCCCTTGGCAATGGTGAGGGAGAGAGAAGTCCCTCCTGCACAGCACAGTATTTGCAGCCTCATCAGGCCTGGTTCCCAGGTGCTGCCCAAAGCCCTCCTGGTGCATTTTCTGCACAAAATTTGTCCTTGCCTTTTTTGGGTCCATTGCCCTTTATGTAGGTAGAGTGGCTGATGGGCTGTGTGGGAGTAATTGCTCAGCAGTGTGTAACCCTCTGCTTTCAGTTCTTCCAACCCAGTTCCTTCAATTCCCCATCTTGATGTTTCCCTCAGTTAACCTGCATAAAATGGGGGCTCTTGAGTTATTTATCATCTTATGACACAGTGAGACTATGATGCTAATAACACCAAGACTGTGGGCTTAATTCCTTAAGAGTTGGAGTCTTAAGAGTTGGAGTCAATTATCCTGTGGGTCCCTCAGAATATTCTGTGAATCTGCGAGTCTATGCTGTACTGTTGACAACAGTCATATTAACTTTCACATCTGCTGTAGACTGTGGTATCTAGAGAGAGACTGATGATGAATGGATAGTTGTATTTGGGGAAGGGCTCGTACTGTGTTGGGAGAGAAGGCAACCACTGGACAGTGACAGGGAAATAAAGCATCAGACAGTGCTTTGGGAGAGACAGCGGTGGTTGTGTGTGCTGGGTGAGGCAGGGATCCCACCGTGTGCTCCTGCCATTAAAGACTGTCACAAGTTGTGCATCAAGGGGCAGCAGTAAGGCATCAGCTGTTCCTTGCCTTGTTTTGCAGCCTAACACCCAGTGGTGCAGCTGGGCACAGGTACACGTGTGCTCTGCAGCACGGGTCTGTTCCCTGCCTGTGTGGGACATGAAAAACATGCAGTTTTCATGGCGGAGGGAGCCAGGGGCTGAGGGCTGTCTGTGCAAACAGCACCAAGGCCTTTCATGTCTGTGTGTCGTGGGGAGGAACCATGACATCAAGCCAGAACTGAGAAGCACTCTGGCCCACCTCCCCTAACAAAGCCCTGCTATAAAAATGAATGCTTCTGTTAAGGGAATTCATAAGAATGAAGGACTTTCTCTTATGTTTATGCCCTTTTGTGCTCATTTTCTGCAAACAGGCCATTATTACATTGCACAGGCTGCAAATGCTCACAGAAGAGTGACTTCACTTATTTCTGGGCACGGGTATGGAAAGGCACATAGTGGTGTGTTTGCAACACCAGTGTTGCACTGCCACTCTGTACACGGCTGCTGTGTGCCAGCTCTGTGCATCTCATCCCTCTGCAGGAACAGTGCCTGCCACCATGTGATGCCAGACCTTGTCATTGTCAGACCCTGGGAAAGGCGAGCCTGCACAGCAGCTCCCACCGTCTCTGTGCTCTGTGTGTGTGTGTGTGTGTGTGTGTGTGTGTGTGTGCATGGGCCCCGCTGCCCCGCAGTGTGCTGGCTCTGCAGTGCCCGCAGGGAGGGCAGATTCCCTTGGAACAAACCAAACAAGGAGTGGCTTTTACCTGTCTGCCTGGCCCGGGACTGTGCTCTGCACCTATACCTGTGTCAGACCAGCACTCTTCAGCCTGGCCTCTACTGCAGGCAGCCCCCATTGCTCATGGTCAGACTTTATCTGCAACTGGCACTCATCCTGTGCAGAGAGTTGCAACACGGAGTGGCACAATTTCCCAGTGCTTGTTGTCCATGAAGGCCTGGAGGAACGGGAAGCACTGGCTGTCTTCAGCAAATCCCTCTGTGTGACTGTGTGGGGGGATTATCCTCCAGTGGCTTCCTCTGGTTCCAGCCAGAAGGATAGAGGAGCTCTCCACAGCACCTTTGGGAAATTGTCCCAGACTGCCAAGGCTGTGCCACCTGTTTTGTGAGCTGTTGACTCAGGCAATTCTCCAGTGAAAGCACTGACCAAGACAGGAGATGTTCTTGGACACCCAGGGGAGTCAAGGAGACCTGAGGCTCTCAGGTCTGGGAGGCTGGACAAGTGCAGGAAAGCCCCATTGGAGCAGGCAGGGGGCAGGTCCACTGGTGAAGGCTGTGAGAGTGGGATTAATGCATCTACAGGTGAAAAATGCAGGGTGAAGGATATACAGCTGCACTGGCTCAATGGGAGAGACAGTGCGTTAATTTTCTCAGAATAAAGAAAGGAATTATCCATGCTGGATTTCTGTCCACAACAGAAATGGATTCTTTTGTACTTTCAGTTTCTCACATGGGTCCAATCGAATACTCATTGAAGCCAAGAGGAATATTTCTATTGACTCCAATAAAGTTTAGATCAGGGCCATAATGAGGCATAACATGATGTGACCAGATTCAACACTATGTAGGTCACCAGCTAAGAAGATAACTGCCTGCTGCTAATAGCAAATAATTCCTAGGCCTGTGCTGGTGCTTTCCCACTTCTTTAAGCTTGAACTAAACAGAATATCTGTTCTCAGATTGATTTTTGGATAAAATTTTTGGTATTTTCACATATTCTGTGCTCACACAGAAACCAGTAATGTGGCAAACACATAGTAACACAGGTATTCATGACACAGAGTGCAGATAAATGTGAATCTGGAGACAGGCAGATGGAATCTGGGTAACCAATGAAATTTAGATAGCCAAGGAATCCCCCCAGAATTACTTATGATTTGGAAGAAGTGGAAGAATTGTATGAAGTTGAAACCTGCTGCAGAGAGAGCTGCACCAAAGACGTTCTCTGAATTGACCAAGAGAGGGGCATAAACTTCTTTTGAAAATCTTCACGTTTTGCTTTCTGCCTAAGTACACTCCAACTTTGAAAGAGGAATTTTGGGTATTTTGCTAGGAGCAGCTGGAATGCAACTTCTGAGAGGAGTGAGATATACAATCCTCCTTACAGTACTGGAGTTTGATCTTTGGGAATAATGGAAAATTCTAGTGAAGCCAGAAAATATAAGGCATTTCTGTTTTAGGAGGACTCACTCCCAAAGTGCAGCTATTGGACAAGCAGAAGGAAGGAATTAATCTACTAAAATGTGTCCCTGCCTATGCCAGGTGTATTGAAATAAGATGGTCTTGCTCCCAATGCAATCCATGCAATGATTCTGTGAGCTGCAGGACTGCATGCTGGATCCTGGTCCCCAGAGCATGAGAAATATGCTTTTTCTTGGGAAACCTTTGGGTAGATAGAGGCTGTTGAGCATCTGAAAATACTCTGAAACTTTTATTGAGAAATGCAGAGCTAATATTTGCTTGTGTTTTCCCAAAACTTCATGTTGTCCAGAAACAGTGAAAATTGTGAAAATTATTCATGGATAGTTTGAGGAACTAAATATTTTCTCAATCTGCCACTTGCCGGAATGACTTGAGCATTCCGAGGCAAGCTCTTCACCATGGCTGCATTACATGGTGTGCTACATGAAAAACAAATTGAAAAGTAAAAGGAAACAATAATATGTGGCTCAATAAATGTACACAAATATAAAATTGAGAAAAAATGAAGACAAAGAAGGGTGAAGCAGCAGCTGGCAATGCTCTGCCCACTCTCCAGGAGTCCAGGCTGCAGTGGGGAGGAGGACACGGCGCTGGAGGGGCAGCACCCTGGGCCATGGTGGGATGCAGCCCAGCACTCAGGAGTGGTTCTGAGGGGTGACAGGGGCTGAGGGATGCAGGATGGGCCTGTGGGTGGTGACAGGGGCTGAGGGATGCAGGATGGGCCTGTGGGAGGCTGCGTTGCCCCTGTGCCTTCCCTTCTCTCAGGCCATCCTGCTGGCAGCCCTGGCTGCTGGTGCTGGGCCAGGGGCTGCCTGCTCATCCCCAATCTGCTGACCCTGTGATCCTCTGTACCCACAGAAGAGAGAATGAGAGGGAGGGTGGAGAGGAGTAAGGGCAGTTCTATGGCTTTTGCAGCTGAAATCTCCCCTGTTCCAGTTGCTGCAACCTTACTGGTGGGAGGGGAAGAAAATCCCAGCTCTAAAATCAAGCCTAGGAGAGCACATCAGGAGGCAAAAAACCTTCCCATATTTACTCTCAGTAGACTATCAAACAACACCAGGCTATTAATTTGGCTTTTGAGTCTTCACTAAAGCCCATAAAAGCGCAGTTGTCAAATGGAGTTCATTTTAATTTCCTTTCAATCACAGTAAATTATTCAGGTGATAAATCAGCTGGGGCAGCCTCCTGGCTGTAATAGAAACTCTAATTCCTGGCTAATTATCCAGGCCATTGCTGCCAGCAGATCAATAGCTCTCCCGAATGGAAAGGGCGTGGGGCGCAGGCGGGCAGGAGGGCGCGGGGACAGCAGCTGGGAGCGCCGGCACGGTGACCCTGGGGACATGTGGGGACAGCGCCGTGCTCCTGCTGGCCCGCAGGACGGGCCCCCTGCTGCCGTCGCGGAGTCCCTGGGCGCTGCTGGGCTTTGCTGCTTGAGCCGCTCCCGCCGGGTAACGCACGGGTGTGCTGTGGGAGTGCGCCCGCACCTACCGCAGCCCTCTCTGCCTGCCAGCTGCGCCCTTTGAAGGCTGCTCAGAAGGAAATCTCAGGCTGGCAATAGCTTTTCTTGTCCAGTGGAACCTTTCAATAACAGTAAAAACAGGTAAAAGAGGAGAGGGCCAGTACTGAGCTGCTAAACGGAATGCTTCACTGTGACACTGCAGCAACCTCAGGAAGATGACAGCGGCACCGACCCCCATCTCCTTGCAGGAGGTGTTTTCCTAGAGCTGCTCCATGCACAAAGCGCTTTGAGCCTGAGGACTATGCTGTCAGCTGCTGTCTCCAGCTCAGCATCGTCGAGTTATTCTGCAAAAGTGTCTGACAGAGCTCCACCGTCTGTCTCAGATGCTTCCATGCAACCCCTGTGCTGCTGTGGAGGCTGAAGGCTCCTCAGGACAGTGTCTTCTCTGAGCCCTATGTCCCTTCATTGCACTGCTGGGGATGCAGAGGGGTGTTGTAATCTTCGCTGCAGTGTTGTTCTTGCCTCTCTGCTGGGGCTCTTCTCCATTCTCTGCAGCACAGTCCTTCCTGCCTTCTCAGGGGCTCCTCCTGAGCTCTTGACCCACCCCTATTTATCTCAGTTACCTTCACGAGCTACAGCTGCTGCCCAGCTAAGGACCCTGCAGCTGCAGCTCGTTTGGAGCAACTCAGACCCACACAGGTCTTACAATACAACATATATTCAGGCCCCCACAGAGGGGTGCACCACCTTCTTTGGCTCTGCTCTGGTTTACATTGAAAAAGGAGAAAGAAGCCTGCCATAGTGTTTCTTACTACTAAAATCAACTTCTTTTTTTTTTTTTTTTTTTTTTTTTTGAGTGAGTGAGTAAAAAGGCTTTTCTTCTAAAATAGCAGCAGAAAGCACAGCTCCTTTGGCCAGTCCCTCCTCTTTGCACACCCACTCCTTTTCCCTTCCTTGTGAGCATTTTTTTGTGCATGAGCTGCTGAAGACCGCCAGGATTTCTGTGCATGTGCCACCTTGTTATGTCAGGCTGTGTTGGGCGGTGACAGTCACAGCAGATTCCGTTGTATGACACCTGTGTGTATTCTGCGTGACAGTAGGGCTGTGGAGGCAGAGTTTTCTGGGGAAGGAGCATGACAGGAGCCGTGTACCCAGCAAACGTCTTCCTGCATCGACATGATCCTTGTTAAAAGCAGCCCTGCCGCTTTCGGGGCAGCTGAGGATGTCGAGGGGGTCTGCAATTGGAATGGCTGGTCTGGGAGTGAGCAGGAGAGGTGGGAAGAAGGGCAGGTGGCATTTCTCCTGCAGACCTTTCCAGAATGTGACAGGGAGCATTTCCTGCTGTCTGCAATGCCTTGGGAGCATGACCATGCTGGAGAGAAGCTCTGGAAGAGAAGAGAGCTGGGGTTTCATTGCACACACCCTGCTGTGGTGGCAGTCAGCTGGGGAAGAGTAACAGCAGGCACTTTTCAGGGATCTCTCAAAGTTCCTGTTAGGTGTTAGGAAAGCCTCAGTGGTGCCTGGAGCTGATGCAAATGATGCTTCTCTCCTAGTGTGAGCAATGGGGTTGCTGGGCTACATCCCCCAGCTTACATGGCTTTGTCTGGGGACTGCCTCTGTCCCCAGGGTTGCCAAGTTTGAGTTCTTTTCTTACACAGGGGAGTCCTTGTCACCTCCTCCTCCCTTTGACCCATCAAAGAGGAGGAATCCCAAAATACCAAGATAGACAGCTCCTTTGAGAATTGCATTGTATTCCTGGTTATTACCTTGCCCTTTTTTCTTCTGACTGCTCTCAAATATGACTATATGTAAAAATACAAAATCGTAAGTTAAAGGAAAGGCCAGCCTTGCTGTGGCTTGTGCTCCCACATCTCCTTTGTCCTTGTGTCTTTTCTCTTTGCTCTGCATTAATTGGAGGGATGTCTTCTGCCCCTGGCAGGCTCCCACATTGTGCAGAGGGAATGTGGGTGGCATGTGACATGGTCAGCAGCTGCCAAAGGAACACCAGCTCTCCCCTGCTCTGGAAGCTCCTCAGGGATGAGGATGCTGCTCAGGAGGAGAGCTTTTTCCCTGAGAGCCTGGTGTCTTGGTTTGAAATACAGGTGTTTGCAAGGAAGGCAGAAACCTCCTTCAGAATAGAAATAATATTACCTCCTTCCCTCCAAAGTGTTAGAACTTTGAAATTAAGGGTGTTTCAGACAAAGATATGAGAAAAGGAATAGCAGTTTTTTTATGTGTATAACAAGGCAAAGCAGTTCTATGTATGTGTATAACAAAGTGAACAAACAACCCTGGCAACAATAATGAAAAGAACCAGACACCCAGTTCCAGCCAAAACGTCAGACCCACTGACACAGAACCTCAGACCCAGTCCCAGTCCCAGTCCCATTCCCAGTCCCAGTCCCCGTCCCAGTCCCATTCCCATTCCCATTCCCATTCCCAGTCCCAGTCTCATTCCCAATCCCAGTCCCAGTCCCAGTCCCAGTCCCATTCCCAGTCCCATTCCCATTCCCAGTCCCAGTCCCATTCCCAGTCCCATTCCCATTCCCATTCCCATTCCCATTCCCAGTCCCACTCCCAGTCCCAGTCCCAGTCCCATTCCTGTTCCCATTCCCAGTCCCACTCCCAGTCCCATTGCCATTCCCATTCCCATTCCCATTCCCAGTCCCAGTCCCAGTCCCATTCCCATTCCCATTCCCATTCCCAGTCCCAGTCCCATTCCCAGTCCCAGTCCCATTCCCATTCCCATTCCCAGTCCCATTCCCAGTCCCATTCCCATTCCCATTCCCATTCCCATTCCCATTCCCAGTTTCAGTCCCAGTCCCAGTCCCAGTCCCATTCCCAGTCTCATTCCCATTCCCAGTCTCATTCCCATTCCCAGTCCCAGTCCCAGTCCCAGTCCCAGTCCCATTCCCATTCCCATTCCCAGTCCCATTCCCAGTCCCAGTCCAGTCCCAGTCCCATTCCCAGTCCCATTCCCATTCCCATTCCCATTCCCATTCCCAGTCCCATTCCCAGTCCCATTCCCAGTCCCAGTCCCATTCCCAGTCCCATTTCCATTCCCATTCCCAGTCCCATTCCCATTCCCATTCCCATTCCCAGTCCCAGTCCCATTCCTAGTCCCATTCCCATTCCCATTCCCATTCCCATTCCCAGTCCCATTCTCATTCCCATTCCCATTCCCATTCCCAGTCCCAGTCCCATTCCCAGTCCCATTCCCATTCCCAGTCCCAGTCCCAGTCCCATTCCCAGTCCCATTCCCATTCCCATTCCCAGTCCCATTCCCAGTCCCATTCCCAGTCCCATTCCCATTCCCATTCCCATTCCCATTCCCAGTCCCATTCCCATTCCCAGTCCCAGTCCCATTCCCATTCCCAGTCCCAGTCCCAGTCCCATTCCCAGTCCCATTCCCATTCCCATTCCCAGTCCCATTCCCATTCCCAGTCCCATTCCCATTCCCATTCCCATTCCCAGTCCCATTCCCAGTCCCATTCCCATTCCCATTCCCATTCCCATTCCCAATCCCATTCCCAGTCCCATTCCCAGTCCCATTCCCATTCCCATTCCCATTCCCAGTCCCATTCCCAGTCCCAGTCCCAGTCCCATTCCCATTCCCATTCCCATTCCCATTTCCAGTCCCATTCCCATTCCCATTCCCATTCCCATTCCCATTCCCAGTCCCAGTCCCATTCCCAGTCCCAGTCCCAGTCCCAGTCCCAGTCCCATTCCCATTCCCATTCCCATTCCCATTCCCAGTCCCATTCCCATTCCCATTCCCATTCCCATTCCCATTCCCAGTCCCATTCCCATTCCCATTCCCATTCCCAGTCCCAGTCCCAGTCCCATTCCCATTCCCATTCCCATTCCCATTCCCATTCCCAGTCCCATTCCCATTCCAGTCCCATTTCCATTCCCAGTCCCAGTCCCATTCCCATTCTCATTCCCAGTTTCCGCCTCTCTCGGCCCTTTCCCCCCCGGTGCAGTTCCGGGCACGGCCAGCAGGGGCGCCGGTGGCTCCCGGCCGGCAGGGGGCGCCGTGATTCCCCCGCGCCTGCAGGGGGCGCTGTGGCGCCAGCTCGGCCGCCTCTCCCTCATGGGGTAATGGCGGACAGGCTGGATAGAGATAGAGGGAGGGAGTGCAGCAGAACCTCGTAGCAGCTGGTGGGACGGTATGGAAGAGCTCACTCCAGAGTAGCAAATGAAATGTATCAGGTGCTGGGTTACACTGTAGTGAGAAACCTGGAGCGGGGCTGGGCTGCTGCAGCTGCGCTCCCAAAGAGGTCAGGGAGAGGCTCCTTGGAGGCCTCAGGGTCCCTGGGTTTCCCCTGAGGCGCTAAGTGGGTGGTGAGGGTCTGTTCTTTAGTGAGGTTGGGTGTCAATGATGTCCCAGTGCAATGGCTGTTCTTTCGAGCAGCGCTTCCCTCACGGTAGGAGAAGGCAGCAGGAGATGGAGCCCCGTGCGAGCGTGAGTTCTCCCCACAGCAAGCAGGGCCTGTCTCCCCTCCAGTGCTGAGAGTGAGAGGGGCTGAGCCCAGTCCCCAGCCCCCTGCCAAAATCTCACATTTCTGCCCTCCTAAGACAAACATCCCCCCCACCCCAGGTAAGAAAGTAGCCGGCCGCACTCTCTCCCACCTTGGCCATTTCTTTTGTTTCTTAAATACCACTCGTTATTCTCTCTTAGCAACAGTTGGGGTAAGATTCCATGAAAGAAACAAAAGGAAAAAATCCTAACCCCCAACACCTCGAAAAAATGTTTGGAAATTGCAGCCACAGCACTGTTCTTGTTGGGTGATGCTGGAAGGGGATGTTATTCCAGACGCAAAGTTTCATCTCAGCACCTTCCACCAGTTTTACAGTCAGAGCTTAGTGACTGCATAGAACACAACATCTTGCAAAGGCAGCAGGTGGCAGGTGATCTCCTCCAGAAGATTTTCTGTGTCTTCTAAGTGTGATAGAGAGGTAGGAAATCTATAAAAAAGCTTTCCCCACTTATTATCTTGATAGAAGTGTTCACATTGGTATGAAATTTGGGAACTGGCGTTGAGCAATTGCATCTCTTTGTTTATTATGTGTTTCGCAATAAATACCTTTTTTCTTTTTTAGTTCAGAGAGATAAACAAGGTCCTTCACCAATCTCAGGCAATGCCATGTAACAGCACTAGTTGGCCAGTTATGTCAAAATGGACCAACCTCTCCATGTTTATGTTAGCCTCATAAGGAAGGAAGGACAACTCTGTGAGTTTTGAGGGATCTCAAAGGGTGGTAGCGCTCCCTTTCTGCTCACCCACTGTGTTAATTCCAGTTGTTATTATGTGTTTAAGGAAAACTTTGGTGTGGCTGCAATGAAAACTGTGGTTAGAGGAAGAGCAGCAGGGTATAGGATGAGATGGAGAATTGTTTGGCATGCAGTGCCAAGGAGTCTGAGAAACTTGCTCAGTGCAGAGGCTGGGTTTTCACAAGAGTGCCATAGTTTTGGGTTGCCTTTCTTTTAGTATGGGGTTGAACAAAGCAACCTACACCAGTGTCTGAATGATGACAAAAAGCAGCTGCAGAGCTAAGCCAGTTCCAGACAAAAGGGACTGATTCAAAATTCCTCTCTGCTCATATGAATAGTGGCTGCTTAGATTTGGTGTTTTGCAGCAGATTTTCCCAAACAAAAAACAAACAGACAAACAAATAAACAACCCCCAAACCCAAAACCTGAAAGGAGAGAGCTTCTGCACTAAGAGAGTAGATTAACATGTAGGGGCATGATTTCAGCTCTGCTCCTCTCACCCTGAAAATGGAGTGAAATCAGGGCAACATGGGAGAGACAAGGGTTTCTCCTGCAAAATCCCCTTCAGGCTCAGGGCTGACCTCAGGTCCATGTCAGTCCAGACAAGTCAGTCACAAAGGGCTGAGGGAGAGCAAAGTCCTGGAGGTGAGGAGTGCATTCCTGGAATAGGAGTTATGGAGGGGAGCCAGGCATAAGGACTGCACTTGTCAGATGCTCTATTAGGCTTGGAGTATTTCACTGCTTGTTAGGACCTCTCCAAATAATTGCAACACAGGACTAAGTAATGAATTAAATTATGTTACACGAGAGATTGTCATCAGATTATGTACCTGATGAATGGCTTTCAGGCATTGTCAAACTGTGAGGCTCGGTAACAGTGGGAGATTTTGTTGACTGCACAGCTCCTGTGTCTGTGTTTTTGTGTGTTTTCAAGTGGTTCTTTTCTGGTTCTTGTGACTGGAGAGGAAATTTTGAAAATATATATATTAAAAAAAATATTTAAAAAAATATTTGTTTTCAGGACAAAACACTGGTTAAGATATCCAAGCCAGTCACTTTGCCTGCTGTCAGTGCCTGGTTTGTTCAGTTCCTGCTGCCTTTCTAATCCCATGCCTTCAAGGACATGTAATCAGAAAGTGATGCATAAGGCTTCTGAAAACAACATTTGCACTTATAGGATCACAGACTTGTTAAGGTTAGAAAAGACCTTTAGGATCAAATGCATCTGTCAGCCCAGTGGCACCACCATATTCATCACTGAACCCTGTCCTCACCCATACCCACATGCTTTTGAGCACTTCCAGAGATAGTGACACCACTACTTGCCTGGGCAGCCTGTTCCAATGGCTTATAAACCTTTCTGTAATATTTTTTTCCCTAATATGCTACTTTTTCCTATATTTCCTACCTCCCCAGGCACAGAACCACACAATCATGCAGATTGGAAAAGATCTTTCAGATTTCTGTCTTTTCCATAAACACACTGTACTGAAAACTGGCCTGCAATACTGTGGTCCTTTACTATTCTAGTTCAGGTGAAAGTGAAGAAATGAAAGGAAAGATTTGGAAAACTATGGGGGAAAACAGAAAATGCTATAACAGGATTCTCACATGGCAGTTGTGAAACACACTTGGGTAGTTCATGTGAAAGCATTACACAAATACCAAGTGTTCTTGAAAATTTGCACAAGGCTTCTCAAGAAGTGTCAAGAGCCATCAGCGTGATGGATTGAAGGTCTGGCAATATTGGTGCCAGCCTCATGCATTCTCAGAGGGCATTCACATTTCTGATTCATATTTCTCCATGAGGAAATAATTCACTGTGCTGAGGGTTCTGTTTTCTTTTCTGCACAGTCATGCTTAGTGCTTCAGTGGAAGTAGAGGGACCACCATGATCGAGGATTGTACCTTTTCCTTTCTCCTCTGGCGGAAAATGTTAGTATTGAGAGGGAAAGTGTCCAGTTCCCGTCCTGAGAAACAGCATTTTTTTCACAATATCTTGTAGCAACTAGCAGCATAAAAGCCTGAATTTTGTGCTGGGTTTACAAAAAGTAAACTGCTTTTCCACCAGGGTAGGTTGTTCTACACTTATTTCAGTTGTGCGTCTCACCTCTTGATTGGGTGCCTGCTTTTTAGCATTGCACGTAGGATGGTGGAGGCTGCTGAGAAAGTTCAGTTGGTGCTGGGGTGAGAACAGGTGCAGGGAAAGGGCAGGTGCTGAGGAGAGGGCAGGAAACAGGGGAAGAAGAGAAATGCCCCATGTAAGTTTACAGGGAAAGCAGGAGAGGGTAGCTGAGGGAGGAAGAGGAAGGCTGGAGAGAGGAGGACTGGAGGGAAGAAATTGGAGGGGGTTGGGGCAGTTGCAGGCACTGGTGTTGCAACTCTGAAACTGGGAGCAGGCTTCTACAAAATCTGGAGTTTCTGCTTTTCTCAGCAGAAACTGAACTGGGAGGCTCTGGCATGGAGACAGAAATGAAGGGCCTATGCAGGATTGGGCAGTGCTGATGAGGGTGGGTGGAGGCTTGGGTGAGTCGTCCTATCATTTTGTGTCCTGCAGGAGACTCAGCAATTTTTGGTGTTATACAGAGAGGTGCTGGAGTTGTTGAGAGTAAATATGTGATGTTGAAACTAGCAAATCCTGGTAGAAACAGAGGTTGGCTTTGGCACTGTGGTGGTGTTGCTGTTTCTGTTCATCCAGGTGCTTGTTAGTGGTGAGGCGAGGCTGAGATCTGTAAAGCCACCTCAGCTCATTGTGTACATTTACCACTCTTGTGCTGGCCTTACGTGGGTTTCATTTTGGAAACAAAGGAAGTTTATGGCTCTTGAGGACATAGTTCAGTGGCAGCGTTGGCAGTGTTAGCAGTGGGACTCAATGATCTTAGAGGGTGTTTCCTCTAATCCTCAATGATTCTGAGAGAGTCCACTGGGCGTTTCTGGCCTGCTGGGCATTGGGGACTGCAATGGCCCATGGAGGGCTTGCTTGGAAAACACCCACAGAGGCATCTGCGGGTCGGAGCTCTCTTCCCATCTCTTTCCCAGAGATCCAAGGACGGCAGGCATGAGGGATTGCCCAGCAGGGATTTGGCAGACTGACAGGTCCATCGAGCACATGCCCAGGCACTGCACACACTGCTCAGGCATTGCTTTTGTTCAGCCTGCTACCTCTGACTAAGAAACAATATTAAAAACATATCCAGCAGCCAGCACGGGCAGTGTTGTGTGTGCTGCTGCTCCACGGGGTTTTGCTGTTCACTGTGGGCAGCCTCACTGGCACGTGTGTGTGCGTGACTGTGCGCATGGGTGTGATTTACTGGCCTGTGCAGTGCCACATGTCTTTAAAATTATAGTGCCCGTTTCCTGCTGAAATAATTTCTACATGGAGAGGCTCCTATTATAGCAAGAGGAGCATGGACGTCATGATTTATTATTATTTATGGTCCCAGGGTCTTGTTTATGCACGATGGGTTAGGTGCTCAGGATAGAAATGCCATTATGCAAATGACATTGAATGTCCTTACTGAGCCTAAATAATTTTTGTGTTGGACGATTAAACCTCATCTGTTATTGATATGGGCTGCAGTCGGGCTATTAAAGAGTCCCAACAGTACTTACTCCCAGTAATGGGAAAATTGAGAGGAAGAGGCTAAACAATTGCCTCAAGTGTGCTGTGATTGTCTGGTAGGAGTGGAACATAACGAACCCCCTGAATGGAAATCGTGTTTACTACTTAGGGATAAATAAAAAGAGAGAACATGCAATAAATTGTGCTTTGTGATCTGAATTGGCGCACCAGAGAATTTGCGTACTTTCAATTTACTTATTTATTTGATTTTTTTTTTTTTTCCAGGGGTGGAGGGGGCCGAGTGATTGGGATGTAGATAGTGCAGGCAGCTGGGAAGGATTCCTGCAGAGTGTGCCCCTGGCTGAGTGGCTGGGGAGAGCTGTCCTCGGAGCTGCGCTGGTGCTGCGCTGTCCGCTCTGACACAGCTGTGCAGTCACATTTTGATCAGTGTTGATAGCTTATGAATTCCAAAATTGACAAAATTTACAGAAAAATGAGGATAATCCATCTTCCTTAGCAGCCTGTCAGGAGCTGGCTATACTTCATAATCTTCAATTACAGATGCTATTTTCAGACATTTACATGCAGATATTAGAACAAAATGAAAATGAGAAACAAAGAGTGAATGGAAATGCAGCTATTTATATGTATAAAAGAAAAACAACAGGTAAATTCTTGGCATTTAGATTGGATTTGGGTGTCCCTTTGGAAAATCTGAGAATATCTGCACCCACTTATGAATTGTACTGTGGAAATGTAAAATGTATTATATCGTTTCCCTTATGCAGATAATGTGAAGATTGGGTCAAAAACAGGTCAGTTATTTTGAAGTATGAGGGTAAATGTGTTCATGGCAGGGTGCACAAGCTAATTCTCACTGCCTTCAAAGGAATGTCTGGGGATGTGTACAATCCTAATTGGATTTGGGCTAAAATGAAGCACAGCTGTTAACTTTTTATAAACATATATGTATTGTGAAAAGAAGGTTCAGAAATACCCTGTTTAAACTTAGGGAAAAAGGTTAAAATCAAACTTCCATGTTCTGTGAGACAGCAATGAGCTCAATGTGGCTGAAAACAAAGAGGAACTGTGGTTTGGTCTCAGTTAGACATGTAAATAACATTTGTTCCAAAGTAGGATTGGGTTTGGTGTCAGCAGTGCTCAGTACAGGGAATACAATGTAAATTATCAAATGGGGTGGTGGTTGGAAGGCAGCAGTGGTGAGACTTTGATGTATAGGTTTCCAGTAGCCTTTCCCACCCATATCTTGGGTGGCTGAGTAGGAGGGCATTAGGCTGGATTTTCCATCCCCATGAAATTCCAGGCAGAGCAGCAGTGGTGCCTGCAGCTGGAAGCACTGCTGGGTTTCTGAAAGCCTGGGGAGATTAATTACAGCTGCTTTGGATTAAACTCTTCGAACCATATCTAACATTACAAATTTTTCCCCTTTTTTTTCCTTTTTCCCTTTCTTCCCTTTCAGGCTGCTGTGTGGGTTTCTGTGGACAGCCTGCCTGGCATGTGCCACTTTTGCCTCTATTTATTAATTAATTTTAAAATATTAAGATGTGGTAACTTGGAAATACTTGTGAGGTCTGGCTTGCTGCTGCCATCAGGGATGACCAGGGAGTGTGGTGGATGTGATTTGGGGGACTACATTGTGCCTTTCAGGGACCTCAGGGTTTTCTTTGGCAATGAAGGCTCTTGATGCACCACCTCTATCAGGAAGGAGGCAGAGACACGGTCAGTGAGGAGGCAGACTAAGCCCTGAAACCCCAGGCTGGCACCTTGCACTGATGGTCTCAGCTCCTGTTGAGCTGCTGCTGTTGCTGCTGCTGCATCCTGGGCAGCACCGTGGGCCTGGGGGCAGCTGTGCCAGGGGCAGGGGAACACAGAAGGTATTATTTCATGCCTGCCTGGTGTTCTGATTTGGAGTATATAGCAGACGCAAAAAAGCAACATGTGCAAGTCCCAGTGGACCCCAACTGGCTCATTTTAATGGCCATTTGCCCCGTGCAGCAGACAGCTCTTCTCTGTCTTTGCTTGGTGCAGTCTCTTCAGCAGCATTGTGAGATGTGTGCCCCACCAAAGGGATGAGGCGAAAATAGGATGCATTTGTCTCACACCTTGTGGGTTGCAGCACTGCTGCGGGGCTCATTCCAGCCTCTGAGATTCCCCCAGTGGTACCTAAAGGCCAGGCTGTTTCAGGGAGTGGCCTCGTTCCCTGCTGTGTGTCCATCTTTTCCTGACACTTTAGGATAAAATCCCAGGTTAATATCAAAGAAACAGTTTTTGTACACAGAGGGTAAGTTGACTTTTCGATGTGTTACACTCATTCGTCTTCACCAGAAAAAGTGGAGGGTGAGGCTGGTTGTGATCTGCCTCTCTGCTTTACTGTAGTGTAGCAGGTTTGAAAACAGTTATGAAACTCTCCTGCACCCTTTCTCTTACCATTTGCCTATCACAATCATCACTCCAAGGGATTAACAGTTAGAAATAATGCTTTTGTAACGGAGGTAGATTCAAAACTTTCCTTAGAGCAGAAACCTTCCTGTTTGCACTTTGCAGAGGCATCTAATGGGGGGGGACTGTGCAGACCCTGCTGCTGCAAGAGAGCTTGTGCTGCTGCTGATAGGCACGCAGAGATTACTCCTCTCCTCACCACTGCAGCCACTCCCCCAGCTCTGTCCGCCAGAGCTGAGCCAGAGCACAGTCGGATAGGGCAGGGGAACATACAAGATCTGGTCTTGCCCCTCCTTTCAGTTTGTCCTTCTCAGTCTCTCTTTTATATAAACCTCGTTTCACATGTCTGTGTTTTCTCTCCTCCATGCTATGGCAGTGGTGCTCCATGCTGATGAGACAGTGCGTGGTACAACCGCAGGCAGTCATTTTTCAGGTAATTTCTAGGGTAATGAACACCCGTCTCTTGCTTTTTCACCTACCAAGCAGAAGGTCAGGCTTCCTGGCTGCGCAAGGAGGGACCCCTGGCCATGATGGTCATTCCAGGCTGTTTCTCAACAGCAGCAGTGAGAGCACACTAGTGCAGGAGCCAACTCAGATATCCCTTCTGCTGCTCCCACCCCAATTAGCTGGAGAAGCTCTTGGAAAGGGTCAGCAGAAGGGTTCAGCAGAGGGGTCTCAGTGAGGCCGTGGGGTGAGGGGCTGCTCCATGAGTGCTGCCTTCCCCTGGGGTTTCCTCTCCTCTCCAGATGGGATGCCTGAAGGGAAGAGATCTGCCTGGGAGGAATGGGAAGAGGGGTCACCACTGTGCCCCTCATGAGTGGTTCAACACCAAACACTGTGACTCCACAGTGTAAGAGAGGTTTTAGCTTTTTCAGGTGGTTTTAGAGGGTCCTGGTCCCTCCATGGGAGGGAGGAGAGCTGTGGACAGTACCCATAATGTGGTTTTAGGGTGAAGGCTTCTCTGCTCTGCACTCCTGGTGCCCCCCTCCTTGAGGGCCAGAAGATGCCTCTGCTGGCCATCACCTCTTGCAGTACCTTGCTGTTGGCAGCACTGGTTCCTTTTCTGCCCACTGACCAGTGCTGGTCACTGCCGCTCTGCCAGCCCAGTGCTGGCCCTGACCCCGCAGCTTTGTGGTGCAAACTATAACTGCAGAGGTGGATCTGATGTGATGGGGTTGCTCCTCCACTGGGAATGCATGATGAGAGGGGAGTCAGCAGTCAGAAGGGCTGCCCTTCATCCTGCACTTCTGCCTCAGTGCTGGAAGCAGTGGTCAGTGCGTGCTCCTTGTGGCTGTTAACTGATGGTCGTTCCAAGAAGGGAACTGGGCACAGCAAAGTGGTTGTGAAATCCCCTAAAATCAGAAAATCCTTTACAATCCCGCTATTCTTACCTCTGGGAAAAGTTGCCGGGCCATGGCAAAAGACATGGCAAAAGACTTCCTGCAGCTCCCATCTGCAGGAAGTTATTGGGACCAAAAGCAGGGAAGGACCCCAAATCTCCATTTTGCACATCTTCAGCTCCTTCCTACCACAGTGCTGCTTGTCTGTGGGCTCTCCATCCACACTATGCTGAGCAACCATAATGCTTCCAGTCCCTCCTGCAGATGTTCCATGGTTTGGGACTGTGCCCCTGTATATTGCACCAACTCACTGTGGTGCAGTGACGTGGAAGAGCACAGGCTACCTGTGCCACAGTCTGGTTGCTGCTTGGTTGACACTAGAAATGGTCACTTTCTCCAAAGTCAGAGGGCTGCTCATGGCTCATTTGCATGGTGCTTCCAGTCTTTCCGGGTTAAAAGTCCCAGCTCTGGTCCCATTTCTCCCAGGTCAGTTCCTTGGACTCCTGAAGGGAAGCAAGCTTTGGAGTTCTGTATTCCTGTGTCTGAGAATTGCAGTTGAGGGCTTAGGCTAGTTCCAGTTGGGTTTGTAGTTTGGATGTGCACCTCCTTCCCCAGTCCCCTTACGTGACCCGTGGCAAGGGTCCCATTCCAGCTAGGTGCTTCCTCCCAAACTACATGTGTGCAGCTCTCACGCTGTAATTGGGAAACCACATTCACTCTCTGCCTGTTGGAAGGGGTGGATCTTCCTCATGAGAGGATCCAAAGAGATTTTCTAGTCTTCATAGAGCAACATGGGTGAATTCAGGTATCCCTCCCCAGGGATTTGTGTGTGCTCTTCTAGAGGTACCAGAAATTCCAAACAGCAGCACACAAGGACAGGTTTTTCCTCTGCTGTGCTGCCAGCCCATCCGTGCTTGTGCATCCCCAGCTGCTTGGGATGTCTCTGCAGGGCTATTGTTTCTGTGATGTTTTGCCAGATTAGGGTTTTGGGGAAAGAAAAAAATCTAGCAGTGCCTCCATATGTGCATGTACCCTGCATAGGGGAGAGGTGGGGCTGGAGGCTCAGGAAAACATGGAATGGTGTGGGAAGGCTGAGAAATGCATTAAAGTGGCATGTTGAATGAGAAGAAGGAGCTTTGATTACACTTCCAGGGAGAAGGAAGGCTGGCACCATTATCAGCACCCTCTGCAGAGGAGGGAGGTTCCCAGGGCTGTCCTCTCCCAGGAGCACAAGTGGGAGTGAGTCAGAGGTGTGAGAGTCTTCGGAGCAGTGGTGGCAGGCAGAACGGCCTAGGTGAGTGATGGCAAGGCAAAAGTGAGGCCACAGAGGGTGTTGGAGGAAGCGTGAGCTGAAAGAACTGAGGAACAATGCAACTTTAATGCAAAGCTTATGTGGGATCCTAGGAGACAAGTCAAAGGACTCTGATGCATGGACTGGGTGCAGGACAAGGGTGGCCAGCAGCTAGTCCCTGGTAAAATGTATTTAGCTTGCTCATCTGCAAGAGGTTTGTATGGGGGATCCTTCAATGTGACAGGCTGTACTCCTAACTCATGCACATGGTGTCTGCAGAAAAAACATGTTTATTACACAGAACTGTTAATACAAGATTATCCATGTAAATTACCTTCTGTTTGAGTGAGACCTGAGCTACAGAGATACCAGCGTGTATTCCTGGCTAAAGTACTGAGTTAGTGGCAAGTACCAGATTATGTGCTGGGTTGTCAGAGAAACTTGCGGAAGGAGGAGGATGTATTCACTCAGATCAGCTTTTGTTTCCTTAAGAAAAAAAAAATTAACTTATTTTGATGTCACATCCCTGGAGCTGTACAAGGCCTGGTTGGATGGGGCCTTGAACAGCCTGGTCTAGTGGAAAGTGTCCCTGCATGGTAGAGGGCATATATAATAAGTTGGTCTTTAAGGTACCTTCCAGTCCAAAACAGTCTGGGATTCTGTGTTTTTCTGAGTTTTGTTTTGGTTACCCAAAAACCCCCATGTGATCCTGGGTTCATCTGCATTTCTTCACCTCTGCACGGCTTCTGCATTGACTTAATCTTCAGGAATTCGTTAGAGACTGGCATCACAGTGGCTGCTCTTCAGTTTACCTGTTCCCACTGTAGTTCTTTATTTGAAGTCAATCTCCAGTTGATATGGGCATGACTGCTGTCTCACAAATGAGGGACTAAAACTTAAAGGGCAGATAGCAGGGAACAGAGAGCTTTGAAAGAAAACTTCACGGATTTGTGGGAATGATCCTGACAATAAGAAATCATTGAAAAAGGGCAAATGAAGATAAGCTTTGTGCCATATGCATATACATCCTTTAGATACCTGCATTGGCCTCAATGGCTATAGAGTGCTGTAGCAATGGAGACTTAAACAGGGTTATAGGACACAAACACTGATTTCTGAGATCTGTGCTTACTTACAAAAGCCTCTTTCAGGCAATGAGATTAGGAAATTATTTGGAAATGACACAGTGTTCTTACTACAGTCAGGTGCTTTATTTAAAAATAACTTGGATTTAGAAACAGTTATCTACAAATGCATCCATTAAGCAAATTCTCTGTATATACATACCTTTTTCCTGTAATGATGAAGAAATGCAACATTCCTAAGAAAAGGGGAATGGGAAACCTGTTCCCACCTTCTCATTAGTGCATGTCCCCTCAAGTGCCAGCACTGAAATGTGGAGAGTGTGAAGGTTAAGAGGCATGACCATTTTCCTAACAAGAAAGTAGCTTGTACTTGGCAGGTAATCTACAAATTTTCCTCTTTCAGGAATGCCTTGTTACATATTAATGAGTTTGTCTTTGGTTTTATAAAGAAAACCTATTTTTGTGTTCTCTGAGAACACTGGTGATAAGCACAGACCTGCTTATTGAACAGTTTGAATGTTGAAAAGCCCAGTGTAAATGGGCAGTGCCTTTAACACTGGCTGAACAAAGGATTTTTGAGTTCTGTATTGCATCTACTTTCTGTTGGCACAGGCAAATAAAAGCTCTTGATTAGTGAATTTATTTAAACTAAAATGTCTTTTGTTTCTTTTTCCAGGCAACAGAATACTCAGCCATGGCCTCACTAGCTGGTGGATTGGATGACATGAAGGCCAATATAACCAGCCCTACTTCAGCAGATTTGGGAGCAAGTGTTCCTGGGCCTCAGTCCTATCCTATTGTCACAGGTAAATGATTTTCAAACACTGGTAAGTAGTGTGAATTGTCTGTACCTTCATATTGCATGATGAGGTCCTTTATGGAAGAATTGTGTCATATGTGGAGTAATTTGCTCAAAAAGTCTCTTTTTGAATGTGATTTCATAGGAGCTCTTGTTGAAAGAGAGCTGAATGGCTTGTGTAAGTCATTTGTGTATGTTTGTAGCTGACAGATGGAGCCTCCATACCTCTTGTTCAGGAAAGGATGTGCCCCTCCACCCCAAAGTACATCTTGAATATCACCGCATCACTGAAAAGCAGAATGCTTGCCTCTGCTTTTGGGCTTTGGAGCTATTTTTTCATAAATGCACCTGGTATATTTGACTGGATGGAGCTTTTATGACAGTTCAAACTAGCCTGAATTTTGGAAGCTCATTTTATACCATTTCTGAAGTGTACCCGTGCACTAAAGTTGAGCATTTAAATGAAAACCAAAGGCTGTTTGCTCAAGGAATGCCAAATCGTGTGCATTTATTCAGCAGGTGTAGAGCAAGAGTTAAGGAACAGCTAGGGTCTGATAAATGCTTTGGTCACCTATTTATTTGGGATTGACCCCATTGCTTGCGAGGGAATTGTCCAAATGGTAATCTAATTATTAAATTGTATCCCACATTAGCTGTGCAAGTCAGAAAAAAGGAGGGCTTTTAAAATTTAAGGCTCTGGGTTTCATAGGAATGTCAGCTCAGTGTGTTACTTCTGTGTCCAGTTGGTGCAAATTTCATTGGATAGTCTCTGTTTTGACAAAGATTGGATGTAATGCTTTATTTTGTAGCTACTGTGGAAGATTATACTGTTTTTTATAAAGTATTACTATGTCTTTAATGCCTTAAAATCTCATCCAGCAGAGGAGAAGTTTTGAAAACAAGTGTTGTTACAAAGTGGTTTTAATCCAGTAAAGTATCAGTCTTCAACTTTTTTTGACAACGTTTAGGAGAATTCAGAAGAGATTAGAGAGTGAAAGAAATACATGTGTAGCTTGAAGTGGGATGGGAGAGAGTTCTTTCAATATCTGTCTGGTTCTGAATGGATGGTTTGAGTGTTGGACTCATGGATAAGAAAGGTGTCTAGGCATGGATGGATGGATGATGGATGGATGGATGGATGGATGGATGGATGGATGGATGGGATGGATGGATGGATGGATGGATGATGGATGGATGGATGGATGGATGGATGATGGATGGATGGATGGATGGATGGATGGATGGATGGATGGATGGATGGATGGATGGATGATGGATGGATGGATGGATGGATGGATGGATGGATGATGGATGGATGGATGGATGGATGGATGGATGGATGGATGGATGGATGGATGGATGGATGATGGATGGATGGATGGATGGATGGATGGATGATGGATGGATGGATGGATGGATGGATGGATGGATGGATGGATGGATGGATGGATGGATGGATGGATGATGGATGGATGGATGGATGGATGGATGGACAGAAAGAGGGACTTCTGGAGGTGTGTGGCTTGTAAGATGTGAGGAGATATAGCATTGATACAGATATATCTATATGTCCATCAGGGGTCTGTGCTGGAACCAGCATTATCTAATATCTTCATCAATGACACAGACAGAGGGATCATGGGCACCCTCAGCAGATTTGCAGGTGACACCAGGCTGAGAGTGTCATGACATCCCTGAAAGACAGAGCCATCCAAGAGGGACTTGGAAAATGCCTAGAAGTGGCCCATGGGAATCTCATGAAGTTTAAAAATGATGATGGTGCAGATGATGATGCTGCACCTGGGGTGGGGCTATTCCCAGGACTGATCCAGCCAGAGGACAAACAGACTCAGAGCAGCCTTGGTAGGAGGGCTTGGGGTGCTGGTGGGTGAGAGCTGTCCCTGCCCTGGCCATGTGTGCTGGGAGCCAGAAGCCCCCTGTGCTGCCTGAGCCCCCAGCGTGGGCATTCTGCCCCCCTGCCCCGCTCAGGTGAGACCCCACCTGCAGAGCTGCCTCCGGCCCCCAGGCCCAGCACAGGAAGGACGTGGAGCTGCTGCAGCCAGGCCAGAGCAGGCATCTGTGTGATCACAGGGCTGGAACACCTCTGCTGTGAGGAAAGGCTGGCAGAGCTGGGGCTGTTCAGGCTGGAGAAAGCAAGGCTTTGGAGAGACCTAACTGTAGCCTCTGTCATCTTCTAAGGCACTGCTCATCCAGGAGTTACACCTGGCCAACATGAGGTTCAGCCAAAAGCTATTTTGGCTGGTAGTTCTTTCTTTACCCTGGTTTAAGCACTTCTTACATGTCTCACATTGCTATTTCCTTAGAGTGTTGAGAGCTGATTGATCACATTTGTTAGAGTAAAACCTATTACAGAGGTGATGCTGCAGAATTCAATATGGATTTCACAGAGGTTCTCCCTGTGATGTTACCTACACTTGAGGAAAGGTTCCAAGTATTAAATTTGCTAGTTCTCCTCAAAAACATGGAGTGGGCTTTATGAACAGCAGGTTCTAGAAAAAACCTGCCTTAGTCTTAAACATGACAGAGTGACAGCTACAACAGAACACAGTTTTCAAGACACTGAGTATTTATATCTTTAATTTGAAAGTGCTGTAGAGTTTTCTATCAACAGCATTCATAAAATGTAGATTTACATGAGCATATCAGGACTCTTCTAAAGCCTATGCCTTTTGATTGGTTTGTGGAGGAAATTGTCTATCTGCTATACTTTCATATTCTCTTTCTAATAGCCATAGGAATTGTTTTGTGCAGGTCATGCACTGGAAGCACCCAGAAATCCTCATCTCAGTCTGGGCCCGTGTTGTATGCCTGAGTCACAGTGTGTGCTCTGAGGCTTCCCGAGGAGCTGAAAGGGCTGTGCAGGCTGTCAGGAGCAGGAAGGGTTCCCTAGCAAGCTACCCTTTGTAATGTGAAAGGCATGTCCATTACAGTACACTTGCTGGTACATTTCCCACTCTAGTTCCGGACAGATTCCTCTATCTTCTCCCGTAATATAGGTCATCTTTTCAGTCACAACTCTTTACCCAGCCTGTTTCCTTTGTGGGACAGGGAATTTGGAAAAGGACACACATTTATTGACCCTATTTCCCTTGTAAGCATAAGATGCATATTGCCATAGGACCTTAATCTGTGGTAGGTATCTCTGAAAATCAGCAGCTGGGAAATGGTGCACAACAGTGGTTGTAAGTGCTAGGTCCACCAAATGTCTACAAAAACACCACATATTCTGCCTTCTCAGAGCTTTTTTTGTGGTCTGTGGCCTGACCAAAGCTGTGGTAAAATCCAGTTACTGGTTTAGTGTTCTGTGGCTGGGATGGGCAGGGGATGATGGGCTATCAATAAGGTAACAATCTCTGGAGAAAGGTCAGCTTTGCATCAGCCCCACTTCAGTGGTAATGCCCTTATTCATCAGAGAAATCCCGCCCAAACCACCTCCTGTCCTTGCTCCCCTCAGTTCAGAAGAGCCTAAGCCTCACAGATCTGTGATGGCATTTTCAATGGGAACTGCTCCTTACTGGAGGAGGAATGGCCAGCCTTGCCTCTGGTCTTCTCTTGACATTCAGGAAGTTGCATTGCTTTTAATTTATTAGTTTTTTTTTTTTTTGAGTGTTTCCACTCTTCCTTGTTTCGTACAGGCTGTCCTGTGATGTATGTCAACAAACTCAGAGAATGAACTTGAAAGCCTTGGGAGCAACATATTTTAGAAGGCTAGGTAGTGTGTTTTCCACTGTAAAAGTGAGGGTTAACTGGATAAAAGTCCAGCAAATGTCCTAGGTTTGTGTTTGGTGCTGTTATTGCCTTGAGGTCGATCTCACTTCTGTGTTGACATTCCAGATTATAAACAATTTTGTAACAGCTTCAGTATAATGAGACCAAGAGCTGCTTAAAACATTGCCACATGAGTTATGGTATCCAGAGCAGCATTGGTGGGAAACATCTCTTCTACTGGGAACTCTTCTGGTTGTGTGTGTGGAGCAGAGCTGTGAACACAACTGCATGATATTTCAACACAGAATGGGGCTATTGGTAAGGCTGAAAAGTGGGTAAATAACTTAAATATGAAAACCACGAGTTCGAGCCAGGTACACTTGTGTCTTTCTATAGCTGTATCTGCTGTTCAAGCTTAATCTTTATGAGAAGTTCTGAAGTAGTCTAGGCTGCCAGATGTGAAGAGAACTTTGTCTCTTTCATGGTGTCAGTCTGAAATCTGTAAGATTATAAAAGAATTTGTTGGAAATATGTCTGAGAACAGAACTATGATTACAGTTTCTCATTGCTCTTGTTACTAGGTTGTGGTGTGGATGGCAAAGCATTGTTGAGATTTAAGATGGCAAAGATCCTCTGTGCAGTTGTTTGTAGAAAATGTAACATTTCTCTCTCTTAGCCAGCTGGCAGATCCAAACGTACGGGATAGATCTTGAAAATTAAAGGATTGCTTAAACATTGACACTCATGCTAGTACTTGCTGCTAAGGAGAAATGGAGTCACAACTCTCAGTACCACTTCATCCACCACCTCTGTTGTGCTGTGAATCACCAGCAAAATCTCTGATTAGAGAATCATTTGCTTTCTTTGCATTGTTTTTATGCATTATATTTATACATTATACAGTAAGTTTAAAAAAACCTTTCAGTCACTTCATTCTGCCACAGCCTGTAAGGGCTCTCTCCATTTACAAGCCAATGACATAGGCCCAGCACACTGCTGCTGTTGTCAGCAGTTTCCAAGCATCCTGTGATTGTTACTAATTACCTCCAGATGCATTTTTCCTGCTTTGACTTGCTGATTTCAGCATGGTTGGTGTCACTTTGAGAGGGTAAAGCCACGTTAAACTGATATCTTTATATGGCTCTCCAGTGCTGCGCTGGGGATGGATTGATGAACCTGCAGCAGCCTGGCTGTGCCCAGCAGCAGTGTCAGTATGTTCCTACAGAGCCAGGAGTGGCTGTTGAGCAGGCTCACCTCTCCCCGGGGCAGAGAAGCATCATTTACTGGACTGGTGTGTGATGGGAACGCTGTGTCACTCCATTAAAAGAAGTGTCACAGGGCACAGTTTTGTCAGTGAGCTTTTTGTCTAGCCAATGATGGAGCAGAGGAGCCTGGTCTTCTTCCATGCTGGGACATCTCTATCACCCTTGGCTCACCTTCTCTTCCTCTCATGCAAGGGGAGACCAAGACTCTGCCAAGTATGGACAAGTTATGTCTTATCTTCTGCATTCAAATTTGCAGCCGCAGCTTGTAGTGTTACGTTCCTGGTTTCTTTTTGTGGTCAGCCTTGTAGACAATGGCTCTGGAGAGCCAAATCCATGGACTTTCCTGCCTGTTTTGTATGCGCATCAAAAAGGTGAGAAAAAGAGAAGTAGAGCAGGATGTGCATCAGTTTATTGTTTGGAAGAGATGGAGAAGGAGAGACATTCCCAATGGCTGTCATCTCCATTACCTGCTCTGGCTTGCATTGCTGGACTCTGTCACTAGACATAAGTGATCCCAGATGTGAAGCTGAACTGAACATAGAGCAGACTCCTCCACCCCTGGGAAGATCAGCCTGACCTTTTCATTACTGTAGATGTATCCAACATCTTAGTTGTAATGCATTGTGCCAGGTAGTTAGTTATTCATATGTGTCACAGATCTGTGGCTAATGCAGGTAACAGGGGTATGTTTAGCAATCCATATTCCTGGAATAATGTTCTGTTTTTTACTTAGGGAAAACAGTTGCTTAAATGGGATAAATGCAGGCCAAAAGACATTGCTTTCTACTGTTCTGTGGTGAAATGCAGTGCTCAGTTAGCCTCTCAGTGTGTTTTTCCTTAGGAGTGCTCAGTCTCATCTGCTCGCTGAGTCTTCATGCTACTTTGTAGTGTACTACAAGTACTTTTTCATGTGCCGTCATGATGTAACTGCAATTTATGAGACAGGGTTTTGTTGAATGGAAGGTATTATTTGTCCCTTCTGCATCTACGTGTGAGATGATGGAACTGCATGAATTCTGATGCCTTCAGTAGGAGGAAAGAAGTCACTACTCCAAAATCCCAGGCTGAGCTCTTGCTAGGATTAAAGACTAATCTATTTCAGAATTTAGCTCAATGCTATCCGAAAGGACATGTTTTTTTAGCAAGAAAACTGGTGGCACTAGTATGCAGATCACTTCCAGAGAAGTGGTAACAGATCATTCTCAGCCTGTGGATAGAGGATTCATCTCTAGAAAGCAGACTCTGGCTGGACGGGTCTGGGGAAACCCCCTGATTCCACAGGCTAGAGTTTAGGTATTGAATTTGGACTTGACACTGCTTTTTTGCATAGCCAAGTTAGCTGGGCTGGGTGAACTCCAGAACTTCTTTCTAATCTCAGCTGCCCTGTGTTCCTGTGCTCGACTCTGTGGTTCCATGCTTCTGGGTAGAGCTGTGTGTCGTTGCTTCTTTGGTGGGACTGGGCCCAGGGTGGCTGTGGGACAGCCTGCAGTCCATGTTACTGGGACCATGGTGCCTTCTGGGTCTGCCTGTACCAGCCTGGGCATGAAGATGGAGTAGATGGGTACAGAAGCTTTCTCATAATTTATTTTGCTTTTTGTACATGATTTTAAAGGAGCATTTTAGAGATACCACAAAACATGGAAGGAAAATATGGAGGTTTTGCTTTCCATTGCTTTATTTTTGGGGGTGGTGGTTCTGAATCTTTGTGTTCTTTTCCTTTTTTCAGTCAGAGAATCATTAATTTGGGAAAGGTCTCCAAGATCATCAAGTCCAACCATTAATCCAGCACTGCCAAGCCTATGATTAGCAATGTCTCCAAATGCCTACATGTCGTTTAAATCCCTCCAGGGACATCGCTGCTGTGGACAGGCTGTTTCAGTGCCTGACAGCCCTTTCAGTGCAGACAATTTCCCTGATGTCCAATCTAAGGTTCCCCCCTGGTGCAATTTGAGGCCATTTCATCTCCTCCTATTGCTTTCTAGTGAGCAGGAAAAGATACCTGCCTTCAAACTCCTTCCCTGGGATTCGTGACTTGACTGAACCTCTCTGATGAAGATTGTAAGGGCTGTGCTCCTCTGGAATGGCTGGGAGAGTGTAAGCAGAGGAGAGGACATTTGGGTTGTGTAAACATCTTGAAATGTGGCCTATTTCTTTTTATGGCTTTGGAAATTAGCAGTCTTAGGGGTACACAGGAAAAATTAGGAGTTCAGTCTTAAGAGTATGTGGTGAGGTGTGCACATCCAGGTAGAAATGTTGTGGTGCGATGTCGTGGTTTGCCTCAGATACCCTGGGTTTCTCCCTGAAGATTCTTTCCCCAGGTGTGCCAGCCTCTCCTTTCCCCTCTCAGCACTGTCTGTCCCTCCTGGCATTCCAGAAGGGCGTTGAATTCCGAAGATGCCCTCCACCCCTGAAGGACATTGGGCCACCGGGTGTCCTTTGTCCTTTGTCCCTCCCTCCTGTCCCTGCTTGGTGGCTCCGGCCCTTCCTGCCCTCTGCCGGGTTAAAGGAGCAGCAACCACGGCCCAGGGAGTTCTGTTGGAGGAGCTGCTGCACTCAGAGGCCTGTGGGCCAGAAAAAAGCTCTGGATCCAAACCCTCCATCAGAACCGACTCCTTTCCTTCACCATCGCTCAAAGCTTCTCCAGCAAGGGAACCTAGCTCCTCAACCTGGACTTGTCTCCCTGTGCTCAGCTTGCAGCACCCACCAGCCAAAGGTGTCTGTGGGTAAAACACCAACACCCACCAGCCAAAGGTGTCTGTGGGTGAAACACCACACCCCACCAGCCAAAGGTGTCTGTGGGTGAAACACCACACACCCAACAGCCAAACTGTGTCTGTGGGTGAAACACCACACATTGCACAGCCAAAGGTGTCTGTGGGTGAAACACCACACATTGCACAGCCAAAGGTGTCTGTGGGTGAAACACCACACACCCACCAGCCAAAGGTGTCTGTGGGTAAAACACCACACACCCACCAGCCAAAGGTGTCTGTGGGTGAAACACCACACATTGCACAGCCAAAGGTGTCTGTGGGTGAAACACCACACATTGCACAGCCAAAGGTGTCTGTGGGTAAAACACCCACACACGTCCACAGCCCAAAGTTGTCTGTGGGGTGAAACACCACACATTGCACAGCCAGAGGTGTCTGTGGGGTGAAACACCACACATTGCACAGCCAAAGGTGTCTGTGGGGTGAAACACCACACACCCACCAGCCAAAGGTGTCTGTGGGTAAAACACCACACACCCAGCAGCCAAAGGTGTCTGTGGGGTGAAACACCACACATTGCACAGCCAAAGGTGTCTGTGGGTGAAACACCACACATTGCACAGCCAAAGGTGTCTGTGGGTGAAACACCACACATTGCACAGCCAAAGGTGTCTGTGGGTGAAACACCACACATTGCACAGCCAAAGGTGTCTGTGGGGTGAAACACCACACACCCAGCAGCCAAAGGTGTCTGTGGGGTGAAACACCACACACCCACCAGCCAAAGGTGTCTGTGGGTGAAACACCACACACCCAGCAGCCAAAGGTGTCTGTGGGGTGAAACACCACACATTGCACAGCCAGAGGTGTCTGTGGGTGAAACACCACACACCCACCAGCCAAAGGTGTCTGTGGGGTGAAACACCACACATTGCACAGCCAAAGGTGTCTGTGGGGTGAAACACCACACATTGCACAGCCAAAGGTGTCTGTGGGGTGAAACACCACACACCCACCAGCCAAAGGTGTCTGTGGGTGAAACACCACACATTGCACAGCCAAAGGTGTCTGTGGGTGAAACACCACACACCCACCAGCCAAAGGTGTCTGTGGGTGAAACACCACACACCCAGCAGCCAAAGGTGTCTGTGGGGTGAAACACCACACACCCACCAGCCAAAGGTGTCTGTGGGTGAAACACCACACATTGCACAGCCAAAGGTGTCTGTGGGTAAAACACCACACACCCAGCAGCCAAAGGTGTCTGTGGGGTGAAACACCACACATTGCACAGCCAAAGGTGTCTGTGGGTGAAACACCACACACCCACCAGCCAAAGGTGTCTGTGGGGTGAAACACCACACACCCAGCAGCCAAAGGTGTCTGTGGGGTGAAACACCACACATTGCACAGCCAAAGGTGTCTGTGGGTGAAACACCACACATTGCACAGCCAAAGGTGTCTGTGGGGTGAAACACCACACATTGCACAGCCAAAGGTGTCTGTGGGTGAAACACCACACACCCAGCAGCCAAAGGTGTCTGTGGGTGAAACACCACACATTGCACAGCCAAAGGTGTCTGTGGGGTGAAACACCACACATTGCACAGCCAAAGGTGTCTGTGGGGTGAAACACCACACATTGCACAGCCAAAGGTGTCTGTGGGGTGAAACACCACACATTGCACAGCCAAAGGTGTCTGTGGGTAAAACACCACACACCCACCAGCCAAAGGTGTCTGTGGGTGAAACACCACACATTGCACAGCCAAAGGTGTCTGTGGGGTGAAACACCACACACCCACCAGCCAAAGGTGTCTGTGGGTAAAACACCACACATTGCACAGCCAAAGGTGTCTGTGGGTAAAACACCACACATTGCACAGCCAAAGGTGTCTGGGGTGAAACACCACACATTGCACAGCCAAAGGTGTCTGGGGTGAAACACCACAGTGCTGCTCTTTGGTTCAGCAGCAAGGGCCAGACCAGCCAAGGCACGTCCTGTCTGGCTATATTGGTAATTATTCCAATATATAGAATATTTAACCAGTCTGGATAGGTGAGGTGGAATGTGGTCACAGACTGAACTCTTTGGCCAACAAAAGAAGCAAAGGCTGACTTTCTGTGCTGGGTCTTAGCTGGATTCTGCGTACTCATCCCACATCAGAGCAAAGTCACAACCTCTTTCCAAATTCCACTTCTCTTTAATTTTTAGTTTAGCTGTGCTTAAGACTAAAGTTTAACTCTGCTTTCTGAATGTAGTGCTGGCAGGAGCCGAGGAAGGAATGCTTTTCCTCTGTCTTGAGCTGTATTTGATCTGCCTTTTATGGACCACTTTTTTGGGGCATCTGAGACAACTATGTATTTTTTGTGTCTAGTTGAAACAATAATGTGACATTTAGGGGTAAAAAAAGCTCCGAATAGATGCCTTTGAGGAATACATATTGAAACAGGACTTTTCTTTCTTTCATGCACACCTGATGTCTACAGTGAAGACTGCTATTATTTTAGAGGTGCAAAAGTGTGATACAGGGTTAGTAGTTCATTAACAAGAAGTAAAAATATGCCTTAATAATGATGGGAAAAGCATTGTGAAATCTGCTGGTGGCAGTTCCTGGGGGAGAAAGGGGATGCTTATTTTAATTTGTACATTACTGTAGTCAAAAAGAATGAACCTAAGAATATCCTATCTAGCTGATTCAGCAGTTGTAGGTTGTTTATTATCATGAATTCAGGTCTAAATCCAGATCTTCCTGACCACAATGAGAAACCTGGTTTCATTAGAAAATGCTATTTGTCCATTAAACAAGTAGCAGTTACTACTTTGTATTTTAAGAGTGACTGGGGCAAAAGTGTTGTAAAAAGAAGATCTATTGAGGAGGATGATAATTTAGGTGGCTTTGCAACTGGAAGTGCCAAGGTCTGGAGAATAACAGACCTTGGGAAAACAAACCTGTGGGAAAACATAAATTATCCTCTATCCTTTATACTCTGTCTTTTCTGAGAAGTAGAATTTCTGTGTAGAGATAACATAGATGTTTATAGAGATTTGAAGACCCTCTCAGACATTTTTGAGTTGCCTGTCTTGGGAGAGAGAAAAAAGCCGAGATCATAAATGCACAGAGGAAATTCACACTGTTGTGAAGTGTTACACAGGCCTGTTGATATGTGAGGCTGGGAACAGCCCACACACTTTTTGTCTCTACTAGGATGAAAGCTAGCAGTGTGTTTGTCCCTGTAGTGCCAGCATGGTGATGGAATTTCTACTTTTTACACTTGAGCTGTGGATTCTGGCCCCCTTGGTTACCTGCATATATTTGATTGTGACAGTGGCGCAGCACTGGGCTGTCTTTGCTGATGTTTAGGAGGTCTGTGATTGGTCATCCCTGTGGCAGGAGCTCCAGGTGGAAAGGAGAAAACACCTGCAGAAGGTGACTTGTCCAAAGAATTTCTGCATATACGGTTGGGGATTCTCATCAGATGTGCCTGTTTCTTTCCAATGGCTATTGGAGGAAGGAGGAGTGCTTAGTTTAAGCTGGAGAGAGAAAGAAGGGTCACCTGAAGATACTGGGGAGAGTTGTGATCCAGCTGGTAGTCAGCAGCTGTTTTACAGTTGTGCTTTCACCAGCGGACTGAAAGGAATTGCATTATTTTGATTTGAGATTAAATTTTGTTTTTCAAAGAAAAGTTATTTCAGTTTGTACTTCCTGTTCCAACTCTCTGAAATAAGAGTAACGTAACTTTTCCTCAACTTCTTCTTTCCTTCTTTTTTTCCTCCCCTCCTGTCCCTGTCCTCAAATTAGCACAGTTTTGAAGAAAGTAAAAAGAAAATTTGGATTTGTTAATACTACGTGTTTCTTCTGGAAAAATGCTTTGGTGTTTTTTGTTGTTGTTGTTGTTGCCTAGTTGTAATAACAACAAAAAGTCTTCTCCTGAGGCTATATACAGGTCATATAACCTGTCATATAACCTGTCCCTACCTGGAAATGTTGACCTTGTTTAAACAGGGAACATAATCACAGAATTGTACTTTAACTTTTGCAGGACTGTTTTGAAGTGCAGATTGGTGTTGGGTGGATGGATGGTTTATAGTGAAGAGTTATGCTAAGAGTTACAGCTCAGTTTCTACATTTAATGGATAAAAGTGCATATGCATTTCCCAATAATCTATTCCTCACTCACAATGGGTTCTGCCATGTTAAAGACTTGAGAAAAGGCCACATAAACTCCTGTGTAAAGCAGCCAATCTGAAAAACAAAAGTGTAATTTTTAATGAGAAGACAGAGTCTAACTGCGACACTGTTGAGTTTTCCCATTTTTATGAATCCTTATCTTGCTATTAAAGAAGAAGTGCATTTGAGAAAGCAAACGAGGGCACTTGTACCCCACTAAGACCCAGGCTATTAACTGCCTCTTTTGATGATGTACAGCCTGACTCTGTTGGGAGTTTGGCTGTGGATTTAAATGTTGAATTTAACTATGGTAAACATATTTTGGTGCAAAGCATGTATAATAACAATTTGCATTTACATAGCGTCTTTTACTTAAGGATTTTGCAATGTCTAATTAATTAAATCTGTTTCCCCCTGCCCCAAATACCACTGTGGTATGGATAATAAATGCAATTTTAAATTGAGCAGCTATAGCAGGAGGATTAAGACAAGAGGGTTCTGGTGCCTTTGTGGTGGTCCTTGTTGTGGCGGGCCTAGGGCTGGTTCTGCAGGCATGCTGAGCAGCCTCATCTTGTGCTCACAGCGGTCTGAAGCACCCTGAAAACAAAAGGGAGTCAAGCCAGCTCCATGTTGGTGGGTGCAAAGCGCTCTGCAGGCTTCGTGCGCAGTGTCTCATGCTGATGTTTGGGTCCTGGGGATGCTCCCTCGCAGCTGTGCCACCCACCCCATGGCAGCTGGGGGGCTTGGGTGCTCAGGGCTGGCTGGCAGCCTTGGCAATGGCTAGTTCAGCCGGCAGGTAGAATTTCTCACTGCCAGATAAATGCTGAAATCTGTTGTAGATCTCTAATTTGGAAATAATTTTAAAAGAAGAAAATAAAGAAAAGGAAAGCAGTCTAATTAGCTTAAATGCTTCCTGGATTGCTTTTTCTTTTGTGCAACCTGGAGCAATGGAGAGCATGCCAGGAGGATACCTGCTGTCTGCTCTGTCCTCACACCTTCCTACCATTAGGAAAAAATTAAATTATGCTCACACCTTCCTACCATTAGGAAGGTGTGAGCATAATTTAATTTTTTTAATCTAGGAGAAATCTGGGAGAAATCTAGGTGAAACTTAAGATGACTCAAGGAAGAAAACCTGCAAAGTGTAAAATGTTCGAAGTCGTGTTTTAATAATGCTGCAGTGTATTTTTTGAGGAAAGTTCATGCTTGCATTCTCTATTCTTTGAAAGAGCTCTTCCTGTAGTTCTGTCCCTGGAAAGCACTGTGTTAGCCAAGAATAGAGATTTTAAAAGCCTATGGGTTTTTTTGTTTTGTTTTGGTTGGGTTTTTTTGCTGTTGTTTTTTGGTTTGGATTTGTTTTGTTTTGGGGCTTTTTCGCAATGAACCATTATTTCTTAGGATTTCATGTTACCGTAAGGCAAAAAATGTGTGAATTTTGGGTTTTGTATAATTTCTCCTAAAAATGTTGAACTGTAATAAAAATATACACAAAAAGAAAAATCAAGTAGAAAAAAAGAAGAACGTCACTGGCACTTCATCAAAATACAAGTTGCCTGGCTTTGAGCTGCTTGATAGAATCGGCACATTTACCAGCAGTGAGGAATATCAGTTGTGGAAATCCCACAAGAAGCAGGGATGGGGACTGCCTGTGCTGCCAGAGACTTGACACCTGGCTTGGGATTTTCACACAGATGTGGCTCAAAAGGAAATTCAGTAAAGAGAGTGAAAGGAGTGTTGGGGTCCCTCTGGAATTTTCCTTCTTTTCTCTGTGCATTCGTTACAACAATCTGAAATCCTTGAGCACAGCCCTGTGATGACATTTTACCTTGTTTGAACACTAACTTCTGAAAAAGGCTCATGTATCAGCAGTATCCCTCTAAAGAGGGATGTGTGTGTTATCCCTTCCCCAGCTGGCTTAATCTCTGGCACTTTTGGGTCCAGGCCTTGTGGTCTCCCCAGATGTTAGCATCCTCCTGGGGGAGGGATGGTCCTTAACCACTGGGACTCAAAGACTGCAAGAGTGTGTAGTGTGTGGAAGAATGTGGTAGGGAGGCAGCAGCTGCTGCTACAGCTGCACTAATTGCAAGGTCCATGAGAGGTGGGGTGATGCCTGGGGCTGTGGATAAGGCTGTCAGCAAATCTGGTGTTCATTGCTAAACAGAGGCCTTGTGTTTGCTCCTTCTGTCCTTGTTAATATAGTTATGTGGCACATGGACACAAGCTATCCCCAGGCCTTGGCGTAGCCTTGAACAGGTCTGGTAGCTGTTCACACTGTAGGAAAATTGTGTCCTCTGCTAGCCAGTAACAGCAGCTGCATCTGGCCCCTGAGTTGAATGCAGAGCATTGGGGCTGCACTGGGATGGTCATGGCAGGAGTCAGGGAGCACTGGCAGTGACAGAGGCACGCGGGACAGCATCGCCCCTGCCGCATGAACATGGGTACAATTCTGCTTGGTGTGTCTGCACTGCACCTGCTGAGGCCATGAATCCCTGCGTCCTGCCCCAGGGCATCCCAATGACTTTGTCCACTCTAGAGAGACCAGTGTTCATTCTGCAGTCAAATTTTTGACCAAAAGAGGTACAGCTGCTGTGGCCTTCCACTCATCCATGAGTGCATCCTCCCTACTCAGGAGACAGATTTTATCCATCTCTTCTGGGGACTTCACTACCTTTGAGTCTTGATATTAATTCAGATTTCCATGAGACATGATCTTAAGTTCTTAACATATGACTAGGATATCATTGGGCCCTACTGTGACATGCATAAAGCAGCTCTGTGGTGCTCTGTGTGACGTTGTCTCTCTGCCCTGACCAGCATGTGGTAGACAGGAGTGGCTATCCCCTGTACTTGACCCCTTGGAGAGATGGAAAGCCACTGCTCCTGTGCAGCATGTCACCCAAGGGCTTGTAGACCACAGAGTCATTTCTGTGCTTTCCTCTGCAAGACACTGCCTGCAGACCCTCAGCACAATTCTGTTACAGTGACCTTAGACGGTCACTGTGGTGAGAGAAGGACGAGAATCTTGTTCCTTGATCAGAAGGCTTGATTTATTTATATAAGATATATAATACATTATAACTATACTAAAAAGAATAAGAAGAGAAGCTGCAGAGAGCTGCTAAGCTAAGAATAGAATAGAAGGAATGAATAACAAAGTTCTGTGTCCAGGGAATCTGTCCCTGAGCTGCTCCTGTGATTGGCCTTTAATGGTACACATGGAAGATGAGCCAATCACAGGGACACCTCCTACATTTCACAGCAGCTGATAACAATTGTTTACATTCTTCTTCTGGGGCCCTTTGCTTCCCAGAAGAAGGACAAATCCCAAAGAAAGGATTTCTATGAAGAAATGTCTGCGACACAATTCTCCCCTTCTGTGGTGGCTGCTCTGAGCTCCTGTGGCTGCAGCAGAGGAGGTCCCTCCTGCTGGGTGGATACAGAATGAATTTGCAGTCCTCATGGAGGAGAGTGCACTGCCGTGGCTGTGGGCATGGTGCTCCACCAGCACCAGCCGCTGTCGTCTCCTGCATTCCTCTGCCCCCGCTAAGTGGCATAAGGATCTTGTAGGCAGCAGGGATCAGCAGTGGCACCACAGCTCTGGGAGAGGAGGGGAGTGAGTGGGAAATTTGGCTGTCCCTCTGGGACACTGTCCCAGCCCCTCCTCCCCGTGGACCCATAGGAGTGGTAGGGGCACATCAGCTTTGCTCAGCATCACATACACCCTGCAGAGAACAGAGCAGCTCTGCCCCACCATCCAAATGCTGTCCTGAATGTACTCCTTTCTCTGACCTTTCTAATTATTCCTGCCCAATCTTTCTTCGTGTTTTCTTTTAATTATTTTCCCCCTTTCTTCTCTCCCCGTCTTTCTTCTCCCCTAAAACTCTGACACTCCTCTCTGGTGTATTGAGAATGTGAGTGAAATTGAAGGCTGGAATGTCTCAAGTCTTTATGATGATGAATTACTTTCACTGCCAAACCTTTTATTGTCTGTGATTTGGAAAGAAGGGATGCTGATTTATTGCGGCCAACTGTCATGCCATTTAATACAGTTATAAATCCTGACACCATGATGGCCACTGTTGGCCAGGGACCCCCTCTGGCCACTCTCCTATCCTGTTTTTGTCCATGGTCACTGTCTTCAGCCGAGAAGCAGGCAGGTCAAAATGTGAGCTGGGAGTTCCCACTCGAAGGGTGATAGCTGAGGATCCAGCAGGCCCCAAGTGTCTCACCCAGACACTGGCAGGATGCACAGCCTCCAGGTCTTGGGGTGGGTGCAGATGTCCCATGGTCCTGGCCATCCCTGCAGTGTCCCCCCGTCCTGGTGCTGGCCCTCATGGATTGCTGCAGTCCTGCTTGAATGTGGCAGGAGGGAAATATCACACAGGGCTTGGAGCAAGATGCCTTTCCACAATCCCTTCTGTTCTGTGGCCTGAACTCACTGGAGGAAGCTTCCCATAAAGTAATACACACATTTGTTATTTTTAGCTACATGGTGCATCAGCTGAGATACATATCTCACTATGTTATGAGATGCTATCTACCCAGTAGAAAGCTACTGGCTATTGGAAACACTAATTTGGTTCTGCTGCTTGATGGGCCAGATGAAAAATGCAGTTTTGTCTCAAAGTGATTTCAAATGAGATGTTTCAGGTTCCTTCAGCTAAACAGAGTAAAACATTTCAAACTTGACAACTGAGAATATTTGCTGGAAAATACTGAAACCGCCAATGTGTCAACATTTCCATAGGTTCACTCTTTCACAGCATCACAGAATCTAGGTAAAGTGCCTGATTTCAGCTTTTTCTCTTATTCCAGGATTTAAAAAAAATTACTTCAATAGCAGAAAAATAGCATATAGGTTGTTGGCTTGGACTTTGTTGAACCCTAATTAAGATGTAAAAATTGAGGGTGTACATATTTGTTCTGTGAGGAGTAGAAAAACGCTTATGACATTATCAATGATGCTTGGATTGGAAATGCCTCCATCTCAGATGAATTCCAGAATCAGATCATAAATATTGAACTTTGTGAGATGAAAAATTTCAGCATGAGTTTAATGGTTTAATGTCAGTGCAAAACAGACTGGTGGAAGCTGTTGGATTTTCTTTTCCTCTGTGCTTATGTAGCAAGCTGAATAGCCAGCTGTCAATATACTCATGTCTTCCCATTTCTGGATGCAGCAGCAGGCTGCTGGGTCCTGTTCACCCACGTCAGCATTGACAGGGCTCACCTGCATGGGCAGGTGCCTGTCTGCATAGGAGCAGGTAGGTCAGTGGAGTTGCCTGGCATCCGGCTGAGCATTGGCACTCCTGGCACAGCAGCACTGCCCTGAGCCTGGCTGGACACACCGCGGTCCTGAGCAGGGATGTGATCTGCCAGAGCATCATCAGACCTTAGATGCTGGCAAGGGGTGCAGTGCTGTGGCTTGGGACCAGAGGGGTTCCCGCTGAGGCAGGGTTGCATGCTGTCTGGGCTTCTCCTTCTGCTCCTGCTGCTCCCAAAAGCTCTCTGGGTGTCAGTGCTGTCCTTTACAAGGTCCCTGGAAAGCCATGTCCTCCCCTCTTTCCTGGCTCCTTGGCTGGATCAGCTTACCTGCTTTCCCACACATGGCTGGGGATCGTGAAGCTGGGGATCATGCCAGCCCACCAGGACATGGCAGGGACGCAGGGCTCTGCAGCTTGAAGGCTTGCCTGGATGCACCCTGTGTAGCTCTCAGAGCTGGGTGCAGTGTCACCCCAGCTGCCAGGGAGGTGGAGGTGGGCTGCCCTGTCCCTCCTGATATGACATAATATATCGTATCGTATAATATCAATCATAACGTAAGGTAACGTAAGGTAACATAACATAACGTAACGTAACGTAACATAACATAACATAACATAACATAACATAACATAACATAACATAACATAACATAACATAACATAACATGTAATTATGGTATCATATCATATCACAATCATATCAATCATATAATATAATTAGTCACACAGATGCTCTGAAGCAGCACCTGTACCAGAGGGACCTTTTGATGCAGTTCATGTCACAGCAGTCAGAGCACAGCACATCCCAGGTCGTGGCAGCCCCACTCGTGGTGGAGTGGGGTTTCAGGTCATCAGCATTCTCAGTGCCCTTCATGGAGTGGCCATGGTGGCATCTGGTGCTTCAGGGGCCATCTCCATTTTCCCTTGCACACTTTCCCAGTGCCTGGGAAGGTCCCAGAGGTGGCTGCACGGTCTGGTATGAGCCCTCTGTGCTATCTATGGACAGCAGGGTCTTTTAGGAGGTGTGTGGGATGAATCCTGAAGGCCTGAGCCCTGCTGAAGGAGGCCCTCCCTTGAGAGCATTGTCTCTGTCCCCAGGGCAGCTACCAGCCTGAGCCAAGGCTGTGCACCCCAGTTATGTGCAGGACCACTCCTCAGGGCTGGCATGTCCCTTTTTGTAACTGTTAAATGTTTGTTAAATGGCCTGAACATGCGGGGTTGGCAAAAGTCTGGATTTCCATCTTGTGATGAGGCAGAGCTTGGAGGCCAGCCACCTCTTCCTCTCCCCATAGATGGCATATTTGTGGTGCATGCCATTCATTCTTGGAAGCATCCATGCCACCACAGTGAAATGCTAACAATGCTACTTTTCATACTACAGGTCCTACTGTTTGGTTTTTCCCTTGCACCTCCAAGGAGTTGTCTGGAGTCCTGTTACAGTGAGAGGAGTTCATAGTTCTTGACATACTGATGGAAGTTTCCTTCTAGTCTTCTTGATTGCAAAGAGAAGCTAGAAAACATCTTCTGGGCATTTGTAAAAATCCAAACAGTGGAAAAGAAGAAAAGGGAAAATGTTTTGTTTAAGTATCTCTTGGTAACTCAGTCCCCCTACTGATTTTTCTGGGGTTTTTAGCATGTAGCTGTGTATTTACATGAACAGGTATCCCCCAGACCACAAACTTTTCATGCTGCTGATCCTCTTGGTCATCCTGCATCTTTCCAGCAGCACAGTGATTACTGTGGAGACAGTCTCACCAAGCCTGCTGTGCTGCTCTTATTAGAAGTATTGCTGTGCTGCAGAAGGAAAACAACAATAAAGGGAATATGTTGCTTTTGCATGCGTTAAGAGCACTGATCAAACCACAAGAGATCCCATTTCAGACATAATGTGCATTGGAGGGCAAAATTAGATTGAGGAGTAAATGGAGCCTAAAATCTCCATAGCTTTATTCGTCAGAAAGCTGTTTCATTGCGTGGTTTAATTCTCCTATTTCTTTCATTCACTGCATGTAGCATGCTGGCTACAGTGCATTTTAGAAATAAGGCAACGAAAAAAACCCTTCTTTAATTTGGCAGTGGTTGTGAGGTGTGTAAGGCTGTTCAGACCAAAGATGTGAGGTAATACGAAATGCAGAAGCATGTTACTCAACAGCAGAAAAACAGCCAAACTGGCACTTCCTACATTTTAGCAGGAAGAGGGATTTTGGTTTGGAATTGTTATTTTATATTTTGGCTTTTGAATTTGGTTTCTTTTGCATTAATTTAATTCTGAACTCTTTAGAGTTGTTTTTATTATTTCTATTTAAAAGTTTTATTTCATTGCTGCTTGTGAATTACACTGAATGATGAATGGCACTCAGCCAAAATATAACATTTTGTAGGCTAAGGCCTGCCATGATGGTAAGCCCATTCTTTTTATGTGGGATTTCTTTGCTCTCTGCTTCAAACATGTCAGTTTGACAGGAGGAGGCTAACTGGTCTCTCAGATAAGTAGACATTTTTTAAGGGTTTTTTTGCCTTTGTAGGCAACACTTGATGTCATTTTCACAGTAATGTAAATTTCAAAGAAGAGCACTTGGTGTGCAGGGAATCCCTTCTGAAACCCTGAAAACTGCAGATCAGTATAGCCGGCACCAGTGGAACGACCAGAGCAGAAGGACAAGCCCATGTCCTATACACACACCTTTGTGTATCTGTGCTTCCAGTCCACATTCACTGCTCCATTTCTCTTCCAGAACCTCTGGAAGCTCCCTTGGCTTCCCTCACACTGCTTCAGCAGTTCCCACATCCTAACTGCCTGCAATTTTGGCTCTTCCTGCCTTGCATTGTGAACCGTGGAAATAAGAAGGGGAAGAGTGAAACTTTGACCAGACCTGAAACCCAGCTGAAGAACTCCCTCAGTTTCAGTGTTATGTAAGCAGAGTCTCATCTTTGAGATCTCGACTAACAGGAGATCCCATCCTGTGAGGGCCAGCATGAGCTGCCTTCCCCTGCTCTTTAAACTTGATATCTGTGAAGGGGCTTCTCTGCCGTACTGGTGGAGGGACAGACCCCTGGGCCAGGAACCAGTGGGGGTTTATTCAAGCTTAGGCTCCTGGGTCCTTGTGCCTCTGTAGCCTTTTCTGTGGGTCCCTGCTGAGCTCATGAAGGTCCATCCTTTTGGCTGTGGCAGGGCCTTGCAGATCCAACAACTGTGAAAATATTCAGGATTTTTACTTTGTTCAGGTCTATTTCATATTAAAAACAAACCGACAAAACCAAACCCACAACAAATAGACAAACAAAATACCTCCTTAAAGAAATCCAGATCTGAAGAAAGTTTAACCACAGAAAGTATTAAAAGTACTTTTTTACTAAGGTAAAACCAGCCCAGAGCAGTGTGCACTTCTTGGCTGTATTTGTGACACCTTTTGTATCAGTCCTCACTATCTTAAATTTTACATAGCAAAGTAATTTTAATCTTGAAATTGAGATTTAACTTCTTTTTAAAAAGGAAAATCAAATGTTGTAGCATCTTCAGAACTTTTTCAATACACACCCATTAACTTCTTGGCATTAAAATGGCAAATGAACAGCTGCGTGTAGGCGTGCAGTAGCTGTGCAGGGACACGGACCCATGTGGGGTTTGCAGGCTGTGCCAGGCAGACTCACCCTGCCCCAAAGAGCCTCCTTCTGCAGGGCTCTGCTGCAGGATGCCCGTGCTGGTGATAAAGTTGTGGTGGTGTGTATATGTAATGTGGTGGGATTTTTTCCATCATTCTGCCATGCATCCCATGCATACCCACGCTTCCCCACATCCCTGCACACGCAGAGCTCTGAGCACCTGAGACCCCTGCCCTGCCCCAACTACTGGTGGGCCTGCTAGCCTCGCCTGGGCTCAGCAGAGAGAAACTGTGCAAGGCCTGAAGGTGTCATTTATCATGGGCCAGGGAAAGGCTAAATTATGTGTGTGCATTTTAATGCGTGGCTAGTTGCTGGTCACAAAAGAATCAGGGTGAGAGTGGGTTCTTGCAAAGATGTTGTCTGCCTGGGGTATTTTTCCCTATTTTCCATGCAGATGCCCTCTCCAATGCATTGTGTGTGCATTGAATGAAGGAGTCAACCTGTGGAATTCTAACCTTGCATGTGTTACAGGAGGGATGAGCGAACCAGGTGGTCTTTGAAGATTAAGGTGGGTTATGGTGCATCTCAGATCTTCAGAAAAAGCTTTCTCATCCTAGCAACCGTAAAAAGTATGTGACAAGCTGGAATATTGAGCTGTTTATAGGGTGCAAGAGCTCTGTTGCTGCACAGAAGAAGAAACAGGAGTTTTATGCAGCAGCACAAAAGAGATTGTCCAGAGGAGATGGGGCTGAGGGCAAAGCACTCTGTAGCTCCAGGACTCCTTCTTAGGAATCACAGAGAAAACATACTGGGGTATTCATCTGTACTTTCTCACTGCATTTTTGCTCTGACAGAAAGCATTGGTCTTCCTTTCTCTATTACCCGCCCTGGCTCTCTTTTAAAAGTGTAATTGGGTCAATGGAAAGAATAACAGAGACACCGGCTATGAAAGGCAGCTTTGGAGTCCTGTAAACATCTGCTGCTGCTTTGCAGATGAGGAGAAAAACAGACTCACATGTGCAGCCCCTATTTTCGTGCAGTGTGCTTAATCTGAATTTTATGGCTGTGATAGCAGATTACGGTGCCACTGTCATGAGCCCTTGCAGCCCCAGTCACAGTGGACACTGTGCATTTCAATACCTCCCCCACTAATCTTTCCCCCACTGCTCCCATTCCCTGGCTGCTAATTTCACGCAGGCACTTAAACATGATGGATAATTGTGTTCTGCTTATCAATGTTTAATTTAAGGGCTGTTCCGTCTGACCTGAATGCCCTCTGCAAGAGCTGTGCCTCATTATTGATTTCATGGTCATACCTGTGACATTACCTGCTTTGTAGGAAGTAGACTTTGACATTCCTGTGAGGCTTTGGCAGCCAGAGCTAATTGTCAGAAGAATAATCGAGTCAGCAAAATCATTACAGGTGATCTGTATGTTACCACTGTTTTATCTGCCTCTAATTAGGTGCAGGAGAGGTAACTCATCACGGTAAGCACACCACACTGGTTTGATGTCCACAAATAGAGCAAGATGAGCACAGGAGGGGAGTTATTCATTAACAGCAGCAATTCAGTGTGTTGGAGTCCTGTGCTGGTGACATCTCCTTTCCCAGTGGAATGGCATGAAATGCTGTACTGCAGGCATCCATGGGATACAGAGTCTGAGCGACTTTCGGGCAGGACTGAATGCTGGGGCATGTGCTCAGTGGCCTTGGAGCCGAGGCAGTAATGAGTGTGCTGCTCTGTGGAGCAGTATTTTCTGTGTGATAAAACCGGACAGCTCTTTCAGGACATGCTTTTCTCTTGTTTGGGTACTGCAGTGCCCCGTGCTGCTGCCCTGGGCACACCCTGGTGACACACACACATCCCCAGGTGGCAGAGGGATCAAGAGCCAATTGATGGAACTCATCAGGTCTCTTCCTGATGACAGCCTTGTGCATTTGACCAAGACATTTTCTTTGTGGTAACAGCTGAAACAAGCAGGTTAGCATGATCAAGTTCTTCATTGGGCACAAGAAAAAGAACTTTTATAAGTGGGAACCAGATTTTTCAGAATAAAAGTCAGTGTTGGTAACCAGTTTCACTGAAATAGGTTAGAAATTTGGGCTTGCTGCCCAGAGATGAAGTGGTACCTACAAAGTATCTCTGCCAATTACGTTTTCTTTCTGGTGTTAAGCAATGACTTCCATTCCTGTAAGGCACCACAGCTTCTTCATATCTGGGGTAGCAGGTGCCTGCTATGGCAGGACGGCCGCCAAAGCCCACCTGAGAGAGAGAGCAACATGTGCAGGCACCCGGGGCCAGCAGCTCTCTGGGGTCCTACAGCAGAGCAGCACCAGTGCAATGTTTGAAGGCACCTGACGAGGGAGGACCAGGAACGTGACCACAGCGGGAGTGCCCTCCTCCTCCCACCACCCTGAGGACTCTTAGAGACCATGCAAGGTCATTTTGAAGACAGCACAGTCTAAAGCCAAGCTAATCCATCTGGGAAGCCTTCTGGAAGTAGTTTATCAATTCCGTGGCATCCCTGCACGAAGCCAGCATAAGGATTCTTGCACACAGAGGCTGCCAGGCAAGGAGCTGTAGAACCCCACATTGAATGGGGTGGTGCTTGGAAGCACCTGCCCAGCTCATTGGACAACTCTGTGGGGTGGTGTGGTGGCATCTCTGCATTGCCAGTTTGCCTAGTGCAAACCTGCATCTTTAAGAATAGTTTTCTGGAAAGACACAAAGAGTCAGGTGAGGCAGCAGGCTCTGTGCAGATCTGGGAGGGAGGACTCTGATCTGTGCTGTGGACAGGTCTCTGGGGGATCTGGTTTGGGCAGGGGTGCCTGAGGTGGAGCCTAGGGCAGTGCTGGTCTCTGCTGGGTGGCACCTTGTGTAATTCAGACAGGGGTGTGTGCCACCTTGGGTGACCATTTCACGTGGTCTGATGTCTTGTAATGGTACCTGCAAAGAGCATGGGAGGATTCCCGACACTGCTGGGCTGACTTTCTCTTGGTGTTGAACCTCTGACTCTGAGGAGGTGGCGTTACCCCATTAACCCAAAGTGCTGCCTCAGTCTTGACCATGCTGCTGAGCTGGTGGCAATCACACACCTGCTGTGAGCACGGGGCAGGGGCAAAGGCCTGGCGTCCCTCAGTGCAGACCATGGTGCGTCGTGGAAAGGAAAATCACCAGCCCTGCTGGTGGTTGTGAGACAGTGGCAAAGGGGCTCTGTGAGCCCCCTTCCACCACCTGAACCCCATACATTTTCTGATGTATCCTTTGCTGTAATTAATTACATGTCCAGTGGGCTCATTTCTTTCATACTGTTACTGACAATCTGTTAGATAAAGGGAAAAAAAATGCATTGGTGCCCTGTGGTATTGAAAGTGAAGGGTTTTCACACTGTCAGGGTAATGAATTCTGCACGGGTTTGAAGCACCTGAGCTTGGGGGAGTCCTTGTGTCATGTGTCTGGGAGTGACAACCCCCAGTGGTTAATTACTGCCATGGATGAGAGCTGAGCTGATAGCAAAATGAGATAATTTCATTAGTAGTTAAATCTGAAGTTAATTGGATTCACGTTTACACAAAGTAGTGTACAAAGACACACTTGGAAACACTCTTTGCCGCCTTTTGATTTTTTTTTTTTTGAGAAGGTAGATGGATTGAGGAATGCTTCTAAACTGCTCCCTTTTTTCCCCTGTGGTTTGGAGGGAGGAGAGCCCTTTGCTGCTGCGGGCTGCTCTCTGCCCCAGCGCCTTTGTCCTGCAGCGGGGACATTTGCTGATGCCCAAACGCTGCTTGCTTCATCTGTGCAGGGGTTGCTGCTGAGCTCTCTTGTAGCTGGTGGCAAAATTTCTTTTATGGAAGAAAATTACTTATTAACACTTTCGTTGCAAAATGATAATTTGCTTTCATTGTGGGCGTTGCCGGCTCCTAGTGAATGGAGGGATGGACATTCTTGTCTGTTGATGCTGACTATCTTCTGTGTGCAGGGCCTTTGACATGTGCAGGCGTGTCCACAGCAGAGGTGTTTGCTCCTCTCTCCACAATGACAACACTTGTGCTCCCCCTAAGACATTTTCTCTCTGGAGTTCAGATGAGTGTCGGGCCAGCATTGCCTTGGAGATGTTCACCAGGACCTGAAGGAGCCTGGTGAAGCAGTCTGGAGGAGGTGCTGCAGTAAAGGAGATGGATGGATAGTAAAAGGATGATAGATGTAAACATGAATCCAGGCTGAATGGGCACTAGAGCTGCTGTGTGCTCCTTCTGTCATGGAGGTGTGCCAGTTTCAGGTCAGCAGATACCACTGAAGGTACCAATGCTCCTAGGGCTACCAGCTCCTCCATGAGGAGGCCACTGTAGGACAGACTCAGAAAGGTGTTTTGGTGCTTGGAGCTTTAAATTGTTGTTAGAAAAAGGTTGTTGGTTACCTTGGAAAATCCTGCTAGGCTCTGCTCTAGCTGAGCTTCTCTACAGGCTGGAGCTGGCAGCTGAGCTGCTCTGTCCTGCACAATACCAGCACAGCAAGGCAAGCAGGCAGCTCTGCCCAAAGATACTTCTGCCCCATCTTTAACTCTGCACAGGACAAAGACATTCAGGAAAAAATATGGCTTGAAGTGACCTAGGTTCCTATGTCTGTGTGGCCCACTGCTAAAATGCAGATATTAATTTCCTCTTGAGTGCTTTACCTGTATGAGAATGGCAGAACAGCGTGGAGCAGAGGCTGCTTCTTAATCTCTCTTTGTACTAGGTGGATTAGTGTTTTTCTCTTAAATCAATTGTTTTAGTGCAGTTGAAGCTTGCCAGCACGGGGTGGGTTGGGGAATCTCGTAGAGAATGGGATGGCTCTAGTTTTTGTTTCTGGTGAAAGCAAATTGGATGGAATCACCAGGATGAGGTTGGATTGCAGCCCTTGCAGCAATCCAAGGCCACCTTTGGCCAGCCCCCTCAGGCTCTGGCTGAGACCTGGCTGTGGGAACCCTGCAAGGAAGGTTTGCTGACACATGACAGAACATTGCATTTGGAAATGGGCCTGTGGAATAGATCATGGGTGATATTTCTGTACTGACTGAGGAGCAGAGGTCCTACTTGTTATACTGTTGTTTGTGATGGCTGTGTTGCTCAGTACCCGTGACAGTGATCCTGGTCATTCTGGGTGTGGCAGTGGTTTGGAGAAAGTGAATTATTTGTAATATTTCAAAGCACCGAAGTAAACGTCGAGGTTTTTAGGATAGCTATGGAAAGTGAGGAGCGGGGTGCTGTTGGTGTGGGGCAGTTTGGGAGGGGGAGCTTGCCCGCAGGTCAAGGCACCTTTGGGAGCAGATGTGTTGTTTCTGTAGGGACACCATACAAGCAAGGAAGGGAGGAGCCCTGCTGTCCCTCCTGGGTCTCTGGAGGGCTCCTAGATGGCAGTAGTCAGCCTGTGAAATGGTCAGTCTGCATTAGAGACAGCTGTTAGCTGAGTCCCTGCTAGCTCTGGCAGTGAACTTAGCTTCTGAGACTGACTTCACGTAGACTGCAGATACTTTTGTATTCTCCAGACTGTAGAGGTGACATAAAGCATTTAATTTTGTGTGGGAGAGAAGGAAGCAGGGCAGTGATGAGGGGAGAACATTTTAATCTAAAATTACCATTTTCTGCCTGCTTTGAATAATTAGAATTCATTATGCCCGTCCATAAGGGACGGGACTTCTCCCTAGCACTGGAGAACAAATTAATCAATTGTTTTGAACCTTAAATTCTTTTAGGATGTGAATGCACCATAAATATTCTGTAGGAAGGGCCTGAGAGGAACAGCTTGCATCCTGATTTGCAGATAGTGAGTGTGAAGGAAAGTGGGGCATGTGCTAAGAGATCACTGCAGCAATGCTAGAGTTTTGGCATGTACCCCTTCATCTGAGGGTAGGGGGAGGCAGTCTTTGTGGCCATGACCCAGAGATTGTGACCCACAATTTGCAATTACTTGTGTACCTGTCTCTTGTCTCATCAGATGAAGTCTCATTTCTTTAAAGATACCAAAAAAGGAAGATTTTTAAGTTTTAGTTTTAGATCAAAATGAATTTAGGGCTCAAAATCTTTACCAAAAAAAAAAAAAAAAAAACCAAAAAAAACCCCTAAAAAAACCCACCCCAAAAACACTTTAAAAGGAATTGTTTTGGCTTTTGTAAAAATGTTCAGTTTCAATCTCTCCAAGCTCTGGAGACCTGAAAAAAGTCAGACACATGTCCTCAAAGGTGCTAGGAGATGTGTCTGGGAGAGGGTGAAGGAAGAGAGGGTAGCCCAGACCCCTGGTCCAGGGGCAGAGAGAGATGGAAGACATCCCACTTCCTGCTTTTGTGGGGTTATTTCCATGGAAGTACTGTGGGTACTTGACTAAAACCCACATTTCTGTGGCTAAGGAAAGAGCAGTGCATCAGGCTCTGTGTGTAAATCTAAACTCTTCCTCTGGCACTGTGTTAAACTATATTTTAAACCATCTTCATGTCTCAATGCCTTGTGTTTGTTCCTTTTTTTTCTTTAACATGAGATAAAAAATGCCCTGCATTGTATTTAGATCTCAGTCTCAGCCTTTGCATGTGATTTTCTAGGGAGTTTTCTGGCAAAATGTCATTAAGATCTGTGTTATTTCCCATTTCATTGCTTTTGAATTTACAAATCTAAGCTTTAGAGGAATTTGGGAGTAGGGGTGAGCTGCTGGAGTTCAAGCGGGTGTGTTCCTCTCCCTGCAGAACTCTGCTCTTCACCTTCCAGTCTTGCACTTCATTGGAGCTTTGTGGCAGCTTATAGAGAAAACAAAACTGTGCCTGCCCTCCCTGCCAGGCTGGAAATCCCACGCTGGTCCTCACAGAGCAGATGACAAATGCATGGCTGTGTTCTGGGTGTTTGGGGAGATGTAAAACCATGTCTGCTTGTCGCAATGCTCACGTGGTGATTTGTTGGTTTGATTCCTCAGGTCGTGAGCTGGCAAGTACAACCCTCCCAGGATACCCTCCACACGTCCCTCCTGCTGGACAGGGCAGCTACTCCGCTCCAGCACTGACAGGAATGGTGCCTGGTGAGTCTTCAGAGTAGGGGAGAAAGAAAATGTAAAAGGCAAACAAACAGTATTTCAGGAGAGAAATGCTGTGTGCTGTAAATGTTGTGTGCTGAGGTAGAAGGCGCAGTGCCGAAGGGTAGGTGTGGAGTGATCCTGAGTGAAGGAGGCCAGGCTCCCCAGCACAGGAGGCTGCATAACCTGCAGAGTGCCAAGGCAAAGTGTTGGCACTGGAATGCTGAAGGAGCTCCAGCGTCCCTTCTGTGGAGATTGCTGCATATTGGGCTGTGCCAGGCTCTGCTCACCTGACTCAGGCTTTGCTCTACCTTGCCAGGCTTCTCCCAGCACTGTCCCTCTGTCTGCCCCACTGGTGAGGCCATTGGGGGCTGGACATGTCCTGACCTCAGACTTCCTCCATGCAAACCGGACTGATGGGGACACCAGGTTGTTCCCAGGACACTCTCCTTCTGTAGTTTCCTTCCCATTTTGGAACCTTGCAGTCAGAAATGCCAGCAGCTGCTACGGCTACTGCTACATGAGCCAGCTGCTGGCTCCTGCTTGCCTGTGTGGCAGCAGAAGCAGCAGCTGTGCAGGTGCCTGGGGTGGGCAGAGCAGGTTCTGCAGGTGTGTCACATCACTGATGCCATCCTTTAGCACTGCTGGCTGCAGATCCACACTCAGTTCAGAGTAGGACGGTGACTTCTGAGCGCTGGCAGCAAGGAATGGTGGGGCAGCAGCATTCCTGTCCTTTCTGGGCAGTTACCAGCTCTTTGGGAGCACCTGCTAGGGTGGGTTGGCAGAGCGGCAGGATGTGGGGCTTAATGGTGCTCAGCCAGAGGAGGTGCAGTATAGGTTCAGTGATGTAGAGTCATCTGAGCTGATTTTCCCAGGTAATAGATTTTATTTTTAACTACATATAGGCTTGTGTGACCCATTATATTGAATAACTGCACTGTTCCTCTCACTGGTTCCTTTAATAACAACCTTCTGCTCCAGCTAGTGTGAAGGTCAGCTGCAATTCCTGTAGGTTCTCCGTCTCATTTAAGTGAGAATTTGCTAACTAGCATCCAAAATGCCTTCTCAATCCTTCTTTGACTCCTGTCCTTTGCAGGACCAGTTTTAGAGCCTTGCTAGGGTGAGCACCACAGTCCCTGAGGGGCTGACAGTACGGCAGGTGACAGTCTGCTACCATTGGCACATCTCTGCTTGTTCCAAAATGGCCAAATTCTCATGCCCAAGCACAGGTATGTGTTTGTTCTGCTGGCTCTCAGGAATTCATCTCATGACCCGCCTTTTTCTAGTTTTTGGAGCCTTGGCTAGAAATGTGCTTCCTTGATAAGATTTTTAATCATTAGCCATGAATTTCTGCTTGTAATTAAGCAATTGTGTGAGTTAAGTGGTTAGAGACATGGGAGAAATGTATACATGATAACACATACGCAGTGTTCTGTTGCATGCTTGTTGCTGCTGCCATTGCCCTGCTGATGTGAGTAAAGCCAGGCCTGGCCATGCTGGGTGTGCCACAGCTGCTGGGTCTGCAGCTTGCCTGTGGGACACAGGAGACCTTCACACTCCCTTGCAATTGCAAGATGTGTGGATTCAGCTTCATGTTCTGTCCTTGTCTTTTCTCCAGCCCCCATCACAGCTCATCCTAGCAGGAGCACTTTTGCCTCCTGCCAGACCCAGGTCCTTCCTTATCTCTCCCACAGTCTAGGAGGTACATAGGAGCCTGTCTGTTTCTGCTGCATCTCCATGACTTGTTCAAACACATGCTCAAAATTTCACATTTCCTCCTTTCTCTCCTGCAAAACAAGGGACTTGCATATCAGCAGTGAATTTCCATTTTTATGTGGGTTGTCTGCTATGGCAGAGAATAAACTATTCAAATGCTTTTCTCTGAAGGAACCAAACAAGCAAACACGTGGTTTGATTTCAGTCTGGAGCTTTAGGGACTGACAGCTGGCATTGTTCGAGGCTCCCATGAATGTGTTTCCTCTGCAGGCCACTGGCCCTGCAAGCCTCCCCTGCCTTTTGGTGGCTGTCACCCTGTGGAATTGACTGGAGGGGAGCTGTCTGAGCTGTGCTGAGGTGCCAGCACCCACAGTGCTCTGATGCCACAGGGTGCAAGTGAAATGCCACGGTGGGGTCATGTAGGTGGAAAGCAGCAGGCTGGGTGGTCAAGCACAGAGGCAGTGCCCAATGGCACACTCCAGGTGGGTGCTGGTACCATGCATAGAACTGCAGGGCACCGCTGGAGGTCTCTCTTGGTTCACAGCTTCATCCACAAACAGAAGAGAGCCCATCTTATCAAGGGTTCAGAGGCTGCCGACCTGCATGATGCTATCAGCAGGCTCTAGAGCAGAGCAGTGAAGTGGAGGCCATAGACAGGCTGGGGAGGAGCAGGAAACCCAGCAAGGACAAACCATATCATCCTGCACCGGGACAAGGAGCACTTTGCTACAGGCTGAAGACTGTTTAGTTCCTGGAGGGGCTACAGGGATGAGGCAGACTGAGAGCTGAGCATCAGTCTGTTATCTGCACTGCTTGTGAGAATGGTCGGCATTGTCCTGTGCAGGAGCTGGAGAGAAGAAATTATCCCCCCTCACCTGGAACTTATGGACCCACAATGGAAATAGTTCTGGTTTGAGCCCCCTTAACACAAATAAATAACTGGTAGAACTCAAAACAAGCAAGATGCAACTGGGCATGACAAAAGTCTCCAAACTTTTCCCCCAGGAGATGAGCCCAGTGGTGGAACAGGTTGCTGAGAGGTTGTGCAGTCTCCATGCTTGAGGATTTTCAAGGCCATGGTGGGTGAAGCCCTGAGTATTCTGCCCTGGCCTTATTGCTGATCCTGCACTGAGAATAGTATTGAGACTTCCAGAAGACCTTTCCATCTTGAAATGACTGGTCTTTCCATGACTCAGTGTTTCAACTGAGGCACTGCTGGAAATGTGCTGCAGAAATTCATATGCTTCTGCCTGATACTGTGAGTAGGGATGGAGTCAGGAAGCTGTTTGGGGATGGAGATCAGGCCCCTCTCTGTAAAGGAATGGTGCCAGCAGTCCACACACAAGAAACACTTTTGCTCTTGTTACCCTTAAATGACTGAACCATGAATCCCACTTTGAGGCTGGAGGGAGCCCTATAGACATCTTTTCTGTTGTAGGGAAGATCCTAATGTCTACCCAGAGACTGGGAAAAATCACTTTGCACATTCCTCTTCCATCCTGTGACCATGGTCTCACTCTGCAGCAGTGCAGTGGAACCTTCTTCCAGCCCCTGGCTTGGCATCCTGTTTGCCTGTGCTCCATGCCCCACGCCTGACTCACTTTTTCCTCTGGGAGACTATTAATGATGGGAGGAAGGTGGGTAGATCCAGCATAAGATTGGTGACTATTGCTGTTCCTGGACATGCTGGGAGCAGGCATCAACATTGACTCTGTCATCTGGTATGTCATGGGAAGCCACAGGATCCCAGGAACAGCCACCAATCTCACCTGGGAAAGGGGACATAGAAGTGCCTGGAGCACCTTGCACAGAATGAACACTTCTCTTCAACCCTCATTTTCTGGTGGCTGATGCCTTGAGCATGGAAGTTTATATTCCTTGTAAATGTTCATTTTGTCTAGTGCAGCTCTCTGTCTATTTTCATTATCTGTTTAAAGCTTTAATCCACTGTTGGTTCCTACAAGATCCATGCCCTCAGCATCATCTTGGGGCACAGGATCCCACAGATTACTAAAATGCTGTATGCAGAAATTATCCCAAATAATCTGGTAGTGTGGTTACTATTTGTTCACATTGTGACTGTGCCCCTAAGGTGCTGTTGCTTTGGAAACATGGAGCAGTGTTTTCCCAGCAGCTTTTCCTTTCTGGAGGAAAATCTCTGGGGAAGAGCAGGCTGGAGCAAACTGCATCTTCTCCACCCAGTCATGTATTTCAACATGAAGCCTTGTGCCACCTGGCAGTGCTTGCTCCACTACAGAGATATGGTCCTGGGGCTATTTTCTTCTTTGGATGGAGATGGTGCTATCTTCTGCTTGCAGTTTCTGCCTCCTCTGCTCCTTTCACTGCCTCAGATCTCACTTTGGGAGCTCAGCAGAAGCACACTAGGAAATGCAATATTTCCAGGGGGTTTACTCTGTGGCCAATGTGGGGGCCTCAGAGCCCTTTCCTGGGGTGAAGTGTTTGAATGAAGCACAGCTTCTGAAGCAGCTGTTGGCTGGTCACAGAGACCATACAATTGCCACATCTCCCTCACCTCTGGAAGGCTGGGCTTTCTCTCCAGTGCTGTTAGTCCTCCTTCATGGGCTCTACTGTCCTGCTGATTGGAGCTGGCATGGTGACAGGGACCAGTGCTGCTTGAACCTTTGTAGCTTCACTAAGCACCAACTTGTTTCCAGCACCGGCTCAGGTCTCTCTTTCTTCACAGATCACTAATTGTGTCCGTGGGTCTACTCCCAAGATGTATCTGAAAGTCAGTGTTCCTCCGTGTGTGGGGTAGATGGTGGCCATCAGCAAGGGTACAGAGGGGAAACACGAGGGCTGGTGCAAGAGCTACAGTGTGTGTGCCTGCTCCAAGCAGCCCATCCCAGAAGCTGCGCCCCATTTGAGTCCTGACAGCACTGGGGCAGAGGGGCTTGCAGCAATTTCATTGCTGTGACGGGGCTTTGGACAAACCACACCTGTGTTCACCAGCGTGTGTGTGCCCTTGCCATCATGCTTATGATGCTGCAGCTGAGCTGGACACTGGTAATATGCAAGTAGCCATGATAACTTGCTTAAATCCTTATTCCGGTTCTTGTCCCAGTTAGAAGTGCTGGGACAGCAACCCCTGTTTCCCCTCAGTTTCTGTCTCCTTCCTCCATTCCTTCTTCACAACTCCAGGGTTGAAGCCCCTGCTCTGCCACCCCTTTTCCTCTCCCCAGGGCTGCTGTTCACCCCTCCCCTCCTCTCCTGGCAGGCTCTGCATACTGGGTGACAGGAAAGGGTAGACTCTCCAGAATAGTGATGCTGAGAATATAGTCATTAATGGGACTCTTGAAACCCAGATGTCCTTTCTGAACACCAGTAATTTGTTTTTAATGAAAAACCATGCAGTGACCCTGAACAAATGAATTTCCTTTATAAGAAGTCTATGTGCAATTACCCGACTAAAGGGACCTGAAAACACTGACATTCAAAACTGGGCTTTGAAAAGAAAGGCATAAAAAATAGCAATGCTGTCATTAGCAATCTTTTATCTAGGAGAAGATGCTTACTCTAACGTGTGAAGGGGAAGGAGATGATGTTGCAAACAGGACACGTGGCTTTCAAATGCATTTTTTAATTGTGGCTGGCAGGTATTGAGGCTGAGGAGCAGTAAGGCTGTGTTGACTTCTTCCTGTTTGGGCTGTTCCTCACACTGAGTCTGCAAGGGATAATTTCCTTCCTCAGTGCACTGGCACCCAGCCTGCAGCAAGGGGTGCGGGGGGCCAGAGTGCCAGCCTTGTGTCCTGGAGGGCTAGGAGGCAGACATTTGGATGAGAGGGACTGTCAGGATCCAATCTGTAGAGACTGCTGGAATTTGGATCCACTGGCACACTGAAGACTTTATTCATAGTTTTTTTAGTTATTTTTAAACTATTTTTAGGGTTTTTTAAGCTATGTTTTTTAGTTATTTTTGATCTGGCTCTACCTTTGCCAAAGTTTGGCAACACCATGTTGTAATCTCATGACAATATTTAGGAAAGAAATGAGAAGCAGGTGAGAGATAAAATGCCTAAAATCAGGGGCAGAGAACCAAATTGCAGTATGTGGGATGTCAGAGGGCATCAGAGAACCAGGTCCTCTTCTGTTGTCCAGCATAATGCTGGAACTGCTTGGTTACTTGAACACTGACATTGTTCTGGCCAGTGAGAGTAAAAGGAGATTCTGGCCCCTTGTGTTAGATGGACCTGAAGCAAATGAGGAATAAACCTTAACAATTCTTTGCTGAAGCAGAAAGTTTGCAAGTTACCTCCTCAGAGCTTAGAAGTGATGCCCAAGCGTGCCAGTGTTTCCACCTGCTCCATGCTGCTGTTGTGACTGGGATAAGTATTTGTGTGTTTGGGTTATAGCCACCTGTACCTTTTTAGAGTTCATGCAGCTCAAACCCAAACCCAGATGTCCCCTGGTGCATCTCTAAGACAACTTCAGCCCCTGCAGATGCTCACAAAAATATCCAAGGCTCCAATGCCACAGTCAGAAGGCCTGCTACCGAGGGGCAGAAGTGCTGATGTGGCTTTCTCTGGTTAAGCAACTTTTTACATTTTTCCCCAAGTCTGAGGCTATTTCACAGAAGTGTCTCCCCACCCTTTTGTAGTTTTGGGAGAGAAATCCCAGAGAAGTGTCGTCACTTATGATGGAGTATGCAATGTGCCATCACAAGTATCTTGGGGCAAATCGCATACCAGCTGATAAATTATTCCCTTAATTAATAATGAAACAGTCAGGTAAATGGTATATGTTTATACTCTGCTTGTGTACATTTTGCATGAGGGTCTGCCAGAATTTTGGAGGTCTAGAGAAACGTTTTGGTTCTCATCTGTCAGGAATGTAATTACTGTGCTTGCACAGAATATAGATAAAATCTATATTGTTTTCAATATGATGTTGTCAAATATTATTTCATTGAATTAACTTAGAAATTATGCTGAAGAGGGCAGGAAGATGAAATGCTGGAAAGCCTACAGCCTTTGGATCTACTGATCCGCTTTCCCCTTGCAGAGCAATCCTCACCTGGGGTCAGTTAGGCTCTCTGCTCTTTACTCCAGCTGAGGATGTGGTCCCCAGTGTCCCACACATGGCAAAGGCAGACCACTCTGCTTTGCTGGCCCTCTGCTCTGTCCATAGTTTCTGCCTCTTCCTGTCGAGGTAAGACATTGTGCATATCTAAACATAAGTAAGCAAGGTGAAGTGTGTATAAACAAAGAGGTCTGTATTTAGGAGTGAGAAGGAGGAGAGAAAACAGATTGTATTGCTCTACTCTTTGGAAATTTCTATGCATTTGTAATAACAAAATTACCATAATTTGCTCGTTAACGCAGCTAGATCAGTCAAGCATTGTTCCAAACATGCAGAGGCTGCCTCTCGCTCTAGGTCTGCCAGTGAGTTAAGCACGGTAGAAATTAGCATGCAAATAGCCCTAATTCGGCCGAGCTGTCAGATCCCCACTCAGCTGCTTGTTCCCTTTGAAATCCCTGACAGGAGGGGCTCAGGCAAGCCCATCCTCCAGTAGATGCAGCCAGAAGAGTGCCGAGGGGGCACCTCCTGAGTGACAGTTTGGCTGCCTTCAGTCAAATCCATCTATCTCGTCAGCCAGCAGTGGTGACACGGGGGGCTGTGGGCTGGGGTGCAGCTTCCAGCCAGACCTCCATGCCAAAAGTGTCCCCTCCCCAGCGCAGGACGGTGCCAGGCTTTGGGGCTCCAGGAGCTGAATGGCACTCCCTTGGCATAGGGGAGTGCTCTGTTCAGATACCGGTGTTCAAGTTAAGCGGCTCTTTGGATCGGAGTGTTGAGGTTGGGGTTTTTTAGTATTGAGGGATGGAAACCAGGGCTTGTGGTAATTTCTTCTGGAGCCTTAGCCGAGACTTCTGGGTTGTCTGTGGCTGAGAAGCTCGGGGAGCACTGCTGCAGAGGAGGGTGCGCTGGGCAGTGATGGGATGCTGCTGCACAGTGCCTGCCCATGGTCCCTGAAGATGGGCAGAGAGAGAGGGGCATGCAGCTGGTGGCACAGGGCTCTGTCCTGCATCCCAGAAGGGAGCCATGGCACCACTCCCTCCCCAAGGTACCACAGAGGGACCCCGGTGGCAGCTGGGAATGGCTCTCTGTTAATGATTGTTCAGTCTTACAGGTCCCATGTGTTGCCCACCTTTAAGCAAGATCGTGGTTATCAAAGCAATAGTGAGAATTTATGAAGTCTTTTGTTGCTGATTTGTTTCTTTCCTTTTAAGGGGAGGTTAGTAACATAACCTAAATGTTAGTAACATAACCTAAATGTTACTAAACATTTTTCTGTCCTCTACAATACAGTAATTTTGAGACCCCTTGTGCTGGCTGCTACAATGAACTGCCCCAAAATATCTAGAGGTGGAAATTTAAAGATGATGTGTTAAAAGCTCAGTAATATGCTGTGTAGGACCTGGGACATGGTTCTGATTTTAAGAGTTTGCCTTATGCAGGATCGGTTCGCCCCTACCCAGGCAGCTCCCAGGGTCCCCTCTGGGCACTAAGGACACTCTCCCTGTATGTAGAGGGTGGAGGGGCACTGCAATCCTCCTTTGCAAAGGCAGGAACAGCTTTACAGAGAGTTTACTAACAGATCATTGTTCTGCTGGCTCTCAAAGATAGTGCTCACAATGGCTGACCAGGTAATGCATCCCCAGTGTGCTGGCTGAGACAGCCTGGTGCCCAGCTCTGGACATGTGGCATGCCAAGGCTGAGGCACACTGCTGCATCCTCTGCATTTCATGGGCCCACTCCTGTTTGCTCTTGTTTATTCATTACAGACAACTGTCCTTTGGTGAAAACACGATAAGGAAAAGAAAAGTGTAATCAGAAAGCCATGAGACTTACAGTAGTTCTGATTTTGGAAAGCTGCAGTTTGGATTAGGGTAGCAGAGCTATGAGAGTGGTAAGACATTGCACAGGTTGCCCAGAGAAGCTGTGGGCTGTCACATCCCTGGACATGGTCCAAGGCCAGGTTGGAGGGGTTGGAGCAATCTCTGACAGTGGAATGGTACAGTTCCTGGGGTAGTTCATGGCAGCTGTTGGGACTACATGAACTTTAGGTTCCGTCCAACTCAAACCATTGTGTTATTCTGTGATTCTATGATTCAGGCACCACCTCACACAGGTCTTGCTTGTGAGCAAGGAAGGAACAGCTGGGGCTGACCGGGACTTGCAGGACTGAACTCAACTGCCTTGCACGTGGTGTGGTTTCTCAGAGAAGAGAAATAGCCGTGTGAGATCACACAACACAGATTATGATTTCATTCTGTTTTTCATGCTTGTATCTCCTTTGTGTTATGTCAGCACACAGAGTTTAAAAAAACTGGAGACTACAAAAGTGTCGGGGTTGAGAGCACCAAGTTGTGGGAGCTTTGAGCCCTGCAGAGTGCCCAGCATCTGTCAGGGCTGCCAGCTGTGGCTCAGGCACCAGATGACCTTACATGTGGGGTGTGTGAATCAGCCAGACCAGCTATCAAATCAATCAGGCAGTTCCCAGACAAATTGTGTTTGACAATGAGCAAATGCCGAGATCCCCAAAGTAAGCAGAGTGCAAAGCACTCCATGGCCCACTGTGTCCATGGCCAGGAATGTGACATGGCTGCTCTTTTTCTGCCGTACCTCACAGCATGGCAGCTGGTAACGGTGATGGGAGAGCAAAGTCTATGTTCCCATCACATCCAAGCTCAATGGCCCAGCTGTCCAGTGCTTCCATGTGGTGAGGGTTGGGATGATGTGTTTTCTCCCTCCTGAGCGTTAGACCCTGGCTAGCCCACCTCTTACTGAGATTCTTGTCTCAGAGGGGGCTTCTCACACACCATCCCCAGCCTGGGTTTCTGTATGCACTGAGCAGTGTGCCAGGGTGACAGGGGTTCAGTATCTGCCCAGCTTCACGGTGTCAGGAAGTTATCCTGTCATGAGATGGAAGCCTCCTGCTTCCAGCACTTCTGTGGCCAAGGGAATGCTGCAGACTAGATCCTGAACCCAGCGTCCCCAGCTCCCTGAACATTCCCCTCTGCCATGGGAGGATGACCCCTGTAGAGGTTTTGAGGGGACTCAGCAGCCATTGTCTTGCAGGCTGTTGTTTACAAATTCAGTATTTTTGCTGCTTGCTGGACTTATTTTCTGAGATGGTAGGTTTGACTTCTTTATGATTGTTGCTGGAGAGGGTTTGCTTGCAGTTAGGACTGTCTGAACATAGAACATCTGCTGTGTGGCAAACTGCAGTTCTCAGAACTTATGCCTATGGCACAAATTGAAATGCTATGATAATAAAGTATTCTCTTCCCAGGATTTTCTGCATTCCTTGAGACTTTATCAAAACAAGTGAAAATGCTTGGACATTACAATAGATTGCAGAGTTATTGTAGTGCAATTCAATGTAATGTGATTAGTGCAAAGGAAATAAAATGGGGTAACAGAAAGAAAGAAAATCAAGTGAGAACTTCTAATCAAAATGACATACTGTAGTAAAAATGAAGGAAGGTGCTCCAAGAACTGCCCCTTTTCCACAGCAGGAAGTTCCTCTGAAATTAAAAGCAGTGGCTATTAATCTGTAGGAATCAGTGTTTGTATTGGAAACCTATTGTGTGGTCAGCTGTGTGAGGCAGGTGTGAGCCCCTGGACAGGGGATGCAGGAGCTGAGAGTTTGAGGATGTGTCTCCTACTCATGAGAGGCATGTTCTGGGCCAGGAGAAGAGAGACTGTCTGCAAGAGGAAGTGAGAAGTCTCCAGAAAGAAATATGTGTTCAATGTTTCTGTCAGCAAATATGGCTCTGGCGCACTTCAGATGAGAAAAAGTCATCTGTCTCTTATGACCTCAGTAGGTTTGGGATAAGGCTCTGCAGTGAGTAAGAGAGTAAGAGAGTAAGCTGGGAAGTTTAAATATCACTTCCTCAATTACTACATAAAAAGACCAAAAGCTGCACTCTTGTACTGACTTGATGTCCCTTCAGCAGCAGTTGCATTAAATCCTGTCAGTCCTGGGTGCTTTACCCACCAACAGTTTGTCACAAGTAACTGCTGGCTGGACATGGGATGTCTTACTCATGTGGGCAGGTGTGCACAGACTCCATGGTGGGACACACAATGCCCAGGTGGGAGAAGGCCTGCTTGCTTTGTCTGTGAAAGGTGTGGGCACAGGGTGTTGGTGTGGCCCCATCTTTTTCTCTTACCAGCCTTCTTCAGTGTGAAGGAGCCATCCTAGCTCAGGCTAGCTTGTCTTTGATTCTTGCACATTTACTGAAGTCAGGAAAAATAATGCCAGGCAGCACTGAGGAGCCTGGTCCTGGTAAGGTAAGCAGGGCTGTTGGGAGCCACGTGTCCCTGGGGCATGCACCATGACAAATCATGATGCCCTCAAGAATTAACTTGCTAAGTGTGGAAGGAGACTTCCTTCTCCTCCTGTGTCTTCTCTTCCTTGGTGCCATTTTTGGCTGATTCAGCTGGATTCAAGTCAGGCTGAGCAGCTGCAGACATTATTTGGAAATGGTGTAGGCTACAAAGCATTTGCCAGCAAAATGTCCCATCCGTTGTGCCAGAGGACCGAGCTGCCACATTCCCAGACATCTGAGATTGACTGACAAGATTTTATTCTCTGCCTTTAACGGATGACTGTAATGTGGATGTGGTGTAGAAGCAAAGCAGTGCAGTGGAAATTAAGTGAGAAATTATCTGTCTTCTGTCACTTAGGCATTCATTTGCATCGTCTCTGGTGTCAGAAAGAAGACCTGACATCATCTCTTCTTTTGCCACTCGCCTGTACCCTGTGCAGGGTGCACGGGGGCTTTGAGAGGATTGCAGCAGCCCCACCAACCAGGCTTAAGGAGAGACAGGCTGGTGTGGGCAGCTGCAGCAAGCAGACAGAACAGCAGCGTGTTCTCAGCCCCATTTCTGGCAGGCTCTGCGCATGGCCAAGTGTGGCTTGCTGATCTTGGTCTCCGTGTTATCACTGATAGATACCACAGGGCAGCTTCCTGATGCTAGCTCCACCTGGCATCCCAAGAGTCTGCAGGCCAGTGGCTGGTGGAGAGGGGAGATGACTCTACAGGGGCAGCTGAGAGGCAAGGGGCAAATCCCTCATTGCAATTAATTGTAATGCCATCTTATATTCAGATGAGTTGGGCAATTGTCCTCCTGTATAGAGAAATGAATCTCTCCTAATGCAGTTCCAATATGGTTGCTCTGTGGCACCACCTACCTTTGTTGTATTAAAGTTAAATACCTTTGTGTACAAAAGTTTAAAGTGCACAGCCAAAACCTATGTGCTTGCAGTAATTGCGGATGTAAATCTTTTTGTCATCCTGCAAAGACTAGGTGAGGTATTTCATAAATATGTCAGAAGCAGCATTAAAATTTTATGGCAGGCAGCACGGGTCGAGAATACTACAGTGACTTCTCAGCAAGGTACGTCCACCTTAACCCACAACTCATTAGTCATTGATGGGATTTCTGTGCCTCACAGCTTCTTGGAAATGCAGTAGTGTTACAAAAATCTGCATGTTACTGTTTTCTTACAATATGACCCAGTTCAGCCCACTCTGAACTGTTAAAATATTACATCTTTGACCAGTGTTGGCTAATGTAAAGGTAAAATAAGGGAGAAAGACTGACCAAACTGTGTAATCACAGAATTATATTCAAATTCATTAGAAGTTAATTGGCAGTCTTGATGCGACTTGGAACTTTGGAGAGATGGGACAGACATGGGCTGGATGTGCTTTTGGTGAATGTGAGTGTATGAGGGACCAGAGATGATTATAAGTGATCTATTGATCCACTTACAGCAGATTTGCCAAGGGATTTACAAGCCTGCATGTGTAAGGAGCATGTACATGTCTGTGTGTCCATGTTGGCAAGTCTTGTTAGTGTGTGTGTGTGTGTGTCTGTCTGTCCTTATATGTGGGGTGTGTTTCTGTGTGTGCACCCTTGTTGCTGAAAAGCATGCCTGGTCCCCTTGCCAATGGCTCTGTATGCAATACTGTGGGAGCAGACCCTGGCTTTTGCCCCCAGCATTTCTCCAGGGGGCATCCAGCTGGATTGCTGTGATAGTGTCTATAGGTAAATGAACATGAAGCGTATAGTTTTGTATATTTATTGATGTAAATGTATATATTGTAGCTTCTTGGGGAAAAAGAAAAGTGTGTTATTCCTCATGATTTTAGGAGAGAAAATAGTTCTTACAAACAAAAGTATTCCTCTGTTTGTTCAGATTTGTTTAAGGAGGATGTTGCAGATGCTCAGCAGCCAAAGTAGAGTCTGGCTTGTACTACTGGCCCCTGTAATTAACAATTATTGCCACATTTTCTGGCAGTTATTCCTACAGGCAGAATGCTGTCTAATTATTAATACAGAGTAGTGGCACTGCCTAGGATCCTGTGAATGCCAGTATCTCAAGGTTGGCCTGATGGTTGCAGCACATCACAGCTCCAGACACTCTGTCTTGGCTAAAGGTGGATGAAATATTTGATGTAGTTTTGTCGTGTTGTGTTGAAAGAACATGGGTAAAGGGCTTATTGCTCTAAGGACTCACTGTTTGTCAGGGTTTTTTTCATTTAAGATCAACAAGTGAAGGTTTTGTCCTCTCTAAGAAAAGTTTTTCTTGAAAAACATCTGTGAGGGCTGTTCATCTGCTGAAATCTATTCTTTTCATTTCCATCATTGGAATAAAAAAGGCTGATCGTGGGATATTAATCGTATAGAAAGCATTTCCACTTCTCCATTACAATTCTTTTTTCACTTCTTTCCTGTGAAAATAAATAGATTGCTCAATACAATGCCAGGTAAGTGCAGGTTCAATCAGAGCAGCTTCCCATTTTGACGCAGAGGACCTCAGGTGCGTTGAAAAGCATCTCCCTTTTTTTGAATCTACTCACTAAAGAGGTTTTCCAAAATGACATTTTTCAGCCCCCTTTGGAAACATTTCTTTTTATTAAAGGTTCCTCCCACCACGACCCATGGTAGCCCAGGTACCATGTGAGCTGTGTGATTTGGCATTTTGCCCCATTTTTTGGCACTTCTGCAGCATGTATACTGCTCGGTCTAGAGCAGGCAAGCGTAAAATGGATCACCCTGTTTTTCACCCTGAAAACAGGGTGATCCATTTGCTTCCTCCAGTGGGGCTTCTGCCCAAAGAGCAGGTGAGGGACCAGAACACCTGGCAGATGACTGGTGGCTGGCCTGTGGCATGCCCTGCATTGCTACTCCCCCAGGTTAAATGCAGCTGATATTCTTGGATTAGAGCAATGTATAGCTCTGATCCTGCTATTTCCTAATGAAAGTTGAAGTTAGAAGAAAGTCCAAGATTCAATCAAAACAAAAACCAACAATAAAAATTACTGTGGACTTTTCTTCAAAGGTAAAGTTCTTTCTTCCTTTCAAAGGTATGGTTAGTTTACCACTGAGACTTTTGGCTAAGTTTTCTTTTTTTTTTTTTAGCCTCACTGACCTCAATTTGAAATTTAGTATTTAGTATTTCTCTGAATTTAAAAGGAAAATATTTGTTTGGAAAACCACTGATTAAAAAAAAAGCAACCAAACCCAAATCCATGACTCTCACTGAAGTATTTTGTCTGAATTGTCAAAAATATGTTAGTGATGTGAAATTACATTTTTTACATGTGATGTGGAGTATCAACTGAAAGGTTTTTCCCAGCTCTTCTGTTCATGGGGAAAACTTCTAATGGAGTGACTCCTGTGAGCTTCAGAGGCAGCAGCTTCCCACACAGGACTGCAAACTTCATTCTCTCTCACCCTAAACCACTGCAATGGCTTGATGTGGAGAGGAAAGTTTATTTTACTGAGGGAAAACCATTCTGTTGTTCTCTGCTGAAAGCCCAGACCCTTTTCCTGGTCCGTACAGTTGTTTGTCCCTCTGACTTTATGTGGGATAAAGTCAGTCCTGAGCTGCTGGATCATGAAACTCTGGGGTGGTGTTGGCCCAGGGTGACAAGAAGCTTCTGCTTTCATTTATGTGCTCCAGCTCAGGCAGTGGCTGGCCCTGTGGCCAGCAGAACTCTGGTGTAACAGATTTCCAGGCTGTGTTTGGGTAGCTGCTGCCTCACAGAGCCAGCCAGGGATGTGTGGGTGTGAACACATGGCTCAGTGCAGTGCTTCTGTCTGCTCCCCATGCATCCAAGCATGTCTTTGCTTACCAGGGTAATGATGGTTATTGGAATTCGCTGAAGAAATTTATGACCCATGTGATTGCTTCCTCAAAATAAAACTATAGAAAACAAATAGAAGTCATGAGAATGTTAATTTTGAAAAGTAACAGTAAGATCCCTCAGCAGAAGGGAAAGGTGGAGGAACCAGGAGTATAGACATACAGGGAGATGGGTTTCTCTGTGGAAAACCAACCTAGGGACAAATACAGCAGATAGTTTTTAAACTTATCCCAAACCCACAGAAGGAATGTTGAAGATATTGCTGCTCCGGCCTAACTCCGCATTTTGTCCCCGACCTTCTGTTCTTGTCTCCTAAACGGTTGTGTTTATTGAATACCATTTCTCCTGGTTTCTGTTCATTTCTTGCCAGATGGAAGGGCTGAGCAACACATTGTCCTAAATGCAGAGCTTGATTAACAAAAAGGCTCAGCAGTGGACACTAGTGGAGAAACCAGAGGCTGCAGCAGCTCTGGCTGGAGGGATGGCATGGCTGCCTGGCCATGGTCACTGTCCCTGTTGGTGACACCCGGGAGCCATCACATGGCTGTGGCAGGGAGCAGAGTCCATTGCATTCCTTCATGTTATAGCACCTGCAGCTGCATAACCCGCACTGCTAGTAACTGTTACATGGAGAACAAACTCCTACCCCCATGTTCCTGATGGCTTCTCCATGTCCCAAACGCTTGCGCAAAAACCTGGCATCTGAGAAGACCCAGCAAAACGTGTCCAAACCTGTGTCTGTCTGCACGTAGCTGGTTCTGTCTTGGTTTGAAGGACAGGTGCCTGCCAAGCAAGGTGGGAACCTCCCTTGGAATGGAAAATATTACCTCCTACCCTTCAAGTTATTATGACTTTGAAATGATGGAGCTGTCAGGCAAAGATAAGGGAAAGGGAATAGCAGTTTTTTAGACCCTGCCCCAGCCCCGAGCACAGTCCCAGTCCTATTCCCAGTCCCACTCCCAGTCCCACTCCCAGTCTCAGCCCCATTCCCAGTCCCATTCCCAGTCCCATTCCCAGTCCCAGTCCCATTCCCAGTCCCATTCCCAGTCCCAGTCCCATTCCCAGTCCCAGTCCCAGTCCCAGTCCCATTCCCATTCCCAGTCCCAGTCCCAGTCCCAGTCCCATTCCCAGTCCCAGTCCCAGTCCCATTCCCATTCCCATTCCCAGTCCCATTCCCATTCCCAGTCCCAGTCCCAGTCCCATTCCCATTCCCATTCCCATTCCCAGTCCCATTCCCATTCCCAGTCCCATTCCCATTCCCAGTCCCATTCCCAGTCCCAGTCCCATTCCCAGTCCCATTCCCAGTCCCATTCCCAGTCCCATTCCCAGTCCCATTCCCATTCCCATTCCCAGTCCCAGTCCCATTCCCATTCCCATTCCCAGTCCCAGTCCCATTCCCAGTCCCAGTCCCAGTCCCATTCCCAGTTTCCGCCTCTCTCAGCCCTTTCCCCCCCGGTGCAGTTCCGGGCACGGCCAGCAGGGGCGCCGGTGGCTCCCGGCCGGCAGGGGGCGCCGTGATTCCCCCGCGCCTGCAGGGGGCGCTGTGGCGCCAGCTCGGCCGCCTCTCCCTCATGGGGTAATGGCGGTGAGCCAGCGGCAGAGAGGGGAAAGAGGCTTCCAGAAACCGAGCTTCCAGAAATGGAACTTCCCAAAAAGGGGCTTCCTTGGCAAATGCATGGGGAGCAGCCGGTCTTAGTGTCTGACTGGCTGGTGAAATGCACTGTAGGAGGAACCTCAGGCTGGAACAGCAGGGGCAAGCATATCTGGGGTGGCAAAACAAAGTGTACAATAACTGGGAAGCCATGCCAGGAGCTGTGGGGGTCTCGGCAGACACAGGCTGTTGGGTAAAGTGTAGCACAATGCCCAAAGCAGTGGCAGGAAACACCGGGACTGGGTACCAAGACCGTGACCGTCCCTGCTCTGATCCCGAGAGTGAGCAAGAGAGCTAAGGCCGGGCCCAGTCCCTCACCCCCAGCCAAAACCTTGCAATATCTGTGCGCTTCCTGAGAAAAAGCCTAGAGGTGGTAGCAAACTGCACCCTTCCCCCTCCTCCTCCTCCAAGTCACATCTTTTGTCTCTTAAGTATTGTAATTATCATCTCAGAGGAAACAAATGGGACAAAATTCCCTCAGAGAAGGAAGAAAAAAAGGAAAAGTCCTAACCTCCAGCATTCCTGTTGCACTGTACTGGCTCTGGAGCTTCTGATTCATGAGGTCTTTTGAGACTGATGTGTTATACTTAGAAATGGCATATGAAGCTCCTTTGCAGACTATTTGCTCAAATTCTGCGTTTCAATCCAAAAGTACCACCAGCTGGACAAAAACGTTTGACTAATCTGCTGTTTTTGCTGGTGCTGTCACACAGTCCCAGGACTCATGACTGCTGTGCTTCACAGGGCTGCAGCCAGATACTCTACATGTTGAATGATGTAGTGTAATGGCAGTGGTCAGGCTTTTTCCATCCTGGGAATTTTCCACACCTTGGCTGAACATGGCCTCTGTCACAGCTGGTCATGCTTTGACATGTTCTGCCTTTCTGCAGGGCAGGAAGTTTTTCCTTACCCTCCTGGCCTGTTCCCACTACTGGTACATGGATGTGCCTGCAGCAGCAGTTCTCTAAAGCCACAGGAATATGAAAAACATGGTGATATTTTTTCATTCATCTCTTCGTTCTTGAAATTTTTATACTCATGCTTTTCAGCTTCTCTGCAAATCAGAAAGAAAACTTTCAGGAAGCTTACCTTAAAATCAAGAAGACTGGTAAACATGAGTTGATGGTCCCCAGAGAAGGAATGCAGCAGAGTGGACAGTACTGTTTTGCAGCAGCAGAAGGCCCATCCACCACTGTCTATCTCTGTCCCACTGTCTCAGGGTGGAATGCATCTCCTGGGGCTTGCCACTGGTTTGTAGCAGCAGTGTTATTGGGAATCAGTCTTTGTTCTTTCCCCTCCTTACCTCTACTTCTGGAGGCATGATGGAACGGTCTCATCCCTTTAGGGCTAAAGCCATATGTGGAGTGTAGAGACAGGTTTATAGCAAAGAGGTGAGCTAACTCTCACAGGAATCCTTTGTTTTGTGTCTTTGTGTTTCATGGAGGTGAGAACTACAGAGGAGAAAGCTTACTTCATATTACATGAAGGAGGGATGTGTGCGATTCCCACCCTTTCCTCATGTTGTGACAGTCGGTGTGCGCAGCATACTGCGCGTCTGTGCATCCTTGGATGGCTGATCCGTGGTGTTTGTTTTTGAATGGGGCGAGGGCTGTCTGCTAAGAAGTGCTGTCAAGAACTGTAGTTGATGGACGTTGGAATATCTGGTGAAATTTGTGAAGCAGTCATGCAATGTTCATTCATCTACCTTAGTTTCACTTAGGGCTGTACCATTTGTCTGCCCAAGTCTTGTGGTGGTAATAACAGGGCTTGAAATTTTCTCCCCCACTTCTCTTTTTCCCCTCCCTTCTTCCATGTTTCTATGTTTCTTTCCTCTCATTTTCCTTCTTTCCCTCCTTCTCTCTCTCTCTCTCTCTCTTTTTCTTTTCCCCCTCCCCCCGCTCCAGCAAGGCTGATGGATATGCAGAGTATGTTAAGAAGCGAGCAATACTGTCACTGAGCTGATGGTGCTCAGTGACTCCTCGGGCTTCTGGCTGGTCTGTACTGCAGGAGCTTGACACCCTGACCACTGAGGCATAAAAAACAGAGAATTGGAAGCCTCAGCCTGACAGGCACTGGAGCATCCCCCAGAGAGGGTCCACGATGTGTGTCTGTGTGTGAGTGTGGGGAGGAGGGCAGTGGGGATGGTGGGGGAGGAGGGCAAGACAGGAGAGGATGGAACAATGAAATGTCAGCCCATTCGCACCCACAGCCCTGCTGCAGCAGCGATAAACGCTTGGAAAGTGCTGCTGCCCACTCCATGGCATGCACAGCATCAGCACGGAATGGACCGTGGTCTGTGCAGCTCCGGGAGAATAGGACAGGGGAGGGAGAGAGGGATAGAAAAAGGGAAAGGAGAGTGCTGGGAGAGCTGAAAATGAGGCATCATGTTGTCCAAGGGGAGAATGCTTCCCCTTGGGATGAAGCTCTTGCAGGCATAAAACAGCTCATGGTGAGCTTTGTTTCAAGCCTGGAGTGCTCCTGGTGCAGGAATGACAGGACAAGCTTTTCTGTGCACTCTGTGCAAAGAGCCCACAACAGCGATCTCCATCTCCTGTCCTGTCCACTCTGCCCCTGGCTCCATGCACTGCACAGCTCTCAGGAACGATCCAGCAGCAAGGCTCACTCCCATCTGCTTTTGTGTGTCACGTCAATCAGGCAGCAACTGTTTTGCGCCACTAAACCAGAGCTAAACCTTTGAAAATCTCACTTCCCTGTGGAAAGGAAGAAATGCGACCCCTGGGGAAGGTGGTGTGTGATAGCCTTCTTGTAGAACAGGCACCCAGAGAATGACAGGATTTCAGTGTGCCACACATTGGCAGGAGAATGTGACCGTGACTTCAGGCCTGGGAAACACTGTGACTCTCACAAGTGAAGTTCCCAGACCGACCTCTGCCTGTGTGCTTTGCAGGCTTGGGCAAATACCAGAAACACAGGCTGGGCTAGAGATGAGCAGGATGCCCAGGAGCTATAGAAGCAGGGAAAAATCAGGGAGGACTCTGGGTCAAACAACAGCCTTAAGTGCTTTGATGCAGAGGCAGAAAGGACCTAAGAGAAGCTGCTGTGTCCTGCAGGAGAGAGATGGATCGCTGCCTGGTGGAAGGCAATGGTGATGCTTTTGTCACTGGCTGCAGTATGTTGAGCATCCCTTTGGGCATTGTCAACTTTTCTATGCCTTACTCTTTTAGAAGAGCACTCTGACAGAGGTAACCTTCAGGCACTGAAGTCATCCATCAGCCATGGGGACAGGAGCAGAGAACTGTAGGTACTGTGTACTTCCCTGTGAAGAAAGGTTTGAAACAGCTCCATTTTTCCTGGCACAGGGTGAAGTACTGCCATTCCTTAGAGGCAATAAGGAAAACTCTGAGCTTGTGAGGAGATATTGGCACAGCAAGGTGTGGAAGCACTTGCTGCTGCATATTTTGGACCTTCTCTCTATGGAAGCTGTGTTGGGGAGAGAGACTAGGTTGCTCCTTGTGAGTGTCATGGGTCCAAAGGGCTGCAGAAAAGAAACAAGGAAGAGATGCTAACAGAGACTTCCTGGAGCAGACAGATGATGGGCTGGTCTGGCCGTCAGCACACTCGGTCTGTTCATCTCGTGATGCAGACAGAGAGGCAGCTTGTTTTTCACTGAAGCAGAATCATGTGGAGATCAAGCCATCCTGGACCTTACCATATGTTTTGGTGACCAGAGCATCATCCCCTCTTCCCCGGCACCAGTGTGCCAGCAAATGGCCTAAACCATGGCTACTGACTGGCCAGGAGACCCAGATGTGGTTTCCAGGCTGGATCTACAGATTGTACGGGACAAGGGTGCTTGAGCTGCTCAGGACACACTGCCAGGGGTCCACTGCCTAGCTCCTGGATGTGGGGTCATGGCTATGCCAGTGCCGAGCACCAAAGCAGGCAAAGGTCACAGCAAGCATCTGCTGTGGCCTGTCAGCCCTCAAATCTTGCCTTAGGAAACATACCCTTTCTCCTGCTGTGCTGTGCTTTTATATATTTACATGTGGGAGAGGGAGAAGGCAAGGAGGAACAAAGAGAGAGAGGAGGAAATCTGTAATTCAAGGAACATTTCCTAATAAAACAGCAGCAGTGTTGGCATTTGTGTGGTGGAGGGGCCAGGTAGAGCCCCATGGTGTAAGGCTCTGTTCTGAAGAGCTTGCAGCTGAAGTATGAAGCAGGTGACAAATGAAGAGAACAAACAGATGGGAAGAATGGGAGCTGATGGGGAGATAAATAGCCATAATTTTTCAAGCCTTTTTTGTGCTTTTGTCTGGAGGGTTCAAATCTGTCTGAAACTAAAGCAAACATCCCTCTCCTTGGGTTACAGTGTTGGAGAAATATCTGGGACCATGGCAGGTTTTCCCTGAAGGGTATCCAATATCTAGAAACTGTCTGGTACATCTTCTCCTGCAGCAGAGACCATCTGGACAGCCCTGTCCTTGTATTGTGCTTCTCTCCTGAGTCCTGTAGGGCTGGAGAGGCAAAGGCCAGCCCCATCAGTGTGTCCCAGAGGCCTGGCATGCAGCACAAAAAGCCATGTAAAAGATGTTTGCACCCATTTACTTATCCTTTATTCCATATTCCCCTTCCTCAAGGCAGAGTGTCCACCAGTGCTTTTACTGTGGCTGTCAGTAGAGCAGAGCACACTCTGGAGAGCCCTTTTAACTCAGAATGGTAACTGTCATCTCAAGTCAAATGACCTTTTTTTCTGTCTTTGTCTCTTTAACTTAGGGAGCGAGTTTTCTGGGAGCCCATACAGCCACCCACAATATTCAACATACAATGACTCCTGGAGGTTTCCCAACCCTGGACTCCTGGGTAAGTGTTCACCCCTGTCTAGAGAGATTGTGCAAGGTGTGCAGTGTTTGTCCAGCCCTGGGATGGGCAGAATGTGTGTCCCAGCTTGTCCTCAGTCATGTTTACACCCAGAATGGGACTGCAGGTCCCCACTGGGATGCATGATTGCTCATGGTTCACTTTGCCAGCAAGATGGCCCAAATGTCTTGTCTTCCTGTTTCTGATAAAAATCCTTCCAGAGACATAGGGCACTGCTGGAAAGCTGAGTCACCGAGTTTTTTGAGGGTACGGGACCCTGTTCAGAAAAAACTTGTGGTGCCAGTTTGCTTGCAGCCAATTGTAAGCTCCCCTGCTTCCTGTGACATTGCTGCTGGCTTGTGTGTGTGCTTTGCATTTCTCCCTGATCTCATGTTGTGTTTGCTTCCCAGTTTTGTGTATGCCCACTCCATCTCTCCTCAGCAAGGGACCACTGGTACGGCCTCACTGATGCCAGCATGGTCCTTATGAGCAATGGGAGACAGAAGCCCTGTAACTCCTGCAGGATCATGGCCCTCATGTGAAGGATAAACATAATCTATTTTACACCCCGTCAAAAGCTGGCCCACTTTGACCTTATATACATGTAGCATGCAGTAATTAGAATTTTTCCCTGCATAATTTGCATGGATGAGGTAAGTAAAATACCAATTAATTGTCATCTCTCAACACAGGAGTAGCATGCCTTAGAGATTTCCAGATTTATGGATGACAGGGCTGTTATATGTGACCTCCAGCAGCGAAATAATTTTGAATTTTTGTCATACTTTTTTCATCCAGTTTCTTTGTTTTAAGTAATTGAGTCCCCATGTAATTGAACCACCCAGGCTGTATTCATCATGGTTCTTGTCCTTAAACAAATCCTTTGGGAGCAATAGACAGCCTCTGCCTCTCATGCCATGGTGCTGGTATAATGCTGTTATTTGCTGTGCCACATTTAAGGGTTTGTTAGCGCTTCCATCATAAATCAACAGACAGATCTTCAGCTAATATGGATGGGCATAGCTGCACAAAGCCAGGGGAGTCCCCGTGCTTAAACCCACTGTTTCCATGGCCACAGCCAGTGGTGCTGGCAGAATTTTGGTTGAGCAGCATGGGGAAGATGCTTTTGCCAGAGGCAAGAGCACACACCATGCTTTCTTCATTTCTCATTTTGCAACTCCTTTCGAATCAGTAAAGCTGCTTCAGCAATGCTCTGCATCATGGATAGGCCTGGGAAGCCAGGTTTTGTGTAAAACAGCAACAACAACAAAAACTTTAAAAAATCATTTCCTTCTGAAGTGTTAAAGAAATTGGCATGATACTAAAAGTGAATGACAACCCAACTCTCATCCTGCTCTTCTGCATGAAGACAGGACTTCTGGAGAGGCTCCTGGGCTGTTTGCTGTGTTCCTGCTGGGGGATATTCACCTCCATTAGAAAGGTGTGCACTCTTTCTGGAGCCATCCCAAAGCCATTCCTGAGCCAGCCAGCAGTGCGGGCAGTGGCTCTTCCATTCTGTCAGCAGTAGGTTGGAGCCATGGCCTGCTCAGCCCTTTATTGGGACGATGGACCTGAACCAGCTCTGAGCATGCTGTCCACAGTGCTGGACAAGGCAGGTCACTGTGATGCCTTGAAGATGCTGAAGATGGGTAAGTCTGGGTCAGCAGAAGACTTTACACAGAGGCCAGTCATGAGACAACTGCTTGCTGCCAGGAACTTTTACCTGTGCCATATCCTTTTTTCTACATTGATCCTCTTTTTCTTGTTTCCTTTTTGGATCATGCATTTTGGGGGCAAATTCTGACTCATCTTTGACATATGAACAGTTATGGGCATAGTGTGCTTCTTACAGCAAAGCTTATTCTCTGGCTGGAGGGGATTTCTTCAGCAGATTTCTTCATGCATTTACCCAGAAGCATGCTGTGAACATGTGTTTACATGAGGCAAAGGCAAAAAGAATCAGAGGCTATAATATTTTTCAAGAAACTGTAGCTTTCTTGAAATTGAAGTGCTTCATGCACTAATGTCAATGCGTATTTTGGGGTTTTTTTAAGGAAAATGTAAAATATATAATCTCGGCTTCCTTATTTTTGTCGTCTTCAATATACTTTGTTTCAGCATTTGAAAAAAAAGAAGTGTGAGTTTTTGTTCTGCGGTCCTAAAGATGAACTTACCATTTCAGTTCAGTCTGATCACAGAACTGGGGGGGCTGGAGTTTCCTGGAGAGGGAATTCCTGTCTGACCATGGGTAGGTCCAAGCACCATGGTATGATCTGATCAAGAATGTGTCTGCAATCAACTGCAGTCAATGGGTCAGATGTCTCTTGTGCCTGACAGAGATCCCTCTTATCCACAGCTCTGCCTTTGTCACTCGAAGCCTGATCCTAAATCCCTTATCCCTAGAGCCTGCTAATCCCACTGGTAGTTTAGGGCAAGTAGGAGTCTGTGGCAGGGCCTTTAAACCTGCCCACTCAGAAGGTGCTGTGTGATGAGCCTGGGCACACTCAGTGGAGAATAGGTTAATTTGAACTATATCCAGGATGCTTCCACTCCTCTCAGGAGTATACGTGAGTGCATTTAGTAATTCTCTCCCGAGAACAAGCTCTGGCAGTATCAGCCTCAGAGCAGAAACCTTGACAAAATTAATCAGGACTGGTACATTGCCTGACACAGTTTGTTTTACAAAGCCCCGCTCCTTTCACTGGGATGAAAGTGTAATACTGTAAGCACTTAGCAGCACCTACGTTCAATTAATTCCCTGTGCTGAGAAGGAAGAATTGCACTACAGCAATCACACAAGTCCGAGACATGTGAAAGAGGAGCTAAAAGCAAAAATGCCATGTTTTGCGAGTGGAGGAAAGGATACTTGGATTGAAAAATTGTATTTGGGTAGAGTAAAAAGAGAGAGATGAGAATAGTGAGAAAGCTTTGGTTTTTAGTCCCCAGTCTTTGTCCTGTGTGCGTGGAGTAGCAAGGAGGGGTGCGTGGTGGTGTCTTCAGGGGAAGGCAGAACCATGCTCATGCAGACACTGGGAATTGGCTGTCTGGCCCCAGCAGAACATCAGCTACTCACCATTACCCTGCTGCCTGCTCTGCCCTTGCTTTGATGCTTCTCACCTCTGCACCACACGCCAAGCCCCTTGTGAAACCAGTGCAGATGGGGGAATGTCCTCCCTCCTCTCTGGGCAGTCCCAAATCCTGTGCCCCATGGCTCCTGGGGAAGAGCAGACAATCAAGCCACGGTCCTTTAGAATGGTCAACAGAAGCAAGGGCAGAAGAAGTCAGTAACCTGCTGCAGCTTTGCAGTGTCTTCATGCTCCTGCATCCTGCATCACCCTGGTGGCGCCCACACCTCTTTGGTGTCAGAGAGAGTGTTTGCTGTGGGGAATGACTCAGTCCCACCTCAACCGCAGAGCTCCTGGGGGAATGTGCTGGGAAGAGGACATAAACCCCGGCTACTTGTGAGGTCTGGCTTAGTAGCCGAAGTGGGTATCTCCATCTCTTAGCCAGACAAAGAGTTCAGGGAAGGAACACCTTTTTCCTTTCTTTTTTTCCCCATATTGTCCTGCAAATGACCTGCAAGCAGTACAGCACAGGGATGCACACGGAGGCACATGCATGAGCCCACGAGAGGCAAATGTGCATGTCTCAGGCTCAGGCTGTTGGCACATGCAGGTGCACACCAGCATAGGATCAGCTCAGCGTGTGCATGGTAAGGACAGATAACAGCACCACTGTCTAATGAAGAAAAAAAGGCCAGTTTTTGTTGGCTTGTAGCACTTGTCTCAATGCTGCTCGCTGTGGGTTGTGTGGGATGCAGTGTCCCTGCTCACACGCAGACGTGGTTCCTGTGCACGGGCTGGGAGGGTTTGGCTGCACCATCACTGGGCCAGGTCTGCCAGTTCTGGCAAGGCATCATGCAAGGGCAGGCCTTGGAGCCTCGCAATTAGGATTAGATTCAATTCCTCTGTGGGATTCTGTGGAAAGATTAGAGAACAAGTGGCACTAGAAATGACTGTGTCAAGAAGTAAATTGATGATAGTATGAATTAGAAAGGAAAAATGACAGAAGGATGGACTAGTCTGTTCTGGATGGGGGCATGGTGACAAGAAGAGTGAGTGATTTCATTTTTCAGTTTAAATACAAGCTTATTTGATTGCACAGCTGAAAGGCAAACTGGCAAAATCTAACTTGAGAGAAATGTAAGGCCTTTGGAATGCATGGGAGAAATATTGGGCTTTTTGTAGCTGCATTGAGTCAGAACAGATGTAGAGGAAGAGGGAGTGTGAAAACGAAGGCTCTGACCGCCAAAAGACCCCAGTTACCCGAAAACCTCAGAAAGCACTGCATCCAGCTCTGGTGGGACCCACACACTGCTCCATGAGTCAGAGTGAAATTGTTTGGGGCTGCTGGATTCCACCTGTGTGTTTCTCCTCCTGCCTGAGCTGAGCTGCCATGACTAGTGCTAGTGCTGATGCTGGTGGGGACTGGGATCTCTGATGAGCTCCATCACTGCCTGCTCCACACTGAGCTCCTGGTGCTGTGATGGGTGAGGACAGCAGTTCCACCTGCCTCTTCACTGGCCTGCGAGCTGTGTTACCTCCAGGTGCTGCCTGCCATGATCCCCAGGGACATCTGTGCAGCTGGACTGGCCATGAGGGGACATGGGCCAACAAACTGGGCATCCCAAGAGGGCAGCTCCCAAAGAACATCCTCAAAACCCCAGATAGACATGGCATGCACATTTCAAGGTCTGATCAGCTGTTAACTTTTGCCTTTGCTCATTCAAGAGTAGCCAGTTCAACCAGGGAAGTTTTCTCTGCTTTCAATGTCTTGAGTTTGGCTGGGATATGAAGTATACGGCATTTAATTTTAGGCTACCCATTAGAATGGTTTTCACTGTCCTTGTGAAGCTTTCCAGTATTCTCCAGGAAATATAGCTCGTGAGGCTGGGGCTCCTTAGCCCGATGTCAGTTGCCTGGAAGAAGACTATCTGTCCAGCCCAGGAGAGCAGTTGTGGTGCCCTCAACAGATAACACAAGACTACACTTGTGTAAGCATAAGTGGGATGATGACCTGCTGAAGGGATCTGCTTTAACACCATTGACTATGGCTTAAAATATTTTTGCTTTTAGTAAATAAACCTAGGTCAGATTGGCTCCTGCCTAGGAATTTGTGCAAAGACATCTTTGCAAGTGTTTATCCTGGTCAGTGATTTCACGGACTCTCTTGAGTATTCTTGTGTACAGTAAAACTGTCTTTCTAGTCAGCTGGACCACACTCCTGAAGATTGCTTTACTTTGTTTAAACCCTTCACAGTGGGTTTGTCTGATTTTGGATGTCTGCATCAGTAAGGATGCAACTGAGGACAACACAGACCCACGCACTGTGTACGAGCTCCTGTTTTGCCCCAGCACCGTGCAGGAGACACATCCCAGCAGCTAAAGTCCTCTGTTTCTGACCTCTCAAGGTTCCAGAATCAGAGTGCCACATGCTGTCCCAGTGTTTGCTAGTCTGAGATGGGAAGTGAACAACCAAACAATGCACCTTTGGCTTCACTGCCACGGATGCTTTCCTAAGGGGTGCACAGTCCCCACCGAGGCGGTGTCACGACCCGTCCTAGTGAACGGATGTTGTGATGGTTCCTAGGGGTGATCTCAGGGTGCAAAAACCAACACGGTACAAGGGGTTTGCAGTGATAATAAAACAAGTGCACCTTTATTGAATGACCACAGCAAAATGCAACGGAGAGATTAAGGGAGAGAAAAAGATAGAGAAAGAGAGAGGAGAAAGAGGGGTTATAGCTACCAAACATAGAGACAAAGTCCTTTGGTCCAGTCCAGTCGAGGATCCGCCTGTTACGTTGGGGGAGATCTCAAAATCTCTAGCTAACTCAGAGGTTTTTATTATGATAATTCTATTGAAAATTGTGAGGGCTGAGAAACAGATACAATAGGGAGCAGATGTAACAGGTAGTCCATGCTCTCAGCAGTAAATGAGAGCCAATGTTTTCTCAGTCCAGTGGTCACAACCTGCAGGCAAACATCTTGCTTTGGTCAGCTTGCCTCCCCACACACACCTGCCCCGGGCTGGGGGTTTCAGTCCCAGTCCTTGGAAGGAGCAGAGGGGCCTTTCAGGAGTGTCATGGTTTGGTATCTCTCTGGATACCAAAGACTCTTCCTCATTAAAACAAATAGTCCAAGTTCCTGGCGATCCTTGGGTAATCATCCTATCCACCAGTGCTTAGCCCTGCAGGACAGACAATTTTCACCAATATTTTTCAGGCCTTTTCTTGGTAAACAAGTGCTTTCATTGAAATACTTTGAATACTTTGGGGGTCAACCTCCTCCTTCTAAAAGGAGGGGGAAAATTAAAAGAAGTCGGAGCATGGTAGCATGTTGGGGTTGGAATATCTTGATTTTCAGTTATGAAAAGTAATTAACTTCTTTTCATGAAGTAAATGAAGTCGATGTTCTGAGTGAAGGAATGGAAGAAGGTATCGAATGGCAAGCAGCAATGCAGAGCAGCGGTCGCCTCCTTCTCATGCAGAATGAATGAATGAATGAATGAATGAATGAATGAATGAATGAATGAATGAATGAATGCAGTTTCCATTCTATTTATTGAGGCTTTGGCTGGATTGCTCTGTGCCACCCATTGTCAGAGCTCTCCACCTCTGTGTTGCTCACGGCCGTCCCATCTCTCGCAGGCTCCCCGTACTACTACAGCGCCACGGCCCGCGGAGCAGCCGCGCCCGCCGCGGCCGCCGCCTACGACCGCCACTGACGCCGGAGCGCCGGGCACCGCCGGCGCCTGGGACAGCCGCGACTGCCAGCGCTCATGTCGCCGCCAGCAGGGCTGCCTCGCCCGAAGGGAAGCAACACGGTCACTGAAACTTTACTCTGAGAGCTTGCGGAACTGGTTACTGTACTCTTGAATCTGGTTGGGTCCTGAATCAAACAGAGAAGCAGGAGCAAGTGGCACTCCTGAAGCTCTGTGTGGTCAAAAACGTGTGGTAGCTTCATGTTCTTTGCAGCCGGCTGGCTACTGCTTTAATCGCCTGCGGGTGCCATGGCTGTATCTGGGGATAAGGAAGAGGTGTGAGCAGCTCCCCCTGGGGCAGCTCCCTCTTGCTGCACACTGAAACAGGCTGTGAGACTTAAGGCAATTTTCTTTACTTCTTGTTCTTCTTCTTTTTCTTCTTCTTTTCTTTTTTCTTTTTTTTCTTTTTTTCTTTTTTCTTTTTTTTTTTTTGTGTGTGGCAAAGAAAAAAATCAGTCTGCTCAACTTTATGCAAGCACACCACTGTAAATATTTGCTTGTTTGTATTACTGTAAGAGTAGCTTAAGCATAAACAGCAACACTGTACAAGAATGAAGTCAAAACACATCCAAAAGAGTGTTTTGAAATTGGTGCACTGATTCAAAGAACTCAGTAAGCTTTAAGCAACTTTGAACCAGGTTAACACTTGTTGTGGCTGTATTTTGGGCTGATGTTGTTTCTATATAGAGCATCCTATTTGACAGTTGTGTGTGATCATGCTATATGCTGGTATCAAACACATGGGCAACTGAAAGACATAGGCAATTTTGTGATACTTTACTGCTTAATATTAATTTATGTTCATTTGTCATCATGCAAAACACTGGAACAAATTTACTTGTTTCAAGTTAATTCCAGGAAGGAATTCCTAAATAACAGTTGACACCTTACATATATCTCTACAGATTGTGTGCTAAATCCCAGTCATGCAAACCCCAAGGGGAAGGCAGAGAAATACTGTGGCTGCGATTTTAGTTAAGTGCATATATTGAGTGGGGGGTACCAGGCATGAGGGCAGCTGCACTCACATTCCAAGCCAAGCAGAAAGGGAAATTTCTTGTTTCGGGGTGTCTGTACATTTCTGTGAAGGCATTGCAGATTCTGTAGCCCAGACATGCCTGAGGGGACTTTTGCCCTGCTAATTCTGTGTTTCTTCCCTCCTACTTGAATAGGAAGCACTAATAGTCGCACGTTTCAATGTGCACCTTGTGGGGGTCTAAATGAAGAGAGCAGAGCAGCTACGAATGACCACTAAGCAGCTCCACCAATCACTGCCCCTCCATGGAGCCAGGAGAGCTGCTGATCTCTCCCTGAAGCATCCCCTAGCCCAGACCAAGGCACAGACAACCCCAGCCACGTAAAGGTGATGGGCATGACCCCATCCCTTCCCTCCTGAGGGCAATGGAGAAGCCCCCTGGTCCTGTAGATGCAGACCTGGCTGTAGCCTCCTTACTCCCAGCCCAGCCATCCTCATCCACCCAGAGCTGCCTGGGCTCTTGTGCTGGTGCTTGCCTGCAGAGGAAAGGCTGTTGGTGTCAAACTTGAGATGCACTCCTGTGGAGGAACATTCAAGCAGGTATTCACCAGGTTCCAGCTGTACAAACGTTTCTCTGGCAGCTGCTGAGTTAACACTATTCACTCTTCCCTTCCCACCTCATCACTTGTGCTGCATATCTGTATCTGTAGTGGCTACTGATGTGCTGAGAGATTCCTTCTCCCACTCCAGTGGCACCTTCTCGTGGTGTGGAAATGCAGCCATCACTTCCAAGTTTCCTGGGCAGATGTGTTCCAATCCTCAGCATGGAGACATCCAGGTCCCACTAGCTCAGTGACATTTCAGCAGAATGTTCATAGACCCCATCAGGGATTTTAGCCAGAGTCTTTTAAAATAACTCAGAAATAAGTTTTGTGATAAACTTACCAGTGAAATGAGTGCTACTTTTATTGTTCCGGCAATTAATTATTGATACACACCTGTTTTTAACAAAAGACAAATAACAGCATGGAAAATTTATACAAGGAATCTTCTGAAGCCCTGATTTGGGTTCATAACTCTCTGTATACCCCATGATTGCTTTCACTCCGTGGACAATACTGGAAAGGCATTTTTGTCCCTGGGACCCTGTGCACGACCCTGGCCAAGGGGTGTGCATTGTCTCCACTCCAAGCACATGCACCTTCTCTGTGCGCTCAGGAAGGGCTGTGTCTGCCCAGTGCCTTTGCTGAAAAGATGAGAAACAAGGGTTTGACCACCATTGCTGGTGATGTATCTGGAGCAGAGGTGTGCTGAGTTACACTAGCTGTTGTGACACCGCCAGGCTTGGCTAAAAAAGTGTGTGTGCCCAGTGAGGGAACTGCAGCTCATTGGCACTGGGTCCTTCACCCGCTCTGCCTACTCTCCTGCAATCACATTACTTTTACTTGTTTCCTCGGCAGCATGAATTGTGTGACCTGCAGTAATTCAGATAATGTTGAGAGGATCAAACATGAGATTTCAGCAGATGTTATATCTATATTCATGCCAGAAGTGCTTGTAGTTGGGCTGGGGACTTTAGAAAGACATGACAGGTGTGTTTCCGCCAGGTGATGGATGTGTGAATGTGCTCAGGCCTGACTGGTCTCAAGGGTTTCACCAGGGCAGCCCTTGGCCTGCCAGGCACACTGGTGGCTCCATCCCAGGTACTCTGGATGCATGGGCAGCTGCTGAGGGGACACCCAAACTCCCACCCTAGCCCATGTGAAGCAGGGACTTGTGCCTGACCCACCTCCCAAAACATGGCAGCCGTGGTTCACTCACATCTGCTGGGACATCTTTCTGTCAGCAACAGCCAGTACGAGTTAGACCACGGAGTATTCATGCCATGCTGCTGGAAATGGCGCTTCCTGACAGTACTTTCTGGTTTTGGGAATATTTCACCTGAGATTTACAAACTGATTTCCTCAAAAAGGCTTTCTGTCCATAGTCTTCTTAGTGGGAATTCTCCTCCTCGGGGAGCATCTCTGAAAGCCACTGTTGGTAGAAGGTGGTCATCTGGGGAGGACAGAGGATTGCCTGCCTCCATCCATCCTCTGTGGCCTCACAGTTTGGAGATGGGAAGCAAATGATCCTTAGGGGCTGCAGGGAGGGGAGGCAGCCAGTCCAGTGCTGGGGTTTGGGGTGCCCTGCTAATCCTTTACTTCAATGCCCTGTGGAGCAGTGAATCATTACTAAACCCTTGCAGAAATCAACCCCATGAAGTGCCTTCAGGCAGTTTCAGCACTGAACTCTGTTATAGGCTTGGTTAGATGGAGGATTTTCCAGTACTTGACACTCCAGCAATAATTTTATCAAATACATTCCTGACACAGGCTAAGAAATTAAATCTGAAAGGTGAAGAGGAAAAATGCTGCTGTAAGACTAAGTCAGTAGAGGCCAGAATCAGGATTACATGAATGAGGGGAATTCTGACTTGTCGAGGAAACCTTCAGTTAAATGCTGTCAGACTGTGACAACAAAAAAGACACAAAATGTTGTGGACACAGAGTTTGTTTATCATTGTGTCTGAAGGTTCAGTTATGGAGATATTATTGTTAGGCAGCTCTACTGACTGCAGAGCTCTGGATGTCTCAAGACTGGATCAACAGATCAGAAGTTTTCTTTGATCACTGTTGAAGTAAAAAACAATCGGGGCTCTGGCGTCATGGGGCCAGAGAGTGACTGTTCTTTCCACGATGTCTGAGAAGTTTTCTGATTGGACTGGCAGTTGGTACAACAACATCAGTGCTCGAGGCACTTGGGAAGGAGATGGTGAGGAAAGAAATGGCACCAGGGTACATGGAGCTCACAATGTGTCACCCCTCCTTGACTCCCTGTGAGTGAGTGCTCTTGGCTCTGCAGTGAGGGCAGTGCAATGGGAGACGGCAGCATGGTGGGTGAGGGAGGGGTGATGGCCTCACTGTGCCAGGTCTTAGCAGTTACCAGATGTTGATAAATGCTTTGCTATGCTGGTCTTAGCTAATGGGGTTATATTCCTGGTTTTCTTTTTCTTTAGTTTATGTATTTTACACATCCTTCAGTCTGAAGGAGAAAGGAAGCCATGTAATGTTCTTGTTTATTTCCAGACGTGGGTACCCACAGCTTCAAGAGCTGTGGCCTGTACTAGAGTCAATTTGTGTACCTGTCACTGGCTCCAGCATAGCTCCCAGTACCATGCTCTTCTCTGCATGCATGTGCCCCTAGGAAGCGTGAGGCCCAAGAGGTAGCAGAGCACTAGGCTGACCCACCCCATGACTCTGTCCCAGCAAATTCTGGAAAAAACTGTTTTATCTTCTGGGTTCCTGGATGCAATGTGAGCTGAGCAGCAGCTGCTGTCTGCAGTGTCCTGAGCGTGCGTGGGGGTCCCGTGTGGTGCTGCAGGGCAGGGCTGGGCCAGGCAGCCTGCACTGGCACAGGCGCTCGCAGCCAGCGCTGCAGGCACAGTGCTCAGCAGCAGCAGCAGCACGAGGCTGGGGGCCCTGCGCTGTCTCAGGTCTGCTCCTGTCGCAGGTACATGGTGCCACAGGATGGCAAACAAAAGGATCCGAAAGGATCAAAAGCAATTGGTGTTCTTTTTTTGGTCGAGTTAATGAGCCTTGACGTGCAAATGCTGAGTGAAAAGCATGTCGGCGTGGTGTCCGGATTGCTCACGTTGGCAGCACAGCTGGCACAGGTGTCAGCTCCAGCAGTGGCCTCCCTCACCGGTCCCTGAAAGGCGCACAGAGTGCAGGAGCTGCATGGGGGAGCCACACTGAAAGGACTGAGCTGGACACAGCTGCAGCATTGCTGGGCGAGCAGGCATGCCGCAGCAGTTTCTGTCTGCACACCTGTATGTGCAGGCACACTTGAGTATCTCAGAAGCTTGCAGGGGTGTGGAGAGGTGGATCCTAGTCCTGCATCAGCCCCAGACCCCACCCAGCCAGAGCCCTGTGTCCAAGGTTTCTGGCTCTGCCTTCTCTAAATTCGGTGGGAAAAATGGCCAGTGGGCATTTAGACCTGCCTTTCCATTTGCTCAGCCTCTTGCGGGAAAAGAATCTTGTCCTGGTTTTTCACTTTCTGTAGTGCCCTTTGTACATTTTGAAATTACAGAAACTCATTTCATTGCAAATGGAATTCCTTTCCAAGAAAAAAAAGGACAAACTTTTTTTTCTTAGAGACAAACAACTATGTATTAGGGACTTCTAGCATCAAAGAAATACATATGTATTGTATCCACCAAAGTCTGCAATGCCTGCATTGAACCTTACTTCTCTAAAAAGAGAGGAAAAAGAAAGAGAGGGAGAAAAAGAAATGCCTCCTCACCTTCAGAAGTACATACAAACAAAAAATAACTTACAAAAAAAAAATCCTAAAAATAACAGTTGAATTGCCTTTGAAAGTAGGGGATAACATCTGTTGCAAAACAGATGAAAAAATGCTTCTTAAAATGTGTATGTTTTGTATTCTTTTTTTCTAGTAGGAAAAGAACAAACTTGAAATCTTGGTGTTTTTTCCTTAGTGCTGTGTGTTGCTTTTGTGTGTTATAATATTTGAATGTAATTACAGCGGTGCCAATTTGCCAAAGATGTCGAACATTATTTTGGGGATTTTATTTTGGGTTTTGTTTTGGGTAGCGGAAAGGGAGGTGGGCTGGGGACCAGGGGTGCTAAGGCATGGGTCAAAAAGGAGGGGCCATTTGAAAGGGTTTTTTTCTTCCTTTCTTTTTTTTTTTTTTTTGTTTTAATTCTTTTTCCTGTCAATACTGGAATTTGTGATTTTATTCTAAGTTAAATGGTTGACTGCAACACTTTTTATTTTTAGATTAGTTGAAGAAACATGCAATAAGATTGGCGTAGTTCAATATCTGTGTGTCTTTTCATGAGAGTGACTGTTACTTGTGGACATTTGGTTTTATGTAACCTTTATGTGAGATAATTATTTGTAAATATTTACCATAATTTTATTGGTTCCTAAAATAAAAGTAATTTTTTTAAGTTCAAAATGCCTGATTTCACTCTTGTCCTCACCTTGTGTCCTGCCTTTCTCGGGAGCAATCACCAGGTAGTTGCATGTGAAGTGGGAGACTGAAGGCCCTCAGGAAAAAGCATCCATGAGGCATGGTCATGGACTGCAGGCCAGTGTGCCCTGTGCCCAGTGAGGCGCTCCAGGCTGCGGTAGAGCCCAGGCCACCCTGGAATCATGAGGTGAGTGTTGGTGAAGAGAGTCAGGTTTCAGGTGTTCCTGTGGGCTGACTGTCCTCCCCATGGAGCAGAGGCACCGCTCAAGCCAAGCCGTGGTGCAGGATGGGCGGGTTTGCTGGGCACGGTTCAGAAGAACCCGAGGGCATCTCTCCTGTGTGAAGGCCGCAGTGGCTGGGCTGAGGCCTTCCCTGCTTCGGAGCAGGGCTCTGGCCTACTGCCAGCCGTTCTCCTGTGGGACAGGCTGTCCTCTGCCTGCTGAGGGAAACAGGCTCCCAGGCGTGTGGATTCTGCCCCAGCAGCCTTTTTGTTCAGAAGAACCCGAGGGCATCTCTCCTGTGTGAAGGCCGCAGCGGCTGGGCTGAGGCCTTCCCTGCTTCGGAGCAGGGCTCTGGCCTACTGCCAGCCGTTCTCCTGTGGGACACGCTGTCCTCTGCCTGCTGAGGGAAACAGGCTCCCAGGCACGTGGATTCTGCCCCAGCAGCCTTTTTGTTCAAGCCAAAATCTCCTGTAGAATGCAGGACAGATGGGAAGACCTCAGCTCCTGCCCGTGTAAGTGCTGGCCACCAGATGAGACAGGGCTGCACTGGGCCCTGGAGGGTGGGACATGTTCCTCAAAGTCCCGACAAACCCGTGGAATTGACAAAAAAGGAATGACAGTGAAGGTGTCCAGGACTGTCACCCTCACACCTTGTGAATCCCTAATGATTTACTATTCCTGAATTCCTAATGGTGATCTGTGTACCCCATTTAGCTGGGATGGAGTTAATTACCTTCACAGCAGCTGTAGGGTGCTACTTCATAGTATGGTGCCATGCTCTTGATTTGTGGCTGAAACAGGGTTGGTAACACACCAAAAACTGGCTCTCACTGAGCAAACTAGCATAGTGTCACGGGTCAGAGAGATGTCTTGGGTGGGAAAAAAGCTGGCAGAGGGGCAACTGGAGAGCTGACACCAACTGACCAAAAGGATATCTGTAAAATACAGTGCCATACTCACCAACAGAAACCGTGGAGGGAGTTTTTCAAAAGCAAATAGGGACTGGCTATCACTATCAGTCTATTTGTGGGAGGTGGTGAATGGATGCCTTTGTTTTTATTTTTCTCCATCCTTTGGTTAACCTGTTTTTGTCTCAAGTCTTGAGTTTCCTCACTACCACTCTTCCTTTTTTCTCTCCCATTAGGTTTTGGCAGGATTAAGCCAAAGGCTACCTGAACACTGAGCTGCTGGCCATGTTAAATTCTCTACAGCAATACACTCCTTATAATAAACATTGATATTGATTTTGAGAGTTGAAGTCCTCCAGGAAGCACAGGACAATGGGTCTGCGTCCCAGTACCATACATTTCAGTTTTAAACCTGACAAGCAGAACTCCCAGAACTTTTCACAATTCAGTAAATAATTGCAGATAAATAAAATCATAGTCATTGGGCTCATAGTCAATGGGCAGAGGGAGGCAGAATTAAATCCACCAGCAGCATACATCCTGGCCAGCAAGCTCCCCTTTGGGAAGGAGCCTGCAGTCTGTGCTGGCAGCACAAAGCAGGGATGCTTCAAGGCAGTTGTATTTCAGAGTGGAGTGGGTGTTCTTACACTTGACCCTGCAGTATAATGGAGTGCACTTCAGAAGAACAGGTGTTCAAAAATCAATTTTCCATAATTGCCAAGTTCACACAGCAGTACTTGTCCAGCCAGGCTGGATTTGTTGCATTCTGTTCCACCCCTGTTGGTCCTCTCCTGGTGTCCTGATGCATTCTCCATGCACCACGTTCACCTTGCAGCTCTTTGGGATGCACAGCTTTTGGAACAGCCCTTCACATCCCCCATCCTATGTGGGCTGAAGCAACAACCTCCCAGTGCCACTGCCCATCTCATTGCTGCAAGCTGGCGTTCGCCATTGCCATATTTCACTGTGGAAAACTGCAGGAGTTCTTTTTAAAATGAATGGCCAGGAATGAAATTAAGCCAAACGAGGCAAGCATTGTATCTGAGAACAAGAAATCAAAAAGACAAAGTAGTTGCCCAAAACAAAGAGCTAGAAAAGACAGAAGAGAAGGAAGGAGAATGGGAAAGGAGTCAGCAAGAGGGGAGAGAGAGAAAGAGAGGCAGAGGGAGAGGCAGGGGCAGGCTCAAGGGCAGGGGCAGGGGCAGAGGGAGAGGCAGAGGCAGGGGCAGGCTCAAGGGCAGGGGAAGAGGCAGAGCCACAGCCACAGCCACAGCCACAGCCAGGCTCAAGGGGAGACGAAGCAGCCAGGACGTTGGGCAGGGACACGGGGAGGCAGGACAGACATGAGAGCAAATGAGCCAAAAGGCAGTGTGGGGCCAGGGCAAAAGGCCAAAACACGGGCAGGGGCCAGGGCAAGTGAGTAGTGAGCCCAGTGGGCAAGCTGGAGCCAAAGGAAGAGGCACATGACCCAAAAGGCCCCTACACTCAAAAAGCCCAAAGCCAAAAAGTCTCCAAAAAGCTCCCAAACCTCAACTCTCAGAGAAAGGCCTCCACTCAAAAAGCCCCAAACGAAATCCCCCCCAAACCAGAAAGCACAATTTCCACAGCCCCAGGCCTTGTGCTGCAGTCAGTTTCTATGCCCTGGCCCCTGGCCTGCCTGCTGGCAGGACAGCATTGGCCCAGTTCAATGTCCCACGGCAGTCCATTGGTAGGGATCTTTTGCCATCTGACTGGAGAATGTCTCTGGGGTACAGTGACCTTGGTGATCTCCTGCTGACTGCCTGTCCCATGCGAGACATGGACTGGTTGCCAGGCAAAGTCCCCGCAGAGACAAGGCTTTCCTCCATCTCCTGCTAGCTCCAGCTTTCTATGCTTCTAAGATTGCCTTAATGCATGCTGCAGCACTTTTTGAGGATGGCAGTGAGTAGATGAACCAAACTGATTTTTCTTTGCAGAGCCTGTGCCAGTGCCTGGTCGGCTTTCAGTAGAGATTCATGGCTTAGCAGCAAAGGGACTTTAGAGGAGAGCACTGGGAGCCATGTCGTGGCTGTCCTGTGCAATGGCAGGGATTGCCACTTCTTGCTCTGTTCTTTATACTTTTTGTACTTCCGCTGTCTTTCAGCCTTGCTAGGTTAAAAGAGAAACGAGTCACCTGTCCTGCAGCAGGCAGGCAGTGCCCGTTCCTCATTAAGCCCCTCCACGTCTGGATGTGAAATGCCGTGGCAGCCTGCTGGTAGCAGAACAGTGGGATTAGACCTGACAAAATTGCACTGAGAGGCATGGAATCCTCCTGTCTCTTCAGGTGTTAGGCCCCATACTGCTTTCTTCAGCGAGAATGCCCTTCAAGGATGCAAATATGGTTTTAGCTCAAACCTTCATACAAATGGCCATTGTTCAAGATGCCCGGGAATTGTCATCTATACTTTTAATGAATAGGAAATGCAGACCCTTGGTTAAGCAAAGGAACGTCTCTGCATTGTAACAGATTTTGCAGACAAGGGCAAGATGCAGTCCAGCCAGGAGCGACAGGAGCAGAGGTGGTGGGTACACAGGAGCTGGTACACAGAGATCAAAGTGACAGCTCCTTTGCCCGGATTCCTGCAGTGGGCCATGATGGCTAAGAGCAGGAACATCTGGAAATAATGTCACAGACAGCTGGTGACAACTTATGGCTTCTGTCCTAAGATTTCATGACCTATTTTTCTTCCTTTAAAAAAACCCCAAAAATTTGAAATGCCCTAGGAAGAAAATTCCTTATACGTACATGCACTTTCTTGAAGCCTCTAGGAAGTGTCTTTCTACAGCAGTGTTTCCAAAGCAGTGGGGCTACTGATCATACCTGAACAGTGAACTGACAAGCTGCCACTCAGCTAGATGGATTCTTTCTGCCTACAAACTTGTACTAACTCTCAATTATTCACCCTCCAAAGCCCTGCTGGACAAGAGGCTTTGGGCCCACCTGAAACATGCCCTTGCTTCAATGCAGTAAGCCTTGAAAATGTAGCCAAAACTGCAGAGCCAATGTTTGTTACCATACACATGGAAAACTGACCCACCAACAGCAAAATAGGGAGAATCTGGCAGTCTGCAGCAACGTACAATACAAGTAAAGGCTAGGAATTAGCAATGGGACATGCTTTTCAGAAATATCAACAGAATAGGAATGAATCCCACAGAAAACTTCCAAAAGGTATAAATTTATGCATTATGCTGTGCAATCTCCTCTGCATGTGCAAAAAGACACGGTGGTGCTAAAACATGCAAGAGCCCTGTGGAAACCTGGTTCCTGGCTAGCTCCCCTAATTTATATGCTGGACATGACATTCTGTGGTGTAGAATATCCCTTTGAGCAGTTTGGGACAGCTGCCCTGGCCATGCTTTCTCCCAGCTGCTTTCTCACCTCATCTCTGTTGGGAAATTGAACAATTTGTGGGCAAAAGAAAAGTCCTTTATTTAAGATAAGCACTACTTAGCATCAACCAAACCAAGCGTGTGTTATCAACTTTATTCTCATCCTGAATCCAAAACACAACACTGCACCAGGTACTGGGAAGAAAATTATTTCAGCCAAAACCAGGGCCCTCCATCCCAGGCAGCAGGTCACACATTTGGATCATGAGGGTGATGCTCCAATCATGCCTTCCATCCTATGTTCCCATTAAGCCTCTGCCACCTCACAGCACCAGGAAAGCCACACCTGAGAGAAGACCACTTAATTCCGACTCCTAGCTCCATTAACCCCCTTGTAAACAGCCTCTTATAACTCTTTAAATTGTCCATTATGGCAGCAATGCTTAATTAAGGTGGAACTGACAAATGGAGTCGTTGTGATTAATGTTATCGTAGTGAATATATCTGCAGTTTGGTATAATGCATAGAATGTCTCACTTCCCAGGAAATGTCCAGATAGAGAGGTTGTCTTTTATATTCATAGGGATAGAATAATTCCTCTGAAGGGATGTCTTTGTAATTTAACATGAATTAATGTCTCCTTATCACAATGTGTTACCCAGAGCAGTAATTTATCTAAATCCTATATATGAAATGTGGAGTCTTGTCTAAGAACACCCAATAATGGAGAAATCTTTTAAAAAAATACATTTACTGTAGATCATTAAGGCTTAGTCCACTAAGTAAGTGACCTTTAAATTAAATAAAGTTAAATAAACTCTTCTTTAATATACTACTGTAACTTTTTCATTAACAAACATATTAAGGTCTTTTTCATTTATATACAGCTGATGCAAGCATAGGATAACTAAAATCTAATTCCATTAGCACAGGAAAATGTAATTCAGAGTGTGTCTATGGTAAGAAAGGGGAGGAGTGTGGCACAGCAGCCTCACATCTGGATGTCTGTATGCCAGTCCTGCCCTAGGTTTATCTGCACAGCCTGGCTCTGGAGTTAGCTGCAAGTGTTGGAGAATCTTAGAGGGTCCTGGAAACATTCTTAGTTGGAAGGGACCCCAGGTTTCATCAAATCCAGCTCCTGGAGGTCCTTGCAGAACTCAGATCTCCAGACTCAGCTCGGACATTGTCTCTCCCTCACACATAATCCCTGCTGGTGGATTTGCTGGATTTCTCCCTCAGCACCTATTTAGTAGGTGCCAGTGTGTGGATGATTTTTTCAATATATTGTTATATAATCAATAAAAATTTAAATGAGAAGACCTCAGCTGATTCTTTAAAATATTTTATACCTAGGAAGATATTCTGTAAAATAAAGTATTTTAGGGCACAACCACAGCATAATATCAAGATGCTTTCTAATTTTTTTACTTCTTGTGACTTATGTGTTTTTTGAAATTATCGCTACAATTTTCTGTTTTATACCAGGCATTTCATGAATAGCATGCATGCTGCCCCAGTTGTGCTTCCCTCCTTGCTATGTCGCAGACAGCTGTACCTGGTTCACATTATTTTCATGTTCTCACATTATTTTAATGTTCACATTATTTTCATGTTCTTGGCACACCTGCGCCGTGCCCTTTCCTCCTCAGTGCCATGTACCCCCACATTCTGCCCCTTTTGTAGCCTGAATCTAAATGGAAAGCTTTTCAGCTGTGTCTCCCACAGATAACGGCCAGGACAACAGCTTTCACAATCGCAAAAGGAAGGCTGAAAACTATCACATGCATATTGCTTGCTAGTCCATAACGACTGTGACCAACATGAAACTCTGACTCTGTATGTCCACATACCATCACTGGAAGAGAAATGTGTGTGCAGCAGAAGTTTTCTTACTGCGTGGGATGAAAAAAGCAAATATAACATTCAACTCCGATGTAACAACTAAAATAACTTTTAATTGTTTTCCCTTCTCTTATATTTTATGCTTGGCTGATTCTGCTTATGGGCCCTGGAAAGGCCAGCTCATCAGTTTTTGTTGTTAATCAAGAAGAGTAATGGTGTAAGTTATAAAGACATGAGATGATTCTTTGCTGAATAGGACAACAACTTTCAGAAAACACAAAGTAGTTTGTTAAACTTTTTTGATTAGGGAATTATAAGACTGCTATCTGAACAAACAAGGACCCCAAAATGTGCTGAGAATCCAGAATGGAGGAAGGGTTTCTCCTGTGTTCCTGATGAAGCAGTTGCTGTTGTAGAAGTAGGGCTCTCACAGGGCATTAGTGGCTCAGGGCACTACAAGTACTCTGCTAAGGATCAGAAAACACACTGCAGCTAGGGAAAATGGCAGGAAAATGTTCCACATACCCTTGATCCCATGATAAGCACTGCAGCAAGGACTGTGAGAGTGGCGTTGACACTCCTCAGCAGCTGTCACTGGTTTTCAGATGTGGGGCAGCAAGAGGGAGCGCATCACAAGGACCTCAGTGTGGTGCCAGGAGCTGGAACGTGTTGCTGCCAAAGAGGGATGGGACCAGTGTGGGACACGGGCGAGGTCTGACTGCCAAAACAACTCCTCACAGAGCTGACTGGTCCTTAAAGCCTTCCCATCACGGGCCCAGTGTGCCACGCTGATCACAGTGTCTGTCTGTAATACACTTCATCTAGGAAATAAAATGCAAAAAGCATTGCCTTATTGCAAGATAGCATTTGACAAGCAACAGCTAAGAGAAAACTCTGGAGGAGCTTTGGCAGGATAACCCATGCTACACAGCAAAACAAAGCCATTTCTAGTAAGTATTGGTAAAATTCAACACAAGCCTACAAATTGCTGAGGTAAGTGAAGTGGCACAGTCTACCTCACTCTAATTATCAGGTCTGATTAGAATTTTGTTATTAGCAGTAATTTACTTCTCCAACCAGGAAACTATGAGGAAAGAAATGGCTAAATTTTTAAAGCACAGCTGGGAAGTACCATTGTATCATGAAATCCTTTTGCTGTGTATGTACTGAGTTCTGAAGTGGATTTAAGTGGATTTAAATGGATTTAAACTCTGGCACAGCCTGCTCAGCAATGCATGAAGAGAAAAGAGTTGGAGGTGTAGAAAACGCCAAATACCTTTCTCATACACATATTAGACTATTAGTAAAGATAAAATTATCTTTGTGTTTTCAGTTTATTATGTCTCTTTTGTAATAGGAAGAAACACCACTGATTATGATTTGCTGTTTCCACTGCTTTGTGTGATTATTGGGAACAGGTAAAGAATCACACCCAGAATGGGCAATACATGGAGAGGAATAAAGGGCAAACAAATAAGAAAAATTTTCCCTTTTTGAAGCCAGGGCATTGCTTCTGTAGGGATCTCATCACTTCTGTGTGGGTGACCCAGCATGCAGGACACAGGGTGAGGAGAGGGAGATGCCAGTTGATGGGAATTCCCAGAGCCAAGGGGATGCTCCTGGGGCTGGTTTGCACTCTGGTCCTGATGGTATTTGTGCACTTTGGAAACAGTGTTGAACAGAATCATTAAATGTGGCAGAGATTTTTGCAGTTTCTTCTATCCATCTCTACTTTGTAATTAAGGTATTCTGACGTGTCAGACAAACGGGAACCAGGATGCCAAAACAAGATACCCCAGATCTCCTGTCTTCGGCAGGCCACCTCTGGGAAGTCAGATTTCTGTAAATATGAGCATTTGGAATAATTAATGGAGTAAAGTTTTATTGAGGCAAACTGTAACTTCGATCACAACCCCTATGCACTGTGTGAATCCAGAACAGAAGCCCAGAATTGCGAAACTCAGAAGATGCAGCTGAGTGCATCAGACAGAGACTAAACCAATCCCTGAAAAGCTCTGTCATCTGGCTTTGCTCTTGACATTCATCCATGGTGCCCATTCAATACCCACTTGTACAAGCCCAGAGGAGCACAGGGGAAGAGAAGCAGTTGGGAACCCAAATATGAACTCATTGGAAATAGCATCTCATACAGGACCCTTACAAGTTTGTCCCAGGGAAGGCTCAGGGATACAAGGGCAGCTACCAAGCAGACAAAATCTGTGCTCTACTGCTGGAGGGATATATATTCTTGAAGGGATGTATATATATTCCCACTGATTCCCTACTCAACAGGAGAAGAACTGGTCTTCTCTGTTAATGTATGTGTTTTATGAGTCTGTGTTGATCTGTGTGGCTCACTCTCCTCACATGTGTGAACATAAATGTGTGCTTGTGCACACACCTCCTTGGAGCACGTGCTCAAAGCTTCTTCTGGCTGGGCCTCACCTGGGCTGCTGGATCCCGTGCTTAATGCCACCATTCATCACCACCTGCCAGCTGTGAGATGAGAAATATGTGAGATATTTCATTGAAACAGCGCTTCATTCTCCAAAGGTATGATTCTTTCCACAGCAAAAATTGTCTGAAATCATCAGATGTGCAACATTTGCATCTGCATTGTTTCTCTTGCCTGGTGTGAAAGCCACATAATGGACATTTTATCTATCACTGACAGGAAATTGGACCTCACGTTCAAACAGGAGCAGCCCTTTGGGAGAAGAGCAGCAGTTTTCCTGGGGGTGTGCTTCAGCCTCCACAGATCCTGTGCCCTTTCTCCAGAGCTGCTAATAGCTGAGAAACACTTTCCAATGAGAACTGGAGGAATGAGGGTCACCTGCCAGCGCAGGTCCCATTCTCCTGCACCTCTGAGTAGAATGGCATGAGATCACAGAGCATCCTCCTGCCAAAGCACTGCAATGGCATAGCAACGCCTCTCTGTTCTCCTTCAATGCAGGATTTAAAGCATTCAATCTTAAAATATGAATCTGTCCTTCTCTTTGTCAGATCCTGGATTTCTGTCCCTCACGCGGTGATTTTCAGAGTTTTGTTAGAAATGCAGTCCTCAGAAATTCCAGACTGACGTCTGTATTAGAGGTACTAAATACCCTTATGTCCATGTATAGAACTGCATCCCTACTGCGAGGAAAGCACAGGAAGGTCCCAGGACTTGGCCAAGTCTGTCAGGAAAACCCTCTGCAGAGTGAAGATTTCAGATCATGCTTTCCAGGTCTTATGTTAGCAATAACTAATACACCTCCTTGAGCCACATGGTGCTGGCAGCTGTCTATTGTACAGAAATGTCAACAATTACAATACCAAAGCTACTCACTTGTTTTGACTTTAACTTACTAAGTAAGCTAAATTACTGGTTGAGTTAAAACAACAAATGCTGTGGATGACTTTTACTATATAAAGGTGGCAGTGCCCAAGCCAATTTTTTAACCTGTCTAGTCTGTGCAGGAAAGTGGAAGTAAATAAGTATTTTTTAAAAACTTGCCTTGTTCCAATGAATTTTGTTCATTTGGCCATGCATGTTTTGCAAAAGAAAGGATGCTGGAGCAGAAAAAATATCTGACACATTCAAATTCACGTTCCTCAAAGGACTGGTAAAAAGGGTCATCAATTCACCCAGTTAATTTTTGGTCTAACTAGGGAAACCTAACATCCCACTGGACAGCCAGCAGTTGCTGCTCATGGAAATCTCCCCTGCATAAAATGAATGGCTTATTTTCAGACCATCAAATCCATTTAACAGGGAGGTGAAATATGCAATTAGTATCATAGAAATGAGCTTCAGTTCATGATACATCTTAATTAGCTATGTAATTTTATTTATGTTCCATTTGTAAAATACAATCTTGTAATTACTGCCTGAATGTTGAGTGAAGTTGGTTTTGGGGGTTTTTTTAGCCTTGAGTCATAAAGGAAAGAGAAATGTTTGGCAGATGGGGAGGGAAGTTTCCTGAGGTTAAATGAGGTTTCAGTACACACATGCTCCACCACTAATTGAAAAGCTGTGGATTACGTGTTTGCTTTTGGGTCTCAAATCTAATAAACAAGTAGAAAATCACAAGTAGTCCACATAGCTGTTCTGGTAGGATCTGTTCACATAGTATAATTTCTGCTAGGAGCTGTTGGCTTTTCATCTCAGGTAAGGGGAACAACATACACCAGATTTTATTTGTCCTGCACCAATCCTGCTTACTTAGGGTCAGGATTATTATTTGATGGAAATCTGTTTTCTGAGATGGGAAATCACTCTGGTTTGTCCTCAATTCTTTGGGAAGAAGAATGCTTGAAAGACTGCTGCTTGGTGAGGACAATCTCCTTTTCAGATGCATCTATGAGTCTAACATTTTCTACTTACTCAGAATGGTTATCCATGGCCAAACACTTAGTAAATTAAGCGGTCTAGCTGGTGTGCCCCCAGGACTCATCATGCCTTTTTGGATTTGATTGGACAGCAGCAACATTTCAGCCTCAGCAGACCTCAGACAACCTTAAAACAGGATTCTCAAATTCTCCCCATGTGATGTACGTGACCATGCAGGATGCTGTAGAATGTGTTTGGCAAAGGGTGAGCAAAGGCAAATCCTGTAGAAAAAACAAGCCTGGGAGAAAACCCCATATTTCACAGTAGACAAGGAAGGGTCACATCTCCGAGGCAGGTGGGTGTCAGTACCACAGCAGATGATGGAAAATCACTCTTTCATGAGTACCCAAGAGCACTGCTTAGCTCACTGCCCACAATCCTGCTCCATGCTAGCTTGGAAAGAAGCGAATTATCATGGAACTATAAAGTCATTTAAGTTGGAAAAGCTCCTTAAGATCAAGTCCAACCATCAGGTCAGCATTGCCAAGGCCACCACCAAACTGTGTCTACAAGCACCATATATATATATGAGGACATATATATATATTGAGGACAAAAGATATATATATATATATATATATATCTTTTAAATCCTTCCAGGGATGGCGACACTACCATTGCCCAGTGAAGCCTCTGCAAGGGTTTCACAGCCCTTTTAATGAAGAATTTTTTCCCTAATATCCAAACTAAACCTCCCTTGGCATAATTTAAGGCCATTCCCTCCTGACCTGTCACTTGGTGTTTGGAGCAAAGTTCAGCCTCTACCTCCCTAGAACTACTTTCATGTAGTTGTAGAAGCTGCAGAGGGTCAAGGGGATGCAAGTTTGAGGAAGCATTGGTACTTGACAGACTAAAAAACTTCCCCAGAGTCATTCACAGTTCATAGAGAATTGATGCGTTGTAATTCAGAAGAAAGAAGTCATCTGAAGAACTCAGTATGTTGCCTTGGGGCTTACTCCCTGACATTGTATGTGTCATGCTCCTGCTTTTATTCAAAGAGGCATTTCATTAGGGTGTAAAAATATTTTCATTTAGAAAAGCTGTCTTGCAAAATTAGTGAGCATGTAAAGCCTTCCAAAACTACTCATGGTTCCTTAATAGCTGATTAATAATTAAACGATATCTTGTAATTAATTACAGTACAGACAACAATTCCTAGTTCTCCTCTAAAGGAGAAGAGCCAGAATGGATGAGGGAAGTGCCTGCAAAACTAGCAACAAATCGTGATGCTGCTGATCAGGGTCATCTGTTCTGCACTTGGTCAGTAACTGCCCCTCTCCAGAAGAGCCAGCGCCTCCTGGAAATGGAGCAGAAAAATGCTGGAGATAAGAGCTTTGAAAACTTCACATTAGACAGGTGGCTGGTAGGGAAGCAACTCCCATTCTGAGGTATCGGCTGGATTCACGTGCGCAAAGCTGACATTTCATCATTTGCTGTCAAAAGGCATGCCTTGGGTTCACCAGAGCCCAGGAACTGGGTGATTCCTAATAGATGGTACTGGAGAACAATCCTCTGTTGAACCGTCTGCAAAAGAAGAGACCAACTACTGTGTGAACAGTGGCACTGGCATCTTGGAAGATCCACTTCACCTCATTACAAAGTCACAGGCATTCCAGTGGAAGTGATGTCCAAAAACCTCTAGCTACTGAACCATTTCTTAAGTCTGTATTGTGATTGAAATGGTGCTGCAGGAAATTGGAGATCGGTGAGTCCTTCCTCCTTACCAGGAGCTGTTCAGCACAGCCTGGGAGGTTGGTTTTCAAGTGGTGACACAGGTCAGAAACCATGACCTTGGGTGTGGTTATGGCTCCAGCATTCACATTGAGTAATGTGGCTTCAGAGCAGTTGTTCTTTTTGATGCATTCAGTAACGAATGGATGAAGGTGCCTGGGGTAGCCTGGAAGCCATCCGGGGAGCAGAGAACACTAGCTGCACTGCTGGGGGAGAAGCTCTCTAGGTGGAGGGACAGGCAAGCTGGAGGACCTTAAACCAATGTATTTTCTTCTGTTTCTGAAGGCCAGAGCCCTGAGGGCACCCTGGGGCTGACCCATCCTAGCAGGACAGAAGCCTGCAGATGGCTGGGGACTCTGAGATCCAGCTCAGCCAGGAATGCTCTGTCTTTTGCAGAACTCTGAATTTCCAAGAGTTCTGCAATTTCCATGAGTTCAATTTCCAATAGAGAGAAAAGCACCCATTAATCACTCCGATTGCCTGGTCTCCCATCCCCTCCCTCCCCCATATATCTCATTCTGGCTTTTCCCCCCAGAATAGCTCTCCCTCCCACTGACCCTGGATCTCTTGCAGTATACCCTGCATTACAGGAAGATGTGGTCTCCTGCTGCATTCCCAAAGATCTTCAAGGGTGGAATCGGACAGAGAAGAGGAGAAATCCTGAAGGGGCCTTGCAAAGCGAATCTGGGGTGAAAGGCTGAGATTTGTGCCAGGGTCAAGCCAGGACCTTCCCCTCTGTCCCAGCCGTGCTGATGGAGGAGCAGGACAGTGGCTGCACTCGGCTTGCTGGTGACGAAAGGAAATCTGCTGCCTCTGGGCTTGACACGGGCCCGTGAGCCTGGGAGCGCTTTTCATTAAGGGAAGCAACCAGCTGCTGGGGCCCCCAGGAGAGGCTCAGGGTTGCAGAAGGGAGAGGGATAAATGAATTGTGTCACTTTGCAGTGACTTGGAAAGGGATAACAACGTATCACAAGCAGCGCCTTGGAAATCTTACTGTGCAAAGAAGGAAAGAGCGGGAGACAAGCAAACCACGGTAATGCCAGTGATCACATCCAAAAACAAAGTTGCCAGCATGTTCCCCGCAAGAAGTTCTCCACCATAATTGCAATTCCAGAGATAAAGAGCACACCTGTCTCTAACTCCAAGGAATTTAGGCAACTTCCATTTAGGAAGGTTTGACTGTTTTCTTATTATATTTGTCAGTGTCTCCAAATGAATTAAAATATAGAAAATTATCTGAAGAACTTTCTGGGTTTTAGTGATTTATTGTGCTACAGCACAGACCAGAGTGATGAATAACCAGAATTCACCCAGAGCAGAATTTGTGAACGCCACTTAGCTCTATCAGGGAGCAGGAAGGAATTCCCAATACCATAGTGATAATGTCAGGTGCCACAGGTTAGTGGAGTGTCTGATTTGGTAGATAACTAAAATCTGCAGAGTATGCTGGTTTTACTTGACAAATAAATCTTTCACATGATGAAATGCAAGCTCAGGCAGGTAAGTGTATGAAATGTTCTCAGACTTGTGGGAAGGAGGGAGGTTGAGTCACCATCCCTGGAGGCATTTAAAAGCTGTCTAGATTTGATACTTGGAGACATGGGTTAGGGGTGCCCTTGGCAGGGCTTGGGGAACTCTGTTCTGAGTACCACAGCAAAGTAAAGTGTTTCAGAGCCAGGAAATACATAGGCAAACTGGACACGGCTTTTTGAAAGTCTCCTAGAATAACTCACAGCCTGGAAACCTTGACCTGAGAAACTGAAGGAAGAGCAGCCCCTTTGGTTCTTCCAAGGGTCAGTTTGAAAACGGCTTGACCTATCTGGTCTGAAAAGGCTGAGCTTTGAGCACAAGGCTGCAATCTAGCAGAGAAGAGCTCCTGCACCGAGCAGAGACACAATGGGAATCAAGAATTGTGTTGGACAAACACAGGATATCTTGAACACATTTGAGTTGGAGGGATAACTGGATCCTTTGCAAAAAAAATGAATTTTTCACTGTTGACTCCTCTAGGTGTAGCTTCAAAAGACAAATGTGGTGCTGGCCTTGGACTTGCTGAGAAAGGCTGATGGTATAAAGAGCTCTCTCATTCTGGGAGAGAGGGCAGGTGATATTGTGTCTCTTTCTGGCCTTCCCACCTCAGGTACTATGCACTGAACTTCAACAAGAGTGCAATAAAAGCTGTGAAGGTTTGGGGGTGGAGGTCCTGCAGCATCACCTTTACTCCTGGGCTGGAAGTGGCAAACCACACTTTTCTCTAAACATTGGAGACGGTCGTTCTATTTTTGACTCCTGCAGGGCAGATCCAACATGGTAGTCGGAAGCCTGGGAAACAGAAGCTGGAAGGCTGAATAAATGTGCTGTGTTGCTCTGCTGCAACATCGTAGATGAATTCCACCACGCAGAACAGACCTGTCCTGAAAAGGTTCAGGTTTGGAGTCCAGAGGTGTGTCTGGCTGGCAGACACTGACCTCCAGCAGCTCCTACGGAGGAGGCTGTGTGTGCACAGACCTTGGCCCCTGGACACCTGTATAATTGCTTTAAACCTCTTCTTTGGGTCAATAAATCCCTACCAACTATTTTCTAAAAAGGCAAGTACACAGGTGACAAACTGCTTACAGTAGAAATAATGTGAATATTAAGTTAATCAAAGCATTCACATTGGAAGGGATTAAAAGAGGGAAGGGGGAAAAAAAAAAGCCAGCTCGTAACAAGCAATCCATGTCACTTTTTTCCCTCCTGTATACTCTTGCTCTGTCCCATTTGTCTAGCAGTAATCTACATTTCAAATTATTACATGGGAAGCTGAAGTGGTAGTGACAGGGATAAACGAAGCTTGTTAAACTAATAGCTGCACTAATGCCCAAATATGTGAACTTCCAGAGTCAGGCAGCATCCAAGGCTGCCGGAGCTGTCAGCCCCGCTCCCCCTGGGCTCGTCCGCCAGCCGCTGCCACATGATGAATGGCCCTGTCGAGTAAATTCATCCGGGGCCCAATTAAATAGGCAGAAATGAACTAGAGCCGTCAACCAGGGAGAGAGAAAAGGAGAGGGAGGGAGGAAGAAAGAGAGAAGATTTAAAAAAAAAACAAGGGGTGGGAGGAGGGGAGAAATATTCCTCACAAAGTCAAGGAAGCTCTGGCGCAGTGAAGTCATTCTGTCAGAAAATGGCCATTTAATGCTTTGCCGAGCCCACGACAGATAAGTCATCTGAGGAAGCTTTAGTGGAGTCCCAGGGCATTTCATTTATTAATTATCAGCTTCGAGCGGGGATTGTAGCCGCCTCTGTCTCTTCCCCATCCTTTTCTCCACCGAACACTGTCAGACCCATGCCTCCTCCCTGTCAGGTGGGAGGCGGCTGAGCAGCCACGGGCAACTTGGGCACACAGAGGTGGGGACGGAGGAGAGGAGGCTCTGTGAGCTCTTCATGTATCCTTCTACTTCATCTTTGTAAAAAAATCCAGCCGTGGCATTTCAACCCGAGCTCCAGCCCTCTCCTTTCCCTCTCGGTCCCAAAAACCTCCAACACCACAGCAAGGGCTGCTCAGACCGCACACAACAGTCCTACCTGCTCCACCATGTCCCCTCCACGCTCCATCCACTCCCCTTTAGGCAGGCCAAGCCTTGAGGAGATGTGTCCTCTGCTGCGGGTGGGCAGGGACAGGGCCCATGGATAATGCAGCCCTTGGAGGCCATGTTCTCCCTCATGAAGCCAGAGATGTGTTGGGTGGCTTTGAATGAGCATTCCACCTGCTGCATGCAGGACCTCCTGTGCCACTTGTCCTCGCTTTATCCCGCCAGTCCTGCTCCCACCCACATTTGACCCCTGCCTGGTGTGGTGCTGCCTATCACCAGCAGGAGCAAGCAGTGATGGGTGGGTGAATGCACGCCAGGCAGAGCTGCTGACCTGGGTGAGTCCTCAACCAATTTTCCCTGGTAGACTCCAGCACAGTGGATGACAGCGAGTGTTCCTGTCAACCTTCCCAGAGCCATCTCCAAATCCATAGTTTTTGTCCTACTCTGCATACAGGCATGGCCAGCCACATCTCAAGGAAAATTTGGCACTGCTTTTGCTGAGGTAGCCCCTTCCTCCGGCCTCAGTATCTAAGTTCTTGCTAAAACACCCAGGGGTGAAACCCAAAGGCTGTTATTCAGCACTGCTGTTTCACATCACAAAGGACTTGCTCCATCTCTCTTTCTGGGCACATACTTAGAATAATTTCTAAAAATAACAGATTAGTTATTTTTATTGACAGGGTGCATGCCGTGGTGTTTGGCGAAAGCACCTAAATTAATGCAGGAGCATTCTCACAGTCCAGGAAAGTGATGTTTACCTAGTGAGAAGCTGGAAAAAATGTCGCAGTTCATGGTGAGATACATGAAGGAGGAACAGTCTGGCAGGGTGAAGAGGGGCTGCAGTCCAGCTGGGCTGTTCTCCAATCCATACTAACTGCTGGTCCTGATTCCTGATCCATCGAGGCTGCAGGGCTTGTGGCACGCACAACTATTCAGCTGTGCAGAGATTAACATCTTGGTCCTGGTCCTGGTTCTGCTTCATTTAGTGGTTCCCCTGTTAGGGACAATTTCTACAACACTGAGACTTTTGCTCACCTCTGCCAGGTTTCTCTAGCTCTATAGATGCAAGTTCAGGGCATCATCTAAGCCATAGATTCATAAAATCATAGAATTGCCTGGGTTAGAATGGACCTTAAAGATCATCTTATTCCAGCCCTTGTCTAACCTTATCTGGAACATTTCTGAGGTGCGGCATCAACAGCTTCTCTTGTGCCTCACCACTCCTACGGTCAAGAAATTTTCCTAATATCTAATCTAATCCTACTCTCTATCGATTTAGCCCTCCCCTCTCATCTGAAGAATCGCTTCAGTTTGAAAAGCCTTCAGACACCATAATGTCCAACTGTACCCTCAGTACTACCAAGGCCACCACTAACCCATGTACCAAAGTGCTGCACCCACACGGCTTTTAAAATCCTTCAGGGATAGGGATTTTAGCACTGCCCTGAGCAGCCTGTATGCCTGTAATTAGGGCTGAACAACCCTTTCAGTGAAGATATTTTCCCTCATATCCAACCTAAAACCTCTCTGTCGCAACTTGAGGCCATTTCCTCTTGTCCTGTTGTTGTTCTCTGGGAGCAGAGCATCACCCCCACCTGGCTCACCCTCCTGTCAGGGAGTTGTACAGAGACAGAAGGTTCCATTTTGCCCAGGCTGAGCCTCTCCAGCTCCCTCAGCCACTCTTGTGCCTGCGACCCTTCCCCAGCCCCATCCATTTTTCTGGACATGCCCCAGCACCTCAGTCTGTTTCCTGAACTGAGGGGCTCAAAACTGGGCACTCAAGATGAGGTCTCACCAGTGCCCAGAGCAGAGAGGCAATGACTGCCCTGGGCCTGCTGGCAGCACTACTCCTTATACAGGCCAGGTGCCATTTGCCTTCTTGGCCTCCTGAGCACACTTGGGCTGTCAACCAGTTACACTCAAGTCCTTTTCCAACTTTCCATCCACTCTTGCTCAGCCTGAAGCTGCCTCAGGCTGTTGTGACTCAAGGGCAGGACCCAGCACCTCTTGCTGAACCTCATCCTGCTGACCTCAGTCCATAAAAACAGCCTGCAAGAAAACTGAAACTCCCTCCATGTCCTTGAGCTTGCAAGGCCCAAAGCTTTCTCTGCAATAGTTGCCCCAGTGCGTACCTGCCAGTATTGTCCCGAATTAGGGGTCCCATCCACGCTGCTCTGGTGTCATGATGCAGCACCCTGCACCACGGGTAGCTGTGAAACACCACTGGCACAGCCCAACTGCCATGGGGTCCCCCAGAAATGCTGATCTGCCATCCACACAGGAACCCACCCTCTGCCTCACCTCTGTGTACGGCACAAGACATATCCCATGATAATAATGTGTGAGTGACTGTGTAAAGTTTTGGCATAATGTCAGCATTTGCTTTCAGAACATTGGACCCTCTGCTGGAGCACAACAGAACCACTCACTGTGGCACCCAGTGCCTGGAGGATAGCTAAAGGAATAATTAAAGAGAAGTTCTGTTTGCACTAAAAATGTCAGGTTATTTGGTTCTCTTTTTTTCACAGGGCAAAGATTTTTCTTATCAAAAATCTATTCACTAAAATGCTAATGATAGTCAGTGATTAGAAACTGCTGCTCAAGTTTTGAAAGTTCCCTGTGGGTTTCCTAGACACGGCATGTAGCTTGTCAGTTTAGGAAATGCTTTCAACAAATCAAACTTCAGGCTATGATTTTTTTTTTCTTTAATATTTCATTTCCTTAATGCTTCACTGTGCTAAAGCCAATAGGGACTTTTGAGTTAAGTGATGAAGACTACATTATTAGTTGCAAAGTCAGTTCTGATAGAAGTCTCTCATGGCAAGGTGTTCTCAGATAGGCATAGAGGAACTGCTAGCAAATGTATGTGACGCTTATCTTAATTAAAAAGAATAATTGTTTTATTAAAGTGAATTATGAACTTCTTATTTATTCGTGTCAGAGAAGTTGTCTGCCAAGAAGCACAGACTTCCAAGAAACAGAGGACTTATCTTCCTCCAACTTTAGCAGGATTCATGAAAACATGTTTTGTTGCAGGCAATACCATATTTATGCCAGCACCTGACATTCAGGATAGACACATTCAGGACTGTTTGTGGAGCCTCTGTAGGGTTCCAAAGCATCACTGCTACCTCTGCTGCAGGGTGAGAGGAGAATGTACGACGTAGGCAGTCAGTCTGCGGCTCAGATCCTGCGCCCCAGCACACACTCTTGTGGAGTGCCCTGTTACCCCACCACCAGCATTTCCTCCAGCATTTCCTTAAACCCTGACACAGTTTAGTTTAGTTTACAGTTTCCCTTCTGCTAAAAACCCCTAGTTTAATCTCCTACCCACAGTTTAGTGGGAAAATTGCATTTAGGTGAGATGGTTCCCTTTTTTTCTTGGACTTTGGAGTCACAACTTGCTACTTTCCAGTGAAAAACACAACCCAACAGCTTCTGTCAAGGAAGCCATGTGCAAAGTGAATGAACATCTTTGTGTTTTATATCAAGACCCCCCTGAATAAAGTTGGTTGGGCAATGTTACCAGCTAAACTAAAGAAGCTCTGTGTATGCACACTTGCTCTTCAGAGTGGCTGTCCCATAGCACAGAGCTCTGCCAAGGGCTGTTCTCCAGATTAGCCACTCCATCTTTATAAATCCAGTCTTCATGAGAAAAAAGTATGACTGAGATGGTCTTCATTTCTTGCGGAGAAAGGTGGGAAGCACCACGCAAATATTTATAACTGATTAGAGAATGGGAGTATATAGATGAAGGAACTGCCATGGGAAATGAGTGGTTGTCATCGATGAAGAGCAGGAGAAAATCTCCTGGGCACACCCATGAGTGCTTCTTTCATCACAGGGCTTGCAGATTAGGAGATCCAAACAGAACTGTAAGTGTGGAAATTAAATAACTGAACTATTTTGATGCCATTTAAGCTTCTCAAGTCTGCTCATGCTGCTTCACTGCATGAAGCAAGAGGGCGAGTTTAAAATCAAAGACAAAAAAAACCAGCAAGTGGTTATTCTGATGAGGGGATCAAGGGGAAACAAACCCATCATATTTTGTAAGAAATTAGTTATAGACACATTGCTTACTCAGTGTACCAGAATTTGTTAAAGTATGGGTTATTGTAGAAATAAGACAGCGGGAGGTATGTTTAAAATGTTTTCTTTGCTGTTGCAAACAGCAATGAGGAGCAGCAGAGGAATTAAGTGATAAGATTGCAGCTTTACGTGTACATGAGTAGTACATATACACACATCTCCACGGGTTAACTCAGCCCATGGTGTGCAGTGGTCCAATGCTCTTGAGGATTACATTAGAAACCCTGTCCTCACCACACAGGGCCAGCCTTCAGCCTCCTGGTGCCTGCAGGACAGACAAGTCCCTGTTCCCCCAGCAGCACCTGCTTCCCCTGGCTCTCATCCACTGCACGCCCTTACAGAAGCCACATCCCTCAGCCAGGGGAGACAAGTGTTCTCCCAGCATGAGGCTCCACTTTAGCAGGATTCATGAAAACATATTTTGTTGCAGGCAATGCCATATTTATTCCAGACAAACTCCCACATTGTGAGCAGTTTGTGTGATGTCTGCATGGCAGAACAATCCATCATTTTTAGTGTCTTGCCTGACCTTGGGTGGGGCGAAGAAGAGAAGACCCATACAGGCACTTCAGCTGGATGGTTCGTATCCCTTAAAGAAAAGGAAAATAAATAAACCATTAGATTGAAAACCCTTCCCTGCAATTCTTACCATACGAGGGTCATAATGAGGTAAGATGCCCTCTGATATTCATAATCCTCAAGATCAAAGTAAATTTCAGAAATCCCAAGGAAGGACCGGTGTGTGACCACAAGTGGAGATGAAGGGGAGCTTTTGCCTAATTTGTGTTCCTGCAGAGCTGGGTCACAGTTTGTATCTACCCTCACCACTCTGCAGCAGTACGTTCCTACCTCTGGCACCACCCCTGGAGAAACTGAGGAAAAAAATGTGGGATGGCAATGTGTTAGAGTTAGGATTTTTTTTTGATTCTTCTTTATCTCAGGGAATTTTCTACCATTTGTTGCCTAAGAGACAATGATGAAACTTAAGAGAGATACAAGATGGAGCCAGGGAGGAGTGGGAGGGCTGCAGCTGGCTGAACTCATATCTGAGGGGCCTTCCCTTGGGAAGAGCAGAGATAGTGCAGGATTGGGCTTGGAGAGGTGGGGGGACAGGGGGGACAGAGTTAGGGGAACAGAGTTGCTGGTACTGTGTGGAAAATTCACTGCGACCATGGAGTCCAGCCATTTACTGCTTCTCCTACTTTGAGTGAAGCTTTGCTTGAAAGAGTGGCTGTTGAAATGGCACCTTTTTTCACCACCCAGTCTCACTGGAAAGACCCACACCATCTACTTGGGTGCCTAAGGGGAAAATCCAGGATCACAACCCCCTCACCCCCACTCTGAGGGAGCGTGTCCTGGCTGTGTGCAGGAGCCTGGCTACCGCTGGCCAGCCCTGCTTTTTCTGCCACTGCTCCGGGTTTTTCACTGTACTTTAATCCAACAGCCCATGCCCGCCAGGACATCCCCCACAGCTCCTGCTATGGCTACAGAGTATCTGCTACATTTTGTTTGCCAGCTGCTCCAAGGTTCGTGCTGCAGTGCATTTCACCATCCAGAGGGGCACTGAGACCAGCAGGTCTCTGAAGTTGTAAAAAAAGCTCCCTTCCTCTCTCTGCCGCTGGCTCACCGCCATTACCCCATGAGGGAGAGGCGGCCGAGCTGGCGCCACAGCGCCCCCTGCAGGCGCGGGGGAATCACGGCGCCCCCTGCCGGCCGGGAGCCACCGGCGCCCCTGCTGGCCGTGCCCGGAACTGCACCGGGGGGGAAAGGGCCGAGAGAGGCGGAAACTGGGAATGGGACTGGGAATGGGACTGGGAATGGGAATGGGAATGGGACTGGGAATGGGAATGGGAATGGGAATGGGAATGGGAATGGGAATGGGAATGGGACTGGGAATGGGACTGGGACTGGGAATGGGACTGGGACTGGGAATGGGAATGGGAATGGGACTGGGACTGGGAATGGGACTGGGAATGGGACTGGGACTGGGAGTGGGACTGGGAATGGGAATGGGACTGGGACTGGGAATGGGACTGGAAATGGGAATGGGAATGGGAATGGGAATGGGAATGGGACTGGGACTGGGAGTGGGACTGGGAATGGGAATGGGAATGGGACTGGGACTGGGAATGGGAATGGGAATGGGAATGGGAATGGGAATGGGAATGGGACTGGGAATGGGAATGGGACTGGGACTGGGACTGGGACTGGGAATGGGAATGGGAATGGGAATGGGAATGGGAATGGGACTGGGAATGGGAATGAGATTGGGAATGGGGCTTGGAATGGGAATGAGACTGGGACTGGGAATGGGACTGGGAATGGGAATGGGAATGGGAATGGGACTGGGACTGGGACTGGGACTGGGAATGGGACTGGGAATGGGACTGGGACTGGGACTGGGACTGGGAATGGGAATGGGAATGGGACTGGGAATGGGAATGGGAATGGGAATGGGACTGGGAATGGGACTGGGAATGGGACTGGGACTGGGAATGGGAATGGGAATGGGACTGGGAATGGGACTGGGAATGGGAATGGGAATGGGAATGGGACTGGGAATGGGAATGGGAATGGGAATGGGAATGGGACTGGGAATGGGACTGGGAATGGGAATGGGAATGGGACTGGGAATGGGAATGGGACTGGGAATGGGACTGGGAATGGGACTGGGAATGGGACTGGGAATGGGACTGGGAATGGGAATGGGACTGGGAATGGGACTGGAAATGGGACTGGGACTGGGAATGGGAATGGGAATGGGAATGGGACTGGAAATGGGACTGGGACTGGGAATGGGAATGGGACTGGGAATGGGAATGGGACTGGGAATGGGACTGGAAATGGGACTGGGACTGGGAATGGGACTGGGAATGGGAATGGGAATGGGACTGGGAATGGGACTGGAAATGGGAATGGGACTGGGAATGGGAATGGGACTGGGAATGGGACTGGAAATGGGAATGGGACTGGGAATGGGAATGGGACTGGGAATGGGACTGGAAATGGGAATGGGACTGGGAATGGGAATGGGAATGGGAATGGGACTGGAAATGGGAATGGGACTGGGAATGGGAATGGGACTGGGACTGGGAATGGGACTGGGAATGGGACTGGGAATGGGAATGGGACTGGGAATGGGAATGGGACTGGGAATGGGACTGGGAATGGGACTGGGACTGTGCTTGGGGTTGGGTCTGTGCTTGGGTCTGAGCTCGGGACTGGGCTTGGGGCTGTAGCTTTGTTTGTTTGTTGGTGCTGTTTTTATTTGTTTGCTTTGTTTTATAGATATACATTTATATTCTAGTAATGAACTATTATTCCTTTTCCTATTGCCTGACAGCCCTGTAATTTCTAAATTACAGTAATTTGTGGGAAAGGGGGTCATATTTTCCATTCCAAAGGAAGTTCCCACCTTCCCTGGCAGACACCTGTCCTTTAAACCAGGACACAATACTTGAAACTAAATCGAAGTATAAAGAGAGGGACTGATTGGTTACAGATGGTAATGGTCAGCAAAGGGATTTTCCAACAATGGAACATGTTTTCTGGGTTTGTCAAAAACCGTAGCTCTACAATTAACTAGCTTTAGCCCAAACAAATTAAAGTTCTACCATGAAGGCTCAAGTAAAAGATAATGATAACATTTTTTAAAAATTGAAATGTTAATGACAAAAATTTGTTTATTTTTGCAGGAAGAATTGTATAATTTTTTGTCAGTTAGGCTTAGATTTATCTATCTGTCACTTTGAAGTAATACTCTTTTTTCTTATATGATACAAACACAATAAAATCCAAAATTTTTAAGCCAAAACTGAACCAGAAAGGCTAAAAATGGGCAGAATTTCTTTCTCTGTGCTTAGGGTTTCATAAAGGGCGGACTGCATTTGCAGACCATCCTTTAGCTTCTGGACAATTCAGTTTAAAATAAAGCTGAAACCTGACATTTCCTAAGTATTTGGGAGATCTCATGGTTTACTGAAAACAACAATCCACAAGGAAGGTCATGTAATGCTGGAACAGAGAAGGAAACAGCTTTGTGTGCATCAGACTTGGGCTGAATTTGAGCACCGCTTACTCTGCTTTTAGCTTTCAGCAGAAGGGCAGCAGAGGCCACCCAAGCCAGCCACAAGGCATTCGTGAAACCAGAAGCATGCGAATCCTCCCTGACCTGAGGAAGGATTGCGAAAATTTGGCTCAACAGACAGAATGGCATCTTGTCTGAGGGGACGCGTAGCACATTTTGGAGGCATCACACTGGTCCCACTGCAGGTTTGCTGACAAGAAGGGACTCTGGAGCCGTCAGACATCCTAAGCTCAGGACATCTTAGGAGGTGGCTGCTCCCTGCCATGCACGTGAACCAGATGGTGGGCAGAGATTTCACTCCTCGCCAGGAGACACCAAGAGCAGCTGAGCTGTGCTGAGCCCAGCCAGGGCAGGCAGAGGATTGGTTAATGCCTGTCATTTCAGCTGTTCCCAGCCCAGCACTGTGTACACACCCTGAACTATATTTCCTCTTGCGAGCTCTTCAGCACAGATCTGTCTCCTGCGCTATCGAAACTGGCAAATTTAAGCAAATGCCAATAATTCCATTTCACCCCTAAATTTCTTTTGTCATCATCATTGAACTTGGCCTACTAATGATTTCTTAGAGTTTCAGGTTGAATGGGCATCCATAGATTTTCCTTCTTTTTGGGTTATACCTGGAGGTATCATCAGCTGTGTTTCTGTCAGCTCCTAACTGTTCATTTCACTTGCCCATGGCCAAGATGCTACATAAATCTGAGGATGCAGAAGGGATGCCGTGGGGAAGGAAAAGGGCTTTATATCAAGGCCACATTGTTGCATGCACTATGTTGTGACACCATAGCAAATTCTAATTACACCTGGTTGACAAATACCTAGCCTTTTCAACTGGAGATAGAGTGTTTTTGACTGAGTCCATTTGGGCTTGTAATTTTTGACAGTTGACTTTGCCAGTTGTCTGCTTATACTGATTTTTTTCCCCTGCTAAAACCAACTTTTATGTAACAGCAAGTCTGGGTTCATTTGCTTTATGTGCAGGTCCCATAAGAGGCAGTCGAGTGAATTATATTCTCCTTCTTGGTCTCGTGCAGTTACTAAATTACATTTTTAGCACCTGAAATTAACGGCTAACTGGACGCAGGCTAGGAAGAGAGTAGAGTTAATGAATCAACTGAATATGATAGCAGAGCATAGCAAAGATCCTTGTTTCTTCTACCTATATTTTTCCAAATTTTACTGAAACAAGAAACCAGCAATTACTTGCCAGTCCCAGGGTATCCGTGAACTAACTAAGCCAAACTGCCTGCCATGGATGTCACCACTTCCCTCATCGGGCAGGTGGCATTACTTTGGGGAGCAATGAGTCAGTCACTGGCCAGCACTGGTGCTAGTGATGGGTGGACTGGGAAGTCCTTTCTCTTCTCAGTGGAGCTGTGTCAGCCAGGTAGCAGGCAGACTTGCAGACCAACAGCAGTTTTCTCATCCCTATGCTCCCCCATCAGTGGCTGGAACCAGGACAGCAATGCTAACCTGGGCAGAAAAAAGGTCACACAGCATAAGCACAAGTCTGCAGGTCAAACTCAGGCTGATTTTACTTTTCCACTCGATGTGTTTCCCAGCAGATGAGTTACTGGAGACACTCTCCTGGGCTTCCTGCAGTGATGCACAGGACTGAGTTCAGCACATTACAAACCACATTTTTAAACTTCTCCTCTCTTTCTGTTTTTTTCTCAATTGCACACAATCTGCCCCACCTAGCCCCACAACACTGTCAGCCCTGTGTCCTGCTGAGGCTTGGCTCTCCCTACACTGATGCATCAGGACAGTGTCCTGATCAGGACAATGCATGTGGCAAACACAGGTGCTGGCTGCAGGTGTAAGGTGCCCCCCAGAGAGGGGGCTTTCTGCAGGGGCTGCAATAGGGACAGCCTGCTGCCTTTGGTCCCTGTGAGAGGAATATTTGCTTGTCCCTGCCTGCAACCCTTGTAAGGAACACTGAGCTAAGCTTTGCCTGTCAGCATCACCCCTTGGTGCATCCCACAGACATTAAAGTGGCTGGACACACAACACAGTGCAGTCAAAATGTAAGCTGCTGGGTCTGTGCCTTTGATCTGGTCAAATTGTTTTCCTTTTGTCCTTACCACTGGTGCTGCAGTGCCATAGCTTCTGTTACTCTGGGGACAGAGTCGTAGCAAGGACTGAGAATCCGCTTGGCATCTTGTATTGGGGTCCCAGCAGCAGCAAAATGCTGCAGGAGATCAGATCAGCCCTTTAGAGGGGAAATCTTGAGACAACACAAGAAAACATGGAAACTTAAATAGCAAAGTAGGAAGAGAAAGAAATATTTACTCAAGCAGCCCCTTACCAGCTCCCCTCTGGCCTGATCAGCATTGTTGATATGAACAAGCAAACATTCAGCATGTTGAATGAACAGCAGGCAGAGTGTGGAAAGCTGTTAGCCAGGCAAAATCTACAATTTCTAGCTTAAGAGAAACACCAGGGTTTCAAAATTTGTCATTCTGATTTAGGGTGAAATAAGTATTTCTAGAATTACTATTCACAGTGATTTGATTCTGAAAGGTGGCATTCCACAGCCCACAGCTCTCCCAGGCATTTCATGGGAGAACTGAAGCCTTTTCAAATATGTTTATTTTTGCATTCTTTATAGCAGTTCAAAATATGGCAAGCATGAAAATGAAACTAAGGGAACCCCTCCTCCCCCTGCCAACTCTCTGCTCCCCTGTCTCCCAAGAAACCAAACCAAACCTCAAATTGCTGCTCTAGGTTGTTTTAAAATAAAGATTCCAAAATTAAAAATATCTTTTGGAAGTTTCTATAGCAGAAATTTCTGACTTTCTGAAAATTAACACCTATGCTGAGACCTCCCTCTTTGGGTAAAATGAATGTTTTAAAAAACACAATGTGCTGAAAAAATTCATGACCCACTTCAGTTGGCGAATAGCCAGAACAAGCAAAAAAAATTATGGCACAATGACATAAAGATTCTAATTAAAGCCAGAAATTAATCTAGGTCTGTGCTCCTGGATGAAGATGGATGGATGAAGAAGATGGATGAAGAACCATCAGTTGGTAGCACTGAGAAACAGAATCACAAAATAACAGAATCACTTAGGTTGGAAAAGGCCTCTAAGACCAGAAAGTCCAACTGTTACCCCACCACTGCCAAGGCCACCTCTAACCCATGTTATTAAGTACCACTAGGGATTATGAATAATAAAGGGGGACTATAAATAAATAAATGAATGAAATAACCTGCATTTCCATCCATCCATCCATCCATCCATCCATCCATCCATCCACCCATCATCCATCCATCCATCCATCATCCATCATCCATCCATCATCCATCCATCATCCATCCATCCATCATCCATCCATCATCCATCCATCATCCATCCATCATCCATCCATCCATCCATCCATCCATCATCCATCCATCCATCCACCCATCATCCATCCATCCATCCATCCATCCATCCATCCATCCATCCATCCATTCATCATCCCTCCATCTCCATCCATCCATCCCATCATCCATCCATCCATCCATCATCCATCCATCCATCCATCCATCCATCCATCCATCCATTCATCATCCCTCCATCCATCATCCATCCATCTCATCCATCCATCCACTCCATCCATCCATCATCCATCCATTCCATCCATCCATCCCATCCATCCATCCATCCATTCATCCATCATCATCCATCCATCATCCATCCCATCCATCATTCCATCCATCCATCCATCCATCCATCCATCCATCCATCCATCCATCATCCATCCATCCCATCATCCATCATCCAATCCATCATCCATTCATCATCACATCCATCCATCCATCCATCCATCCATCCATCCATCCATCCATCCCTCCATCCATCATCCATCCATCCATTCATCATCAATCCATCCATCATCCATCCATCCATCATCCATCCATCCCTCCTTCCATCCAATCCATCCATCCATCCATCCATCATCCATCCATCCATCTATCCATCCATCATCCATCATCATCCATCCATCCATTCATCATCCATGCATCCATCCATCCATCATCCATCCATCATATCCATCCATCCATCCATCCATCCATCCATCCATCCATCCATCCATCCATCCATCCATCTATCATCCATCCATCCATTATATCCATCCATCCATTCATCATCCATCCAATTCATCCATCCATCATCCATCCATCATCATCCATCCATCATCCTTCCATCCATCCATTCATCATCCATCCATCCATCATCCATCCATCCATCCATCCATCATCCATCCATCCATCCATCCATCAATCCATCATCCATCCATCCCTCCATCCATCATCCATCCATCCATCCATCCATCCATCATCCATCCATCCATCCATCCATCATCCATCCATCCATCCATCCATCCATCCATCCATCCATCCATCATCCATCCATCCCTCCATCCATCATCCATCCATCCATCCATCCATCCATCCATCCATCCATCCATCATCCATCCATCCCTCCATCCATCATCCATCCATCCATCCATCCATCCATCATCCATCCATCCATCCATCCATCCATTCATCATCCATCCATCCCTCCATCCATCATCCATCCATCCATCCATCATCCATCCATCCATCCATCCATCATCCATCCATCCATCCATCCATCCCTCCATCCATCATCCATCCATCCATCCATCCATCCATCCATCATCCATCCATCCATCATCCATCCATCATCCATCCATCCATCCATCCATCCATCCATCCATCCATCCATCCATCCATCCATCATCCATCCATCCATCCATCCATCATCCATCCATCCATCCATCTATCATCCATCCATCCATCATCCATCCATCCATCTCCATTTTGTTAAAAAAAAAAATTCTCTGAGAATACACTTGTTCCAGTCTTCAGGACAGTTTTGGCCAAGCACCTCCTGATCTCCCTGTGTGTGGTGGGCACCTCTGACACCAGTGTTTGAAAAAAATGGAAACTGACAGTGTTGAGACACTGAAAGGTCTCAGTGACAAAGGACTCATGCAATTATCTTCTGTCGGAATTCATCTTGTCAGCCTTGCACGGTGTTAATATTCTTAGAAACTCTGAAGATGAAAACTGAGTGAAAAATAAAACCCTGCCACATAGAGCAGACTGGTCACAGTAGCATTTTTGGAGGTAGGAGAAATGACAGCCAGGATTACCAGTGATGCCAAGAAAAAGCAACAGGCTGGAACATAATTTAGAGGTAACATGGTGGTGCTGGTATTGTGGTTGGGATGGAAAACCCTAGAACTTGTGTCAAACTTTAACAATTCCATGATTATATGAACCTGACTGCTGTAGCCATGGGGTGTGGTGCAATCATGCTTGCTTGTTGGCTGTCTTCTACAGATATCAAGGCACATCAGTGAGTGAATCCGCTCCTGGCTCAGGCAAGATGTTACCTTAAATGGGTCAGCTGTCATTAGTTAAAAGGCAGAAAAAGTGAAATCTAAAAAACTACTGGTAAAATGTGCAGAGATGTTGTCAGAGAGGTGACCTGTAATTCTGGAGGGAAATGCATCAACACACCTTTGCTAGATCAAATTTTCACATATAGTTTTCTTTGGTATTTCTTCTAATAAGTAATGTTTTTGTAAAAAACAAAACAAAACTAAACTGAACAAAAAACCCAAACTCCTGTCCATCTAGTTTTAGTAAGCTAATTCTATGTTTCACGCACTTCTTCTTTCAAGATTTCAAAATTAGTTATTTCAGCAGGGAGTAAATTATATCTCTGAAAATGTTAGTTAGCTGGTGCAACCAAAGGGAAAAGTATTCTTTTTCATTTTGATAATAAAATTTTCATTCTTTGAAGAAGCACCATTCCCTGTATAACATTAATGAGTTACATGTAATTTGGAAAGATCTCTTGTTTCTGAATATTTAGAGTAAGGTTCTACTGGCAACAGAATTTATTCCAGAATTTCTCAATTAGATGAAAACTTTACTGTGCAAGCCTTTCAAAACCACTTTCCAAACACCTTCTGCTTCAAAACATTTGCAGAATCTGAGGCTCTTTGAGCAGGGACTTACAGAAAAAAAAATCCATGTGACCTTCACTGCATTTTAACAGATCTTCTGTCTGCTCAGGGTCTCATCCCAAGTCTCCACAGTCTACAATGACCAGTCTTGGATGCTCAGTGGCTGCAGCTTTTTGCTGGCAAGAGAAAACCCCTAATTGTCCGGGGCATGGAGCTGCAAAGCAGCATTGACTTGAAGAAGAAACACATCAGATCACCAAAGGAAACCTAAGAGATTAAAAAAAAAGGCAAGAAGACACCTGGAGAAAAGCTGGAGTGAGAACTAGTAAAAAGGGGTGGGACAGACTTGCAAGTCTGACCATGCATGTCTCTCTCAAGTGACACTCTTTGATGTCAGGGATGGAATATATGCAGATGCAGAACCAGTGCTTTGATCTGAAAAAGATGCATATTGTTTTATCTGCCTCTTGCATCCAGGGAATTTCTTACAGGCCAACATCTCATCATTTTGTCTGCAGCCATTAAGGAAAGCAGTACAGAAAGCTAGAACATTTGATAGAAAATGAAGATTTTTTTTTTTAAAGCATCAATGGCACTACCTTATTGAAATTAGAATTGAACAGCTCATTTTCCATCACAAAAAGCTCCATAAAATACTTTCCTTTGCCTAGAGTCTTTAATTCCAGAGCTTTTTTTCAAAGGACCAAGAAATATGTATGTCTCTACCAGCTGCTGCAAGATCTGACATGTCTGTAGCCCTCAGAGAGTTAGTGAGTTCATGAAGGCACCACCAAACTATCATTGTTTAAGCAAACTTTTAGAAGCCAAAGTTTGGTATTGGAAAGGAAAGGAAAGACAGAAATTTATCTTACTTATCATGACCTCTCTCAGGATAGGTTTGAATTACACTTCAGGTGGACTTCAGAAACCTTCTTTTCTTTCGTTCCATTAGTTGGTACACTTAGTGAAAACTGGGTCATAACCAGACGTACTCTTCTCGTCATGAGCAAGACACCAGCACACATTTGCTCTTGTGATTTCTACAATATTCCCTTCTCTGTGTGAACAGCATCACCTGGCTCCATCCCAGGCCTGGCTGCAGCCCTGAGGTCAGGCAGTGCTGATGGGCATCCAGGTCACCATCACCACCATCAGCATGAAAGAGAATGAGCTTCTTCCTGAGGATTCCCCACCATCATGGTCGAGGCCAAAGCTTGCGTTGTCCATTAACATCCAGAAGCAGGAATTGGTTGAGAAGGGCCCTCAGGCAGCCGGTGTAGAGTCATAGAATCCTAGAATGTTAAGGCATTTGAATGGACCTTAGAGATCATTAGTCTGAACCTCCCATTACAGGCGGGTTGCCTGCCATTAGATTGGGCTGCTCGAGGCCTTATGGCCTTGGACACTGCTAGGCCTGGGGCATTCACAACCTGCCAGGGCAGCCTGTTCTTGTATCTCACCACCCTCAGAGTGAAAAATTTCTTCCTAACAGCTAACATAAATTGGAATAACCCCTTTCAATTTTCCTTCATTTCTGCTTGTCCTGTCGCTGCAGTTCTTGATGGAGGATCCTTTTTCAGCTTCTCTGTAAGTACCAGAAGTATGCTTTAGATACTGGAGGGTTGTTATGGGGTCTCCACACAACTTTATCTTCTCCAGGATGAACAGCCCCACCTTTCTCAGCCTGTCTTCATAGGGGATGTGCTCCAGTCCTCTTCTCAACTTCATGGCCTTGTCTGAACTTGCTCCAAGAGTTCCATGTCTTTCTTATGCTGGGCGCACCACAGCTGTATGCAGTGCTCCAGGTACTCTCACCAGGCCAGAGGAGCAGACTCTCCTCCTTCAGCCGGCTGCCTGCACCTCCTTGGACAAAGCCTGGAATTCCTTTGGCTTTCTCAGCTGCAGGTGCACACTGATGGCTCGTATTGGGTTTTTCATCAACCATCACCTCCAAGTCCTTCTCCACAGAGGTGCTCTCAATCACTTCTCTGCCCAAGTGGTAGATGTAACTGGGATTGTCCCAACGCAGGTGTAGGACCTTGCACTTTGCTTTGCTGCACTCTGTGAGGTTTGCACTGGCCCACCCCTTAAGTCTGTTCAGGTCCCTAGTCAGTAAAAGACCTGACTTCCTTGCTCTTGCAATAGAAGGATTAGAATATAAGGTGCTTAAACAGCAGTATTGCTTTTACCATTTGACCTAAATTTGTTTGCTAGTGTTCTTTTTTAAACTTGTATGTGCCAGAATAACAATGAGAAATTAAAACACTGGTTTTCACTTTGTGGTTAAGTGAGAAAGTTTTTCCCCTATCGGCAAAGAATATTTCCAGGACTAGAAGGCAAATCTAGAGAATGCAGTGAATTTATTTTCTTTTATTAATCTCTGTGTAGAGGGTTCTGAGCCTCAGGGAGGGAGAAGAAGTCAGAGAGATGCATAGATAGCTGCTGCTGGAGTCAAAACTTTAGTTTGTAATCACTGCAGAGTTGGGCAGAGAGAGGGAGAAAAGCAGATTCCTCCCTGTTGGAAAAACGTGTTCATCTACTGACATTCACTCATTGACATGATTATTCTTCTTAAAAGTAATGAAAATTCCTGGGGTAGAAGCCAGCACAGGCTCGCAAAGCGTTTTTCCAGAGAAACATGATGACTTCCCTTAAACTTTCTCATTTCAGGTTAGTTGTTGTAACGTTTAAATTAAATGGACTTTATAGACCAGAGTGGAGCTGCTCTGGTAAGACCAACCTGCTTGCTCTATGTTGGAATGGCAACATCTGACCCTAAACTAGCAAAAAAATTAAAGCAAGAGTGAAGAAGATAAGTACAGCCAAATAATCAAGCAGAGCGATTTAAACTCGCAGTGGCCATAATAATGTGCCTTGATCCATATTTGATGTTCAGCTATTTCTAAATTACATAGATAATAAAAAGGAAACAGGATCTACTGCGCATTCCTGTGCGCAACAGGAGTCTGCAATTAGTAAGCTGAGGTCTATGGTTGATCAATAGTGACCCTCCATGGCAACTCTGAGTGTTTTTATGAGGGAAAGACCATTTCCCTTACTCTAGCTGCACAGAGAAGAGGATTCCCCCAGAAAAAGGGACATTGTTTCTTCCTCTTTCTAGTGCAGGACTGTGCCCACATGGATTTTTTCCTCCAGCTTCCATCTTTTGACACTGTGGTCCACAGGTCAGGTCTTCTGTCACTTGTGTGTCATGAAGATCCTAGGATCACAGCATGGCTGAGGTTAATGGAGAACTCTGGAGGTCATCGTGTCCAGTCCTTGTCTCATCACAGCTTCACCTGCAGCAGGTTCCTCCAGACCATGTCGAGTCTGGCTTTGAGTATGCTGGAGGCACTATGACTTCTCTTGAACAAACCCATTCCAGTGCTTGATCACCCTCACACCAAAGATTTTTTCTTGTTGAAATGAAAATTATTTTTACAGACTTACTGAGTCAGGCTGGGAAAGGCCTCTAAGACCATTAAGTCCCACCTATGACTGATCATGACCTTCTCAATCAGACTAGAGGATTGAGTGACATGTCCAGTCATTTCTTGAACATGTCCAGGGATAGTGATTCCACCACTTCTGTAGGCAGTCCATTCCAATGCTCAACCACCATTTCTGCGAAGGAATTCCCCCTGATGTCCATCCTGAAGCTCCCCTGGCACAGTCTGAGGCTTCTTGAAATTTTTTAAAATCTTCTGTCAATATACTCTAATTAGCTCGTTGCTTACCACTGTGAAATGCCTGGCTCTGAAGTCTTTGCTCTTCTACATCAGGCATTTATGCACACTGACAAGATCTCCCCTGAACCTCCCTTTCCCCAGGCTGGACAGCCCCAGTGCTCTCAGCCTCTCTCTGTATGACCACACACTCCTGTGCCTCCAGCATTTTAGCGACCCCTTCCAGCAAGTCTGCATCTTTTGTCCAGAGAAGCGCAGTGCTGTAGCCAGAAGTCCAGACCAGTGCTGAGCAAAGGGCAGAATCACATCCTGCTGGTGACATCTCCAAATGTAGACCAAAGACAATCAGCCCTCTCTGCCACGAGAACACATTACTGGCTCACTTTCACCTTCTATCCAACAGGATGCTGAGCTTCTGATCTGCAAAGTTACTTCCCAGCCCATTATTCTGCAGCCTGTCCAGTGATTGGGATTGTTCCTCCCCAGAAGGTTGGCCCTCCCCACATTTCTCATTGTTGAACTCCATGAGACACCTCTTTGTCCAGTTTTCCAGCCCGCCCCCTCTAACAGGCAGCACATTTACTTGCTCACACCTTTGTATTTCCTGAGAACTTTTTGAGGATGCACTCTGCCCCATCATCCAGACTATTAGCCAAAATGTTGATATTGACGATGATATGGGTCCCTGAGGTGCACCATTAGTCTCTGCCACCAGCAGAACTTCTTGCCACTCATAACATCATTCTGGACCCATAGTTTCATCAGCTCTCATTTAATTTATCCACTTCATCAGTTTCCCTAAGAGTATTTTATGGGAGGTAATGTTCAAAGCCTTGTTTAAAGTCAAGGAAACAGCCCTTTTTCTCTCCCTCTCCACTGAGCCTTTTCTTTGTAGAAGCTATCAGGCTGGACAGCCATGGCTTTCCCTTTGCAAATCTATAGTGACAACTCACAGTCACCATGTTCTTCTCCAGGCATTTGGAAGTGGCTTTCTGGAATATAGGCTCTATTACTTTCCAACTAATCAGTGTGAGGCTGGTAGGTCTGAAGTTTCCAGGATCTTCCTTCTCCTTTATAAAGGAGTGACATCTGTTTTCTTCTTTTCATCTCTTCATATCACCACAACCTCTCAGAGTTAATCAACGAGGGTGCTGCAATGACACTAGCTCACTCCCTTATCTCTTACAGATGCATCCCATCAGGTGCCATGGATTTAAGGTTTTATACAGATTGTTTAACAATTCCCTACCTTTTCCACCCTACTAAAACTAAGTACACTCTGCCCTGGTTTTCCTACTGGCCTCATCACCTGTCACAAGTCAGAGACTTGTTTTCTCTCAGATCTCTCCTTGCCTGCATTCCCAATTTGTCCTTTCTGAAGAGCTCATATTCTCTCAGTGCAGAATTTGTGAGATATATCACCAGCTTTCCATGATCCCAGTGGCAGTATAACTCTGCTAAAGCACAGCAGAGCCCTCATTTCCCCTGGTCATATCCCATGTGGAAACATGTTGGTGTGGGACAATTTCAGAGCGGGACCCCCTCATGCTGATCTCCCAAAAAGGACATGAAAGCTTTCCTCACAACTCTCTCTAGTTTCTTTCTTTATGTGGGTACCCCTGTGATGGACCCCCTTTAGCCCTGTTTTGTTGATAGCAAGTTCCCTTCATTTGCCCTATATTCTTTGCTCGTCTATCACTTTCTCACCTTGTTTTGGTGATCCCCTCTCCTCCCCACAGGTCCTAGCTGGCAGTTCTCTATCAGACTGACCACCCTGCTGCCAAAGATACTTTTTCTGTGCTTGGTCAGGCTGATCCCATCTCTTTCAAGCAGGTTTCAGTCCTCTAAGAGAATCTCATGGTCATAAGCACCAGAGCCCTGTTGCCAACACAAAAGGCAAATATAATTGTTGACCTGCAAGGCGTCCCTGCTCCTCCAGCCCTTGCCTCTCACACATAGGATCTAGGAGAGAACTCCCCTTGGTCCCCAATGACCATTAGCCCTTGACACTTTGCAGGTCTGGATGAGAGCTGTCACCCAGAAAATGCAGTTGTTCCAGCAGCAAAATGTATTACAAAGTGGATCCATTTTTTAAAATCAAAAATACAAGCAACCTTACAAAAAACAAGTGATAGTTCAACAGAATCAAATGAATTTGTGCATTTCTAAGGAGATAAAATTTGTTTTCACTTCCTCAGCTTTATTTTTGCTTTTTTATTCTGTTAAGCCATTTATAAAGCTGTGTTGCAACTTTCTGATAGAATCATAGAATAGCAGAAGTTTGGGTTGGAAGGAACTTTTACCAATCTTCTGGTCCAATCCTGATGTGCCCAGTGACACCTTTTCCTAGATGCTATTGACCTTTTACAGGGTTAAAGATGTTGTGTGCTTTTTTTTTCACCTGTTAAATTTGTAGCTTGAGTTTTGCTTTATGGAAATATAAATTAAAAAAAAAAAAAAAACCACAGAAAAATAGGGTTCTTCATCCCAGTTTGCTCAACATGTTTCTTCAAGCTGAGGAACACATCAGCACCAATGGGAAGTTTGTAGCCACAAGTCCATGGGTCTGTCTGAATAACGTAAAACCCCATCAATTACCCTGGAGTAATTTTAATTAATAAGCACAAAAAAGGAGTGCTTTTTTGACTTTATGTCAGCAAAGACTGAGCAGTAATGACTGACTAGATTTCACATGGCTCAGCTATCAGCAACCACAGTGGCAGTGCAGGATAGACACATAAATGTTTGCAACAAAGAGTAAGCTTCATAGGGTAAGTCAGCATAAACCAGCTGTAAAATTCAGAGGTCAATATATTGCAATTGCAGGAAATGAGAGAAGATGCTGCACTGAGTATTCAAATAGAGGAGAGCAGTTTTTTACAATATGACGGTAAAAAGAAATTATTCACAGAAAACCTGAGAAAGCAGATGATTGAGTATGATGGCTGTGGGCAGTTATGAGGGTGTCACAGACATCTTTTCATTAAAATCCTTTCATTAGGATTTTTCCTGCTGAAGCTGAGAAGTTTCAGCAACAAATATAAACAATGGTTATCTGCTGCTGTGGAATGCAACAGGTGGATCCGTGATTGGTCTCCTGGGGATGTCTGGATTTACTGACCACTCACAGCAGAGCTGCTCTCGCTCTCTGTCTGAGACACAGACCTTTGTTATTCATTCTTTTCTATTCTTAGCTTAGCTAGCCTTCTGAGAACCTTTCCTTCTATTTCTTTTTAGTATAGTCATAATGTAATATATATATCACAAAATAATAAATCAATCCTTCTGAACATGGAATCGACATTCTCGCCTCTCTCTCATCCTGAAAACCCTTGTGACCACGGTCACATGAGGGTGCTGGTAAAACTGGCTGAAAACAACCCTGCAGCCTGGACAGACAGGGTCAAACACCAAACTTTGGGTTTGATGCTGTCTGTTTAGGCTTCCAGCTCTGGGCAGCCATCCCTTCTCTGCCTTAATTCCGGTGTCCATGGTGGACACAAGTTCAGTGTGCAAGTGTTTTGTGGAGAAAAGAAGAGAACCCCACAACTTTGTAAAAGTTGTAGGGCCGGTATGTTTATTACAGCACTGGACGCATGCGGAGATTGCTCTCCTCAAAAAAGACCTGTGTACCTCTGAGAACTCCAGGTCCCTTTCTATCTCTCTCTCAAATACATAAGCATACAGTTTCACAATAGGTTCATACATACTCGTTTTTATGGGTTTCCTGTGACTTTTACCACTGGTTCCTTTTTGTCAGAAAAAATTCCGAGGTCAGGTTGACGGGCCCTTACAGCAGTCCCTGTCTCTCTCTATCATCTTCTGTCTCCCTCCCTTTATCTCTGTCCTTCACTGAAGTAACTTCACCGAGCTTAGGCCTTGCAGTCTGGCTAAATAACTATGGTTTCTAACCACAGACCCAACTCAAAAATGTACCTTTCACCTAAATTAAAATGGATTTCTATCCTGGAAAATGTTCACTTTGCCTCACAAGCACAGGCTCTCAGCCGCACAGGGACTGTCAGGCAGCCGAGGGGCTGAGGCAGCGGTGGCACAGCCCAGCTGTTGAGCGCGGATAGAGTTGGAAGGCCAAGCTTTCAAGGCCACAGCAGGAAGCCTTGCTGCTACATGAGGGTAATAAGGCGGTGTGCACGCGCGCCGCCTCCAACACGGCCATGTGCACCGGCCGCATCCGCAGCAAGCCCTCTGCTCCGAGCGCCGGTTCCGTCACATTAACTCATCCCGCGTAGCCATGGCAACGCGTGTCAAAAACACGCTGCTGGCAGGTCCGGATCCAGCTCTGCCGAGCTCAGCCCTGGCGTGCGTGCCAGTGGGGAGCAAACCCTTAATGAGGCCCCTTAATTTCATTCATCAGGAACACCCCTGCTCGCACACTGCCGGTTTGAAAGGGCTTGGACAAAAAAATCTTCAGAATGGAGGGGGAGACAAAAAAGAAAAACAGGCGAACCTCTTCAGCCCAATAGGAAGATTTCAGGCAAGTACCAAAATGCTTTGCTTTGTATGAGGAGACACCAGTGCTGTGTGGCTGCCCAGCTGCACAGTTTGCAGATCCTGAGCATCCCACACATGTGCTTGTGACCAACAGAATCACCCTGTCCTGGCACGGACCCACAGCCACCTCTTGCAGCAGCACCCACCCTCTCCAGAGCCCGAGTGTGACAGATTTTGCACTGTGACAGGCCAGTGACAAAGGAGGGACAATGATCTGATAGGAGGCATTACTTTAATTAGAGAGGCAAGGCTGGTGGTAGCAAGGGTATGGGAAATGGGAAGGAAGGAGAAGAAAAGCACAAAACTCATCAAATTTGTACTTCTCTCAGTGGAAGTATTTTTAATTTATAAGGTCCTGGAATACAGTTGTCACCCACTTCTGCAGTCATCATCATGTTGCCTCTCTTTTTGTTTTTTTCCCCAGCTCTCCTGTCCCACCTTACTTGGAATGCCATCAATTTCCTCCCATCAGCAGAAGTTACAGTAAATATATTTACTTGTGGACAATCAGAGCTGAAAGGTGACAATATAATTAAGGTTTTTAATTCTATCCCTGAACAGTGGTCCAGAACTCATAATAATTGACTGCTATGAAGGCTATGTAGTTGTCATTTTGCTTTGTTTCATGTAACTGTTCACTTTGGCCAGCAACATTTTTCCTGTAATCTGAATCCTATTCCCTGGGGGTGCAGGAAGTGTATCAGTAGTGCAGGAACATATGAATGGTAAACATGGACACTGGGCAGCCCCCTGGGCTGCACAGTATATCTGGTGCCGTTTGCAAGGCACCAGACATACTTACAAGGGAGGGAACACATTAGTGGGAGTAGTTGAGGAGTAAGATAATGGAGAAACAGGGAAGAAGGAAAGGCTTTTGATGTCACAGTATCTAAGACAAATCAGGCACTCCTCCCAATGTGCCTGACTGGATCTGCATGTACCCTTGATATTGCTGATTCTCAAACTAGAGGAATGGCGATCACAAAGTATCAGAAATACTTCCTCACAGTTTTTTACTTTAAAAAATGAACAACTGTGGTAATTGCCTGGTTAGCCTGCTAGCTGTTTCTATGATTCTGTATTCCATAACTGATACAACACATGTGGCTGAGGCAGTACACTGGGTGAACAGAGCAGTCTCACCAACAGCAATGCCACCAAAAGCCTTTCCTTTGAGGCACGAAGTCAAAAACCTCTGCAACTGCTTCTTTAGAAGGAAGAAACAGGACATGACAATTGTTTATTACTACTGGTAATTAATATATAACAATGTCTGCCTCCTCCTCACAGGCTGGATCTCTTGAGTCCCACTGGTGCCAGCAGAAAACCCTCCTGCCTGTTTCTGACCTTGCAGAACTGGACTACAGGAGCTGTTACCACACATTGGCTCAATCTTCACCCCAGATCAATCAGCTCACAGTCCTCTCAAATGCACAGGGGTATTGTCCAACACATCATGCTTGGTCTTGGCTTGCTGGCTCCTGGGAACTGGCCCAGCAGCACACTTTACTCTTTCCTCCTGGCCTAGTCCCAAGCATTTGTTTTCCATCAAGATCTCCAGACACGGGTCCCACAGGCTCTAGACTTTTAGGTCTTTTTGGTCCCTATAAATCAAATATCTTACACTTTTTAGGAGATTTGAAATTACTTTTCTATTAGTCTTTTAGGCTGATAGTCATTAGGCTTTCAGAATTACTTTTCTATTAGATTCTTATTCCTCTGAATAAAATTACATTTTATTATTATAAACATATATATTTATATAATATATATATTTATAATAATAAAATGTAATAATTATATATAAATTCTCTGCATTTAATTCAGAGAAATATCATCAAGGAAAAGTGAGCACATCTTGGTTAAAAAGGAAGGAACAACAAGCAGGAATTAGTGAACAATAAACCAACACATGCATTTGGAAAGTTTCGGCAGAAACCAGCAGTGGCTTTGCAGAAAGTGAGGCACTCCATGTACTGCAACAATAACTACAAGAAGTACTGAAACAATGTTATGCAACACTAACTTTGACTTATCACATACCTTATCACATAATACCAATAAGACCCTTCGGAGAGACTATTTTGGCCTGTAATTTGCCCTCCCTGACCTGCCTGTAATCTGTGATAGCACTCTCATTGTTTCACTGTTAAGGGGACTGGAAAACGGGACAGAAAAGACATTTTTGAAGAAAAAAAAAGAAAACATTAACAAAAGTTGGTCTTACATAAGACAATCAAACACTGATAATGCATAAAATGGGTAAGTAGAAATGTTTCTGGCCATCTGCTCCTTTGTTATGTCCATTGTTATGTCTGGGTATGGCATCCTCTCCTACCATTCTTGCACCTATTCCGTTGCTTTAGGATAGAATTTTTTCCAGGGTGATAGAGCTATGTCCCACAGGAATTCCTGATTTGGTTATCTCCTACTCTTAGGCATTGTGCATGGTTTTCCTGAAGCTCAAAAAGCTTGCATGCAGTGTCTTGCACAAGCTGGACAAAATCTGGCAAGTAAGGGGAGATGTGACACCCTGAGATCTAACTTCACACAGTCAAGAAACAGTTCATCCCCCAGATGGTGACAGAGAAAGGTACCTAGGAATAACAGCAATGTATTCTGTGAGAAACATTTAAATTTGCAGAAGCAGCTGCTGGTTATCCCTGGCATCATTCCCAATGTCAGGGTTAGTGACTCATCTGGATGCGCCAGTGGCTTTGCTTTAAACCTCGGGTTACTTTCAAAGGAACAGGGGCAAAACCTGAGGGACTCCAGCTTCCACACCAAAATAACCCTTAAGAGCCCTACACATCAATCTCAACACACCAGAAGTATAATTATAGTCCCCAATACACTTCTCTTTCCCCACTAGCGTTTTTAGGCAAGCAAACACCTCTTGGGTAAGAGGTCACGGGGAGTTTTAGTTTTGATTTGAGTCAGCTCATTTTGTTACAGATTTCACTTCAAATCCGTGCAGCTTCTTCTCCTAAGCTGGAATGCCACAGTTTGGGGAATGTGAACCCTTGCAACACTTTACTTTAAGCCTGTAATACTTGAGCTGGCAGCTTCTTTCCCATTATGCTTTTATAAGGGAAACTCCACAAGCAGTCCATGCAGAGTCACGGGCAAATGGAGGCAAGCACCCCATTGACAGAGCCAGCAGTTGTTCCAGATGGTGACTGGGAAAGGATGTGGTCAGAAAATACCACTGGCTGCAGATGCCATGATGTTTAATATCACTTTACAGCAGACTTCAGTATCGATGTTCATGGCCATGGACAGTGAACAGATGCCTTGCTGGCTGCACTTTTCATTGCAGCTGAAGTCTCTGGCCATCCAATCTCAGCATCTGTCAGAGCATTTCAGCCAGCAGTCTATGGGACCAACATTTCATTGAGGCACAGAACAGTGACCTCAAGACTTTGATTAATGACAGGGAGGACAACCCAGGAGCAACTGTAAAAGACTCACACACACCACTTATGAGCCACTGAGACCAGCTGCACCATTTAAACCTATAGCATGCAAGTCAGCTCACAGGCTGATGAGCTGGAGGGAGACTTTGGACAAGGGCATGAAGGGAGACAAGAGGGAATAGCTTCGTACTGGCTGAGGGCTGGACTACATGGTGTATTAGGAAGAAATATACCTGTGAGGGTGGTGATGAACTGGCACAGGTTGTGCAGAGAAGATGTGGCTGCCTCACCCCTACAAGTCTTCAAGACCAAGTTGGAGCAACCTGATGCAGCAGGAAGTGTCCCTGTGCAGGGCAAGGGGTGGAACTGGACAGTCTCTGAAGAGCCCTAAGAGCAGCCAGCACAGCATACAAGGAACGACACAGAGACAAAGCTTCTACTGCCACATGGTTAGAAGCGCCTTTCCTCTCACTTGGACATTTACTAAGCAGTAGCAGAGATAGCATGCTGCACGCTCTTTTCCCGGAGGAATTCCATTAGTTTTGTTGCTGTCATTCTGCTCCCCTCTGGCTGAGTCTGGGCTCTGCTGGGCATCCCTCTGCACCAGCTGCTGTTTGCTGGTCCTTACAGCTCTAGGAGATGCGCCCACACAAGTATTTGCAATCCTTAGTGCTCAGCAGGTGTTTGCACGCTGTCTGACCAAACCTTTCATGCCAACTACCTACTTAAGCCTTTGCTTTTTCCCCTTCCCTAACCTCATTCTTGAAACTTGTAGCATGATCTTATGAACGTGTTCCTGTGCCCTTGAATCCATTAACTGCAGCAAAGTGGTTAATTATTTTAGCCTCTTTATGGCATCACTGTTAACATACCACACATTCATACTTCCAGTCATATAAATGATAGTCTTTAAATAAAGAGGACATGTGTTATTGAACTATTTATATTCAGAGCTGTCTGGAGCAGAAAAAGATTCAAGCGGGCATAAGAAAGCAACAAAAGTTAATGATTCATAGATAAAATACTATGTTTTAATCTACAGGGTGCGTGACAAATCCAGGAAATTAGAAGTTAAAAGGGTACATGACTAAGGTGAGAGCCTCAGGACACATCTTCAGCTGCTGTAAAATTAGCGCCATCTGGGAGGAAGCCTTGCTGTAGCTAAAACAGATGGAAGAAATGCAGAGGCTCTCTGTGCCCACAGCATGCATCCTCATAGCTGCCTTGTGGGGGGACCCAGGGGGACCCTGACAGCTGCCTCTGCCCCTCACAGTCAGGAAGGGGCATTACCATGCACGAGTCGTCCCTCGAGCACCGCAGACCCAGGGGTGCCCCACAAGGGCTCGGCACCCCAGGGGAACACCAAGGGGTCCATACCCTGACTTGGCATGGGGCTATCTTGCCTCTTCCATTTGTTGGGGGTGTTCTATCTCCACCTGTCAGTGCCAAACTGTTAATCCTGATGGCAATGAAATTCTTATATCCAGCAGAATTCTCTCCTGCGTGCATGCCCACTTGCAGGTTTTCCTCTCACCAGCTGTCAGTGAACTCGTATCATGGACAAGGATGCACATCTTCACAGTCTCCTGGAAAGCCCAGCGCACTCTCCTGACCCTCAGCTGGGTCTACAGCTCCCCACAAGATACCCAGATCGGGACTTCTCTGCCAGATCAGCGTGTGGGCACAGTGGGACACTTCTGCAAGGAGATACCAGGACTGGAGGTTGTATATGAGATCCTCCCCTCCCTGCCACTACCCAGTTCCCTCCCTGCATCCTGAATCCAGAGACCATTAACACCCAGGGCACCCTCGGGGTGCTTAGCTCCACTGTCTGCAGCTAGGGAGGTCAGTCAGCTTTGTGCTGGGCGACAGACAATAGTACAACACAAGAATAAGGTGAACTTGGCTGTATTACAAGAGCTTACCTCTCAGGGGTTTTTAGCCCACCAATCATTCAGCATATCAATTATTCAGGTTAATTCACCTTAAAATATGAGGGGGAATGAGGGGGAAATATGAGTGAGGACCAGAAACATTTGGTTTAGGAGCATGAGCAGCTCTAACATGCTACACTAGGAGCTTTGTTCAGTGACTAATTTCTAATTGAATAAAAAACATTGATTCCACTAAAACAGAGGTGGGGGAAGGGGAGGGGAAAGGTACCTACAACAACCATCCAGTGCAACAACCTGTACTCTTCAGGGCAGTATCTTCTTTCTCCCAGCCAACTACTTTTAAATCTCTATTACATCTGCACACAGAAATCATTAGAGTGATTCAGAAGAAGTCTTTTGCACAGGTGTTAAATGGAAACCACAAGTTGTTGCTGATGTTTAACTTTTGTAAGTAATGACTATAACATTGACTTTGTCCCTTCGTCCCGTTCATCTATAAAAGGGAGAGCTGGGAAGGGTTCTTTTTGATAGATTTCTCAGACAGAAATAAAGTGCAAGTGCAGCCATATTACATCTGAGAAACGTTTACTGATAAAAAGGGTAAGTGTTTTTACTAAAGGGAGTTTGGAAAAGAAGCAAGGACGGAAAAAGAGAGATAGAGAAAGAAACATGTAGTATATGGTAGAGATAATTCATGATATATATGTGTATAAAATATTGTGAAAGTCCACAGTTGTCTTTGACCACTCTGGCTGGGAGCAGAGTCCTATTTCTACTCAACTAGTTCCTGGACAACGTTAAGATAATATCAGGTCTGTTAAAGTATGAATGGGACTGTCTCGGGCCATGATCGCTGACTTCACTGCCATCTGCACCTGGGAAGATTGCATCTAAACCTTCCTTGCATCTGAATCTTCCTTGCATCTGAACCTTCCTTGCATCTAAACCTTCCTTGCATCTAAACCTTCCTTGCATCTGAACCTTCTGGGGCCACGATTGCTGGAATGTCTCAGCCACTTACAAAGCCTGCATCTGAGATGATTACATCTACTGTGCTCAAGAACTGGTGTCACTCTACTACATATGTGCTGTATTCATATTTCTAGAGTTTCATACTGTTGTTATTAGATTTCTAGAGTCCTATATTTTCTCTCAGTATTTTCTTACAGCTGCAGATCTTCACAGCATGGACTCCTTCTTTTGCATGTGGCTCCTTCTTAGTCAAAGCTCCCTCAAGGCTCTCCCTGACTGGCCAACCCACCCCCTTTTATCTCAGTTATCTTCACTAGCTACAGCTGCAGCCCAGTGAAGGACATCTCAGCTGCAGCCCATCAAGAGCAACTGGGACCCACCAGGGCAAGGCCTATATACAGATATTCAAGTACAATACTGATATTTTACTAAGACTCAAAAGCCACTTCTACTATACATGTGAATACAGACTCTGCCTAGGTGCTCAGACATCCGTCTGGATCCCTGGACCTACCTTTGTCTGTTCCTGCACATGTGTGGATCCAGTTCTACCTGTGAAGAGAGCCAAAGAAACGTTCGGTCACCCGTGCCTCAGGCAGAATAAACTGTATATAAGCTGGCTGCTTGAAGCACTCGGGGTGAACTCTGTCAGTCAGACCCTGGCTCACCCAGCGCCTGCACCTGGAGCTGACGCTGTCTTGGCTGCGGTGGTCTTTCAAAATTCTATTTTTGTTATCGATATAATAAATCTTTGTTAATTTTTGTTACTAATTTGGCTACCAATTCGATCACTTACAACAAACAGAAAACAGGACAGCGTTACCACAAAAACGTCAGCTCTTTGTCAGCATCAGCTTAGCAGCTTGATTTCCCCAGCATTCTTTGCAGCCATCTGGGCATTAGCCCCACCAACAAGTGGGCAAGTGGACAGTTGTGCGGGGAGAGAGAGAGGGGTAGTGTGATAAATAAATGTGATTCATGCTAACAATTGTAACTACATTGGTATTTTAGAAAATATCTGTTAAAAAGTAATAGAGGAAAATGATACGTTATTAGTGTCACAAAACACGTGTTTTCAGACGTTCATGAGAAAATAGGATACAAGATGGAGAACTGAGATAAGCAATATTCTGAAACAGAATCAGCCTTGAGGATGAACAAAGTTAGGAAAACTTTCAAAGCGGAACTTGCAAAGTTAAGATGACTCCCAAGGCAGGATCAGCCTTGAGATTAATAAAGCTGGGACAATTCCAGATAGGGAATCAAAAATAGTAGTACTTACATGACACAAAGCATAATGCACATGCACAACTTGCCAGGTTATTCAGAGGACAGCGAGGAAGACTGTCAGCCTTCCTCTGGAAAGACCCCCCAAAAGCCTTACCAACCGGCGGACTGCGCACTGTGTAGTACAGTGACATAAATCTCAAGAATCAAAAATAGGAGGACATTTACAGGAGAATCTTGATGAATATGTATTAGCATACAGTACGTAAGTTGTGTTTGGATCCTTCTGCCTTTTGTATGTGAGGCAGGGTGGGAAGCCTTCCCTGTACCCCTGTCGGGTTTGTACCCTGGTCAGTTTTACTTATGCTTTATCTGAACCATTGCCAAATTTCTGTTTTGAACTACTGGACTTTTATTTTATCTCAGTTAAAACTGCTGCTAAATTTTAAGTTTGTGGTTTATTAAATTAGACATAGGGGACCTCATTTATAAGAGTAGGAACTCACAGTCTGATCATGGAGGCTTTCTCTGCCCTGATGGCTGCTAGGAGAAGCCTCCCTGGGGACAGGGCTGCAAGCCCATTTATAGCCACTATAAGAATATAACATATGTTGAGGCATAAATAAAAATCAGACTGGTCTCTCTCTCTCCTCCTGAAAAATGCTGTAATGAAGTGCATCAAGGTACAACTGGATTCACATTAGTGACGGAGACTATTTTTCCAGATCTCTGCTTGAGCTTGAAAGATGTTGATTTTGTGATAGGCCCAGCTAATTATTTCTTCTTTTCTTTCTAAAAGTGATAGTTATGAGATATCATCTGAAATTTAAAGGTGAAAAGGGATTCTATCTACTCTTATTCTTCATTTTCTATGATCTTCTATGTCCAAGGATAACTCCAACCTCGAAAATACCGAAATACCTAGGTGTGAGACCTATGGAAGGGCTCTGAGATGAAACTTAGTTGCTGAACCACCTTTACATTCAATCTCTGCACCAAGCTACAGTAGCTATTGCAGCCCCAGAATACTGCATATAAAAGGCCTGTCCAGGACAGGTTTTCAGTCAGTCTTCCTGTCCCTCTGTCCTTTGCTAAGAATAGGTGAGAAATTAGAAGCTGCCTGCTGCTGCTGGGCAATTAATGCTTTTCCCTTTTTGCACTAATATTCCAACTAACAGCAAAGGAGCAAAACGGGTGTTTACAGAGAAAACTAGACTTTGTTGAGGTACAAAGGCTCTATACTCTTGTCAGGTCCCTTCCAAGGTGGTTGTCAGTTGTTGCACATCTGCCATCTCCCATGGATCCCCTGAGAGCTGTCAGTGCTCTCATCTGTTGTCATCAAAGAGGATCTCCTGCTTCACTGGATGCCTCATCTGTAGTGATGCTTGGACTCAATAGATACATCTGGTCACCTCTTTGATTGCTTTTGTGTTTTGATCCTTTAGAGGTCCAAGACAATGTTATTTGTTCCTGAAGATTCTGGGCACCAGTGCCTGCCCTCTGACTCGGTGTAGGGAAGGGTTTTGGGCGCTCTGTTCCTTACTGTTCCTGTGCTTATTGCCATGTCTGCTGGCAGGCAAAATAAATGTGACCTAGCTGAATGCCTTTCATGTCTCCAAGACAAGTGACAGTATTTCCATGTCACATATAAACATAGAAAGGGGCTATGTTGTCCATAATAAGTGTCTATTTTAGACTCTGAAGCTCTGATTTCAGACCGCTGATTTAACAACTCCGTGTGCTGATGACTTTGCATATGAAGCCAATTTCTTACCATAAAATGACATTTTAAAGCCTCTGGACTCTCAGGATCTGCCTGGTTTTGGTATGCTAGAAGCACTTTTGCTATAAATGATCAAATCTGCAGCCAAATTATCAAAAATCCGACAGAGATTTATTAGGTCAATTAACAAAAAAAAAATAGAATTTCGAGCAACCACCACAATCAAGACAGTGTCAGTCCTGGGAACGGGCGCTGGGTGAGACCAGAGGTTGGTCTGACAGAGAGACAGTGTCCCCTCAAAGGTTCACCCCGAGTGCTTCCAGCATCCAGTTTATATACAGTTTTGTCTGCCTGAGGCATAGACCACCACATCTTTCTATTCACTTACTGGAATGCAAATCTATTTCTATACAAATGTTGAAATAGACAAGGGCGGGTCCCAGTTTGCAGACAAGACTCTGAGCACTCAGGCAAGGGTCTGTTTTCATATGTAATGCGTTGGTATCGGTTCCTGAGTCCTCCAGATGCGATCAGGGCGAGTCCGAGTCCTGAGTCTCGTGAAATTCTTGGGATGCTGCAATTAATCATGGGCCAGGAAGGCCCTGATTTTACCTCCCAGGTGTACGAGACAAGGAAATCACCGTTGATGGTCCAGGAAGATCCCATTCAGACACTAAACTGGTCTGGTATTATCTTGACGCTGCCAGGAATTAGTTACAATTTGAATAGAACACTGCTCCTGGCTGGGGGGGGGGGTTTAAAACATAACTTCTACAATATTTTATGCCTACATATATCTAGTTATATAGCATGAATTAATTACATATCACACTTTGTTCTACCTCCTGTTTAAGAAAAAAATTTTGAAAAAACATTTCTACAAAGCAGATTCGTAGTTCAACCCATTGGTCTGTCCCTCCGCGGGCTTCTGTGAGAGTCTGTCCGAATTTTCCCTCATCTGCCTCATGATTGTCATTGGGGGACCACTGAAGAGAAGATCCCCCCTTGTCTAGAATATCTGGCTCTGAAGGAGAAAAGTCACATGCCACAGGCCCTGAGACCTGAAAGCTCAGTGTTAAGCTATTGTTTTCACAGGTGTGTTTGCTGCATGCTAAGAAGGGGGCACTGTGCCCCGTTTGCAACAACAGCAGCTCTGGGAGCTGTCCCACATCTCGGCCTGCCTGGACTTCTCCTGAGTTTCAGGTGGGCTCCCACAGAAGACCCTCACCTGTTTCACAACCACCGTGACAGACAGACTGAGATGTAAGGAGCCTCTCCATCAAGGACTGAGACATGAAACTCCTAACAGGCCCCTCTGCTCCTTCCAAGGACTGGGACTGAAACCCCCAGCCCAGGGCAGGTGTGTGGGAGGCAAGCTGACCGAAGCGAGATGTTTGCCTGCAGGTTGTGACCACTGGACTGAGAAAACATTGGCTCTCATTTACTGCTGAGAGCATGGACTACCTGTTACATCTGTTCCCTACTGTATCTGTTTCTCAGCCCTCACAATTTTCAGTAATAAAAACCTCTGAGTTAGCTGGAGCCTTTGGGATCTCCCTAGCGTAGCAGGCGGACCCTCGACTGGACCACACCAAAGGACTCCGTCTCTGCGTTGGTAGCTATATCCCCTCTCTCTCTCTTCTCTCTCTCTTTCTCTCTCTATCTTTTTCTCTCCCTTAATCCCTCTATCGCATTTTTGCTGTGGTTATTTCAATAAAGCTGCACTTGTTTTGATTATCACTGCAAACCCCCTTGTACCGTGTTGGTTTTTGCACCCTGAGATCATTCCTACGAACCATCAGGTCATCTGTCCACTAGGAGGGACCCTGACAGCTTCCACCAAAGTTTCCTTATACATTTGCCTCTTTACATAACACTGAAGCCACACACCTTTTTAAGGTTCCCACCCCAGTTTTATAGAACAGCATATAATATTTTTGGAGGTAAGCATTTCTCCATTTGTTTTTTCTTTCTCATAGGAATTTCCCCCCATTTTGCTACAGAACAATAAGAATTGGGTACTTAAAAGAGACAAAAGAAGTTGCCAGGCTTAGGGGAGGAGGGCATCTGGCTGCACTTCACTTACGTGATGGTTTCTCTCGGAGGGACAGAGGTACCAGGACTGCGAAAGAAGGAGCTGGGGCAGCTGCTGGCTCGCTCTCTCAGCTTCAGAGGGGAAGGCCGTGGTCGCTGTGGGAAGAATTCACTGCAGGGTTCTCTCTCCTGCCACCTTTTACCGTGAGTGGAGCTCAGCTCTAAAGAGAGGCCGTTGCACTGGGACCTTATTAACACCCTGCCTCACTGCAATATATGGTAGGGATAATTCATGCTATTAATGTATGGTATAAAATATTGTGAAATCCAAAAGCATGTCTTTGACCATCCCGGCACCAAGCAGCTGTCTATTCAGATTCAACAAGTTCCGGGACACAAGTTAAGATAAAGATCAACGCCTTAACGTAAGAATAGAAGACTCCAGAACGATGATCACTGGTTTCCCGAGTTGGGAGCCACCCTGAGAGCGATTATCGCGATTATCTTGTTGCCAATTGCATCTATCAAGATATGCAGTGGCGCCAAACTGATCCATCTGAATACACGGCACCAATGGCACACCTGGACTGAGCCTTTGTCCAGCTCTGCACATGGAAAGAAACAGCGATGCATGTGAAGAGATACCAAGGAAATTGGGTCACCTTTGCCTCGGGCAGGATAAACTGTATAAAAGCTCACTGCAAGAAGCAGTGTGTGCGAATGGGGGAGACTCTGACACTCGAGGGGTCAGGTTCACCCAGCGCCCAGCCCAGGCTCGACGCTGTCTCTTTGGCTGTGGTGGTTTTGAAGACTGAAATTCAGTCTCACAGAGAAATTAATAAATCTCTGCTAAATTTTTGATAATTTTGGCTCACGATTTGATCATTTATAACACTCACCAAACAAAGAACCCTTTCACCAGCTTCATGGGTGCCTCAGGGGAAACCCCTGGGACCCCCAATCCCCTTTCCCCTCACAGAGAGTGTCTCTCTGTGGTGTTCTGGAGCTGGGTTGTTGATGCCCAGTGCCCCTGCTGTTCCTTGGCCGCTGCTCTGGGTTTTTCACTACACTGCAGCCAGGCAACACCAGCCTCCTGGGAGGGTTCTAATACAGCTTCTGATAGATCTCATCTGCCTCTCCAGGGCTGTCCTCATCCCTGCCTTCTGTGAGATGTAATGTAGTTAATTCATGCTGCATAAACAGATATGTGTGGGTATAAAATATTGTAGAAATAATGCTTTAACCTCCCAGCCAGGAATAAAGCTCTATTCAAATTGTAACTAATTCCTGGCAGCATCGAGATGGCATCAGACCTGTTTAACGTCTGAATAGAACCTTCCTGGAACATCAGAGATGATTTCCTTGTCTCCTGCACCTGGGAGATAACATCAGGGCCTTCCTGGCCCATGATCAATTGCAGTGCCCCAAGAATTTCACAAGATTCAGACTCGCCCTGATTGCATCTGGGCACTCAGGAAAGGATACCATCTTATTCAAACCTCTCCTGTGTGCTCAGACTTTTGTCTACAAACTGGGACCCGCCCATGTCTATTTCAACATTTGTATAGAAATAGATTTGCATTCGAAGAAGTGAGTTGAAAGATGTGGTCATCTGTGCCTCAGGCAGACAAAACTGTATATAAACTGGATGCTGGAAACACTCGGGGTGAACCTTTGAGGGGACACTGTCTCTCTGTTGGACGAACCTCTGGTCTCACCCAGCGCCCGTTCCCAGGACTGACACTGTCTTGATTGTGGTGGTTGCTCGAAATTCTATTTTTTTGTAATTGACCCAATAAACCGTTGTTAAAATTTTTCATAAATCTGGCTATTGATTTGATCCTTTATAACACTTCCCATCTAGCAACCTGGAGGTTTCTACTACAAGTCCTTTTGCTATTCAGATAGGACGCCAGGATCGGGTCCCTCTGTGAGTTCCTGAAGGAAGTTCCTTCTCCATCCCTTTCCCCTGTCGCTGTGGTCACAAGGGTTGCAGGATGACGAGAGAGACAAGAATGTTGACCTCATGTTTTATTATTTTATTATATATATGACATTATAACTATGCTAAAAAGAAATAGAAGGAAAAGTTCTCAGAAGGCTAGCTAAGCTAAGAATAGAAGTATAACTAATGAGGTGTCCTTCTACACCTTCTACACAAAATGCAAGACTTAGGCAGCACACAGGCAGATGCTGCAATTAAGGCCCACCATGGTCCTCCCAGACAGCACTAGGTCTTCAGCCACGGAGACTGGCAGCATAGATACCCATTTCTTCCATAATAAATTAATAAAACACAGCAGAATTTGGTCTAAATTTACCTGTCATAAGAAAAGGCACTGCCTGCTCAAGACAGAGGACAGAACAAAGTGTGTCTTGCTGAGCATTTCTGATGGATTAAGGAGATAATGCTCTTAATCTGCAAAATAACAGACACCCACAAAAGCAAATATTGAGTCACAGGTGAAGTTTCTTGGGCAGCTGTGATGACTCTTCTGCACTACTTCCCTTCCCGCCAGTTTGGGAAAGATTTTGACAATGCAGAAATAAAAATTAAAAAACACATGAGAGGGTATCTGACACAAGCTGAAGACCAATTAATGCAGAAGGTAAAAAGCACACCCGTTCCTGAAAATTGTCCATAAGTCTACAGATATTGCCACCTCTGTACAGCAAAGCTGTATTGCCATAGTTGTCTTCAAACTTAATTAGAGCAGAGAAACACAACTGGCAAAAGAAAAGTGCTAACTAGTGTGTATGACTGAGGCTTTAATTATAAACACTCAGCCCAGTAAAGCCAGGTCGTCCTGTTACTGCTGTGCATTTTGCATCAGGCCACACTGAAGTGTGGTCCCTCTGTCCCCAAGAGCATGATGGGCTGTGATGCTAAAAGTGCACCCTCTCATCATCTGTCTGGCTCTCTGAGAAGCCATGGGAAGGCACTGTAGCTGACTGAAAGGTCGTCCTAGGGACAGAGCAGGACTACGCAAGCCAACATTATCAGAAAACTGATGATGGGCTACAAAATCCCTTCTGGAGCTTAGGAACAGAGGTCGCAACTGCTTTCACACACTGCTCCAGCATGAGGTGGTGTGGAGCACTGCACATCAGCACTGCCCATGCCATTTGGGGCAGCTCAGCATCCCTGAACCCCATGGCAGTAGCCTGTGAGACCTGACAGCAGCAGCTGTCCAGGTGACCTGGGGGGCACTGTATCACTGCCACACTGGATGCAGCAGCATCTCTTTCAGGAAATCAAAGACAAATCACACTAATTTCCACCCAAATCCAAGCTGCATCTCTGTACTGGTTTTGGCTAGGATAGAATTACTTTTCTTCCCAGTAGCTGGCACAGTGTTGTGTTTTGGATTTGGTATGAGAACAACGTTGTTAACACACTGATATTTGCTAGGTGCTCAGTAGTGCTAAATCAAGGACTTTTCTGCGTCCTGTGCTCTGCCAGTGAGAAGGTGCACAGGAAGCTGTGAGAGAGCATGGCCAGGACAGTTGACTCAAACTGGCCAAAGGGACATTCTACACCATAAAGCATTCTACCTGATGTCTATAAACAGGGGGAAGTTGTCCAGGAGTCAATGATTACTGCTTTGGGAACAGACTGGGAACCAGATAGTGTGAGGTCAACAGTTGTATTGGGCATCACTTGTCTCTCTTGGGTTTTAGTCCTCTCTCACTTGCTTTCCCTTTTTTAACTATTATTATAATTATTGTAAGTCGTATTGCTATTATTTTATTTCAGATTGTTTCGATTAGTGAATTTTTCTTAACTGACAAAACTCACTGCTTCTTTCTGATTCTCCTCCCCACTGGGTTTGTGATGGGGGTGTGAGCAAGCAGCTGTGGGGTACTTCGTTGGTGGCTGGGGAGGATTAAAGCATGACAACATCCTGTACAGTTCCCATGCACCACCTGTGTCACTCTAAAATCTCAACAAAATCCATGAAATGTAATATACACAAATGTGGGAGCAGCAAAATCTTGGAGAGGCTCTCAAAGACTGCACATTTGTTTACCCAAGTTTTCTCTGTGAGGGGTAGGCACAAACAGACAGAAAGCCAGGGAATATTTGCAGAAGCAGAGGCAGAAGTGGCACCATTTGACTCACATGTTACAGGTCCATTCTCTCCGAATCTTGGAATTACAAGAGAGTACCCCAAGCTTCTACATTAAATGACAGGGGTTTTTGTATCTGTAGCAGTTTTCAGATCACCTGAGTTCAGTAGAACTCCCTATAAAGACTATTCATTGGATTTTGCCTCTTGTAGTGCTGGAGTTTTTGCTGTTGCCACTTAATTTAGTCAGAAGTACTGGTAATCTGATACACATTACATTTTCCCAGATTTATACTGCTGTATTAGTCCACTTCATTACTTAAATATGTACTTGAACAACTACTCAGTTCTACTACAGGATACCCTTGGATATAATACAGGGGATCAGAACAAGAATAAGCCCCAATAAGTTGCTTTCTATTTTTGCAGAGACTGTGACAAGCGTCCTTACAGCCATCAAACAGAAATGGCAGGCAAACTACATTCTTGTCATCAGCCCATGGCATTGCAGCACAAACCTCTGAAAAAGCCTGGTGATGGTGCTTTCCAGAGGGGTTTAAACAGAAAAATATTTTTGGTGTAAATGCAAATATTAGTGCAGTCATGCTAAAAACTGTTTCCTTGATGACAAGGTAGTTCTGGCCACTGGAAGAAAAAAAGACAATACCACTGCATGTTCCTGGCAGGTTCTGTAGCAGAGGAGAGAGATATTAATCCTGTTTAAATTTGCTAGAACCATAAACACATACAGGCATAAAATATAATCACTTGTGGGTTTTTTTAAAGTTCCAGGAATCAAAGTGTTGGAAATGATTATTCGCAAATCATTGAGCAATGACATTTGGCATATATAAAACTCCTGATCTTTTCAGAAAATTAACAAAATCAGACATTCAGTTTGTGATTGAACAGCAGCTGTGTAAACTGACGCAGGTTTTGCCTGGTGGTTTTAACCGTGCTTTCTCCTCCACAGGGTGGGCATGTCCAGGACCCCTGGCCCCTAGCTGGGGTGGCAGCCAGTGTGAGGGGCCACAGCACAGTGCTCCCCAGAGGTGCTGCAGCCAGAAAGCACAGACCAGTCCCCTCCGACAGGTAACTGATTGGATTAGGAGTCCTGTCTGACAGCTTGTCTGCTCAGCCGCATGGGCTCATCAACCTCTCTGTCCTGCCTGCTAATAAACTCAGCTCGTGGGACCATTCTGCTTGATGATCTCTCCTTGGGGAGTTTTTAAGGCTTTGCTCTGTGAAAACTACTTGGAGTCTATTAAAATTGCAGCTCTGCTGTTGTCATGTTGTCCCGGAGAGTCATGGGAGGTGCCTGTCACCCAGGTGGAGGTGACTATTACATATTCAAGTGAAAAAACAGCCCCTGCTTTGGGAAGAGAGACATTCCTGCCCGCAAATGGAATGGAAGGTGCGCATCTGCAATAAAGGACGAGCCTTTAAGGGAGAAGCATGAGGAAAGGAGACACGGCAGTGTGTCACTGTACCCTCGCTCTGCTGCTGAAAACACCTGTGATGCCTCTGCTGAACGGATTAAGAAATGGGCTCTAGGTCATCAGCCCTGTGCTGCTGCTTCTGCTCCTCACCTGCAGGTGCTGCCAGCTGGCTCTGCAGGCTGCAGGAATTCAGTGACAGGCACCTGTTGGGGAAACTGCCTACCCCACAACTTTGGAATTTAGCCATGGCAGAGTTTTCTGCTTTCAGAATGGGATTCTGCTTCAGTATGTCTGCATATACCAGCAATCATCTCAAAAAGGACACTGCCTGAATAAATCAGAAGACAGCAATTGTGGGATCTGTAGAGGACATAAAAAAAAGTCACAAATTTAGGTTTCTTGGATTCACCTTTGGAGAGCTAAGGGGAGGCAGTCAGAAGAGCTGAATGCAGAAAAACAAATTTACATCTTCCAGGCTGTAAAGCTGCTGTGCTTTTTTCCTCAGCCACCAAGGCTGAGGAAAGGACTCCAATAATCTTTGTTGTTTAAGATTAAAATGTTAATGAAAGCGGAGTTTCAAGCTTAGTTGATGCAAGATATTACAAAGAAATTTCAAGGTTTGTTTTCATTGGGCAGCCAGCAGGGGTAAATTCTGAATTTGTGTTAGGCTTGGGAGAACCTTCCAGCATCCTGGTATCAACAAGCCATCAGAAATATTTGGGCTGTTCAAATATCCAGAACATTCATGATTCACTTGAAAAAACTCAGAAGGAATGAAATGTGTGCCTGATCAGGCAGATTATACTATATAAATAATTCAAAATTATGGACAAGCAATCTTGGCAGCCACAGAGATCTGCTCTTCCCTTTGCAAAGGGGAGATTTGCTGCAAATAGAGATTTGCTCTTCCCTGTGTTTCTCTGCCAACAGAGCCAACCCACTAAAACCTTCCCCTAATGCACAATCCTTTATGGAGAGTTGGGTTTGTGTCTGGAAGCTGTCCCTTTGTGTGCTTTTACCCACAGACCTAGCAGTTTGTAGTGCTATCTTGGAGCAATTCATAATGATAAGGAATCGTAAAAATCATCTAATGCCCAAAAATTGTTGTTATCTCTTTAGGACCTGGCAGTGAGGAATCTGGGTGGGGGGAAGTTGGCTTTCATGCAGTGTTTTTAAAAAGCTGCCCATCCAGGCTCTGGTTCCCTCACGGCTCAGGACAGGGTGTGTTTCTTTTGCTGGCAGATTTCTTGGTGCTCAGGCAAAGGGGTTTTTTTCCTTCTTTTTTTTTTTTTCCTCTTTTTTTTCCACCTTTTTCTGTTTTGTTTTAGTTTTAGTTTTGGTTTTGGATTTTTTGCAAATTTTTGTTCATGGTTTGAAAAAAGCTGCGGTGGTGATATTTGGGGGCTGGCTGAGAGAGAATTCTCCATCTGCCTGTTAAGGAGGTGGCACTGCCATTAGCTGCACTGAGCAGGGCACCAGGAGTGACCCCAGCATAGCTGCCCTGCTTTGACTACTGCTGCCAGGAGAAAGGCAGAAACAGAGAACAATAAATATAGGACGTTTCTTCTGCTTACCACTTTGCAACCTTCCTCTTCAAATACTTCAGATACTTAGAGAAGAAATGCAAAAACCAAGTACTGACTGTCATTGTGCTGTTTCAAGTTTTCACCAGTTCTGACTGACAAACCCAGGATTTGCAGCTCAGGTGCAAGGCCTCTTGCACATTCTGCACAGCTCTGCCTAAATTTAAAATTCAGGATCCTTTACTTCTTGGACCCTTTAGCTGCCTTGATGTTGTGACAATTGTCACCACCAAGGGGATGTGCTCACACCACTAATATTATTTCAGCCTTTAAATTAACACATATTCATATCTGTTGTATAATTTCTACACATCCTCACACATAGCTCTCTAGAGTAAATTTCAAGGGGGAAGAATTGGTTTCCTCCATTACTTCCCATGAGCCATATTTTCACATTGGGGAAAACATAATTGTGGAAGAGATCATACTTTAATTCAAAATCTTAACTGAGACTAATAAACTGGTCACAATTTGTGTACTGCCTGTTTTCCCCATTTACCTTACGTTCAGTGTAAAACACATAAAAAAATGAGTATGAATTTCCATCTTCTGAGATGTGGGAAACAGCATGATCCTCAAAGTCCACAGTACTTTGGCCATGATGATATCTTGGTGAGACTGTGTCTCTAGGTGTAAGCACAGCAGCTTCAGCTTGTGAGCAGCAGTGGCTATTAAAATGATGGCATGTGCATTTTAATCACAATATTTAGAAAACAGCATTTGGCTGATCAGTTGCAGCATTTTGATTTTGCTATAGTTGTCTTTTTAAGAAGACTTAAGTGACTACAAAGTCATATTACTGCATGGCTGTAGAGCTGGTTGTAGCTGTACTGTCTTCTTTTGGCAGCTCTTTCAAGGGAATTGTATCTTGGAAATTTCTGTTGTGACAGGCTAACGGTTTTTTCTGTGGCACCTGTCCATGGCAGGGGGGATTGGAGTAAGTGACATTCAAAGGTCCCTTCCAGCCCAGGCTATTCTGTGGTTCCATATACCACCCCTATTATTTGTAGAAGGTCACTTCAGTTAGTATTCCACTTCCAGATCTCCTGTGAATTTTGGTTAAAAGCAAAGCAAATTCACATCTCTTGTTACATTCTAGTCTGAGTTTGGCATTGGGAAGGGTAACCTGGTGGCAGCAAAACCTGCAGCAATACTGAGGTCTACTCATGATCCAAGCTCTGTTTGGGGATCAAAATAGCCTTATTCACCTCAGATTCATGAAGCCCTCATAGTTTGACAGGAAAAATGTGCACCTGGAGTTGAGGTTCACAGGATACACTTGATGTTGACTATAATTATTTGTGGGAATGTGGTGCAGAATGGCTCAGGGAGCAGTAGTAGGACGAAGCCTTGGATTTGTTTGAACATTGGACGCTTGCATACATCCATACATACAGCTCAGGGCAACAGTCCCTTGAATGTATTAGTACCTCGATGCTAATTTGTGGGAGGAATTAGAGTCCTTAAAAGTGCTTGCTAATGTGGAGGGATTTATTAATAGTTGGTTAGCTGAGAAAGGCCATGCTGACATATTGCCACTGGTTAAGCTGAGAAATCAGCAGTCAGCAAGCTGAAAGGAGATGTCAGCAATTAGCAATCAGTGGCCTTGCTGCAACATGAGGAGAGGGAGTAGAGATTAGTCCTGAATATCTCCTAAGAATATGTAGAAAGTATCAAAAGTAGGACCATAGGAATGTAAAAGTAGGTGTAACTGCTGATATGTAACTAACCAATCCTGAGCTCAACTTTTGCAATATGCATGAAGTTAATTACAAACTGTATTTAACCCGCCGTGCTGATCAATAAAAATTGGGCCTGTGATGATCAACTGAGGTCCTGGTCTCCTTCCTTCGACATGCTAGCAGACAGCTATCTATGTCTAGTGACCCTCTAGATTCTGTATGATTTTGTAGTATCAGTGCCTGATCATCCTCACAGCAAAGAATTTCTTACTCATGTCAGTCTGGTTATAAGTTTTAATTACTAAGTACACAAAAGCTTAGGATGGAAGCAGGCATTCTTAAAACTCTACAAATGAGCACACATTTGGAACTAAATCTCCCTTACCACCCAAACCAGTCTATGAATCTGTGATTCTATTTTTTGGTGCTGCTGTATACAGGTCCAGTAGAAAATGCTTGTCATTGTGTTCAGTTGCTGTTTTGCTGAAAATTACATCAATTTTACAAAAGTTCTAGCTTCCTTAAAGCCAACAGACATCTCTGGCATGATAATATAAGAGTCTGTAGCAACCAAAATCAGGACATGAAAGGTAAATGTCATGGCTGAGTGCAGGGTGCCCTGAGTGACTGAAGCTTTGGAGGAAAGGAGAAGCGGTCCTTTACGCTTGGGCTGTCCAAGCCAACGAGATGATGCTGATGTTTGCTGCTGATGGCTGTGCAGAGTTGTTGTAGCTACTGTTGGGGGATGTGATGGGGGCCATGCAGCACAACGCAAGTGCAGAGAGGGTGCCCAGACGTGAGCTGCGTTGTGGTCCAACCCCAGTAACTAATGGGAGCAGGAAGAAAAACGTCTTTAATCTCATTTCCCTCCCTGGAGCAATGCATTTAACATTAAAAGGAAACTTCTGTAGTATCATGTGAACCTGAATCCTTGAGTAAGGAGACCCTGCCTCTGCATCTGGCTTCTCTGGGGTTTGAACCATAGGCCAGCACCAGCCTATGACATGGGAGGGGAGGCTCAAGTCACAGTTTGAGACACATAGTTTCTGAGGTTTGTCTCTGAATATGAATAACCATATTCAGTGTTCCATCCCTTGATACAAAATGGATCAGGAACAGATCTTAAACCCTTGCTGCTCACGCACCCTTTCACTCAGTGACCCAGCAAGCCGCTCTGGGAGGGGTACCCTATCCTCTAAAATGCTATGGAGCAAGTCCATACCTGTCCTATAGCCAGCACCATGGAATTTCTGATGCATTTCATCCACCACGCCCGGATTTTTGCTCATTCCTGCTGGCTGTGATGGTAATTGCACCAAAGGGGAAAGTGCCAGGGGTTGAGAAGGGTTTATTAGGTCCCTGGTTCTGTTTGTTGTTAATGCCACAATTATTGTTTGCTAGCCTTGTTATACATACTAGTGAAGAACTGTTATCCCTATTGTCATGTCTTTGCTTGAGAACCCCTTCATTTCAAAATTATAGTAATTCAGAGGGAAAGGGTTTTACATTCTCCATTGCAGGGGTGGCTCCTGCCTTCCTTAGCAGATGCCTGTCTTTCAAACCAAGACAGCAGGTTGCTGCAGTTGTTCTCCTGGGATGCTGATGGGACAAGGCCAATGTCTTGCAGTGGACAGGGACGTTGAGCCAATTGCTTCAAGGGGACAAAATCTGGGATCAACACTTGGGCCGCCAGCCCCTACAGCATCTCTCTGCTCTGGTTCCCAAGCCACCTCTGTTCCCCATCTCCCTCCTGGTCCAACGTCAGATCAGAGACAGTAGCAGCGACCCTCTCTCATTCCAAAATATGAAGTGGGGATCCCGAGCACCTCAGGCTCATGCCAAGACTCCCAGTTGTCTGGCATGGTTGTCTGGCATGGATGTTCCATGCTGGGAAGCTGTCGGCCTCCAGGGAGCCACCTTACCGCCTGCTGGCCTGGCACTTTTATCATGCACAGTAAGAGGAGACATAATCAATTCCCCAGTTGGCACTTTGCACTGAATACACACTTTTTCAGTCTGATAGCAGGACTAAATTAGTTATTTAGCAATGAGACCCTAATTTAAAGTGAGCAACTGCCCTGACAAGGATCATTGTTCAAGTCTGTCCCCTCTTTGCTTTCAGATGAGAGGCCCACCAATCCATGGAAGGGGATAAATAGACAATTAGAAAATAGATATATTTTGTTAGTTCTGCAAAGCTCCCTGGTGCTGTCAGGCTCACAATAAAGGGGGCTCTGGTAAATTGGTGGGCAATGAAAGCCAGCTGTACAGTCATCACTCCTACAGACACAAAGCCATATGTGGCCATTTACAGAACATCCCTGAAAATAGATGGAGCCAATAAGACCGGGGGGAACTAAAAATACTTGACAAAGTTGGCTACTCTTCATTTAACAAGAATAAAATATCTAATGGTGTGTAATAGAAGCCATCCATCATTCTTGAGTAAAGAACACGTTTAATACTCTACTTTTAACTATTAATGCAAGCTTTTATTAATCCATAATAAGTCAGCAATTAGTATCTACTGTGTGCAGCACGGTGATGTTGTGCAAGGGCTCACAAAAGACATGGGCCCACCAACACAGCTGCAAAGATATCCAGGCTCAACAAACACGGCAGGGGTGGGAGGCACAAACATGATAAAGAAAGAGGCCCAAAGGTGAGAAACTGCCTCTTCAAATATAATGAGATATCTGCAAGCACTTCCTAGCGAATATTCCATTTAGGCTTGCAAGCAAGATGACATCTCCTCTTCTTACTTCTTTACTTTTACTCCTTCTAGGCAAGGACACATGAGTTAGGTGTCAGGGAAAGTCCTTCAACTATCTGCTTACTACTGATAAATATTTGTAGTGCTTTTCCTGGAGAAAAGGATTAGGAAGTTGAAAATTCCTGACAAGTCTTCAGTTCTGCAAAGTGAGAATGTGGTGTGGAGCTCAGCACTGAATCCGGGCAACAACACATGGAAGTCAGGCATAAGATAGAGCCACGTCACAGCACACATTTGCCTTCAAGGTGCCCACAGCATATGCATACCACTGCTGAGTCCTCACTGCTATTCTGAGAAATTACTTCTTCACAGAAGCAATCAGCCAACCAAATGCCAAGTTTCATCAAAATAAACTCAAATGATTTTGCCTTATGTTACCACTGCTATAAAACAGGACAAAGCTGCTACAATGCTTGGAAACTGGTATTTAATACCCATGGAGCCATTGCCCCCTTATGAGATAAAAAACATGCATCAGCAAGTCAGATAGTACTGGTTGTGCACATGAGCGCTCAGACTCCACCCTGTAATGTTGGGGTCTTTCCTGCACTTAGAGATGGCATATGCTGCAAGATAACTGTCTACTCTCTTGCCTATTTTTAGTTGCTTCCACAGGACAAGAATTGTAATTTATTTTGCAGAATAGCAAATGTCACATCCTATGAGTACACTGTTGTACAAAATGTGATATAGTAACTGGAGAAAAGTGACCTTCCATAATGGAAGTGTCCTATAGAACAAATAGAAAATGATAACCAATAGCTTTCACCAGATAATTATATCCCTCTTCTAGAATAGTTTTAAAAGCCAAGGACATCTCTATCCATAACACTGTGCACTTCAGGCTCGTTAGGTGTGTGTCTTTTTTTTCCTCTCTTTCTGTTCCATTACAGCCAAATTAATTTAATCTCTGCCAAAAAAAAAAAAAAAAATCACATTGGTATTGTCAGGGATTCAGACACAAGGTTTAACCTTTTGACCGTGATTGACCAGCTCCTCCTTTCTGCATGTACCACAAGCTTAGGAGATTCCAGTCTTCCAAACCTAGCTTAATTGAGCTTAAATCTATAATGGTTTCTTTTCATGGGGGTTGTTGACTGAGTAACTGTAGTGGTTTTGTTTCACTAATTTAAGATTTCTTTAATTTTGAGATTTCCTAACCAATGTACTGATGAGTGTGGTGGGTTTCAGTGCTGGCTAATCACCCCTGTACTCACTTCCTGCTGTGAGACAGGATTAGGGGAAGGCAAAGCAGGCTCAAAACTTTAAAAGGGTATAAAGAAAGTAACTAAAAGGGTAAAAGTAGTAAGAATCAAAACAAACCTTTCAGACCACTTCTCCTGCCCTCTCAACCTTTTCTTTCTTACTGATAATGTAAAAAACCAAAACCTTAAATTTCCAGTTAGTTTACCACTTCTAAAATAGTTTTTCTTCAGTTTACTTGGGGAGATAAGTTCCTCTTGTTAAGGTTACAGAGACTTTTCCACAAGAGGAAAAAAACCGGTTCTCTTATGGCTGTCTCACAGCTAGCAGCCACCCAGAGGAAAATCCGATATTGTGAAGGCCCTTCTATTTTCCACAAGCCTTCTCACAGCTTGGATTATGTTGACTTATGGAGTAGTGAAGATGAGCTGTTCAAAGGCAAAAGTTCTCATTATCTCAAAAATCATCTTCATCCCTGAGAACAGAGATCTTCTTCTTCTCCTGGGGTACAGGACTACTCTTTTTTTCTGTTAGAACTTCTTGTGAAGATTATAGCTACTTTCATATCTGTTTGCTTTAGTATGGAGGCTTTTACTTGATATCTATATCTTGAACACTTTCATCTCCCCATAGTTTCATGCGTTGTAGGGAAAAAGAAGCTTTTCTCCATACAGAAACAGAATAACAATTTTGTTTCTGAGAACCTACAGAATACT